>NC_134531.1:183723846-184031573 GCF_050624435.1 Tenrec ecaudatus | reverse complement strand
CATCAGTTTTGCAATCCATGCACTGCAGAATGATAGCACTATAAAGATCATAACAGAAAACTAGAGGTATGATTGTCAAACCCATTGAGGGGTTAAAATGCTCAATGAGTGTCATTGAGAAGCATGTTTGAAAACATTCGAACCACATCACTGAGAAGTGTCCCCGTTAATCACACAACATGACCATGAACTCAACTTAAAACAGCGGTTCTCAACCTTCCTAATGCCGTGACCCTTTCACACAGGTCCTCATGTTGTGGTGACCCCCAACCATAAAATAATTTTCTTTGCTACTTCATCACTGTCATTTTGTTACTATTATGAATCGGGCTGCCTCTGTGAAAGGGTTGTTCGACCCCAAAGGGGTCGCAACCCACAGGTTGAGAACCACTGACTTAAAATACATTTACCACGTCTTTCACTGACTATAACTACATTAACCTTAGCAGCAGCACGTATGTGTGCAACCAACTCCTGTGTGCCAACATAAGGCCCGGAATTTGCCCCAATACTCCATGTGATGGCGAAGCTGTGTCTCACCTTGGCTGTTTTATGCTTGTCGGGAGTTAGGCGATTCGGATGTAGTCATCTCCCATACTGAGATCTGCTATAATGAAATCCCCTTCCTGATCACATCTGCTATGAGTAGCCAATCCATTGATAGGGGGGTTCCTTGGGTACATGACCTGCTTCTAGTATCTGTGGATATTCTGGCAACACTCATTTGCTCTTTGCTGACTGGTATCCTGCATCTGGATCCGCATTGGACTTTCACTTATTTGGACTGGAATATTGCCTGCCAATCCTGGTCATCACCAGCTGCCGTCTTGCCTGCCAATCTTGAATAAAGTTGCCTCTGCACCCAGCAGCTTGCTCTGCGGCATGCCACTTTTGAGTTTGTCAGCCCCTGCAGCTACTGGGGTCAGGAGAAGCCTTCAGCCTGACAAGACCTGGGGACTTGGAACTTGCCAGCCTCTAAAATTCTGTGAGCCATTTCCTTGAAATAAATCTTTCCATACACACACACACACACACACACACACACACACACACACACACACACATATAGACTTCTCACTATTTATTTTTTTCTTTAGAAAACCCAGCCTAAGACATTCCACTCAAGGAACCAGGGAGGTAAATGGTTCCCTGCCTTGTCTTAGCAGGGTAAGATCAGAATGGGCTAAGGAGCTCCTCTTGTGGTCAGAAAGCGAGTATGCTCTCAAGAATGTCACAAGGTTGTTCTGAAGTACAAAGAAGCAGTATTAGAAGGGATTCTAGTATACGCGATGCCAATTTCAGTATCAAAACTGATAACTATTGTTAATTAAAATACATGGAATCCGTGACGGGCCATAAGTTCCTAATGAAGCTCCACAGAGAAAAGTTGATCTATGTTCTATGAAAGTAGTGAGCATAATTGGGTTTCATTTATAATAGCAGGCTTGTATTATATATGGGTGCTATGATTTCTTCTATTAAATGAAGGTTGGTTTATGATGTTTATGGACTTTTCTCTACCCTTACAAAGAATGGATTTTAATTTGTCTTAAAGCCTTGGACTCAGGAGCCCCCGCAGGGTAGTGGTTACGGGTTGGGCTGAAAACCAAAGGTCAGCAGTTTGAAACTACCAGCTGCTCTGCAGGAGAAAGACAAGGCTTTCTACTCCTGTAAAGAACAGAGACTCTTATACCCCGGTCTTTAGGGTCACTATGAGTTGGAATCGACTCCATGGGCGTGAGTGTTTCAGTGAATAGTCTTGAACTATCTGGCAGATTTCTGTTCTCTAGTGGTTTGGAAGACCAGGAAGAAAAGCTCAGTGATCTTATGATCACACCAGGATCTGATCCCACTTACTGCTTTGGGCATGCCATCCAGTGGGACCATTCGCTAGAGAAGAGCCTCACATTTGGTGAAGGAAAGGCTGGTGAGGGAGGTCCAGCAGGTGTGGATTATTGGGACAGTAGCTACAGCAGTGGATTCAAACTTCAGCACACAAGGTTGCCGTGACTCAGAGTCAATTTGTGGCAGATATCTATCTATCTCTATTCAATAGTCTTGGGGAAAAAGTAAAATAGTAGTTTCCCAAAATAACTGGGGAAAAAAACAACCAGCCAGCAGTGGGGTGGGGGCCAACAAACTGCCTGGATGACCTCATGAGCCCAGCAAACTGCTGAGCTCCACCCCTTACCCCCAAGCAGATGAAGTACATGCCTTTCAGAAAGCCTCTGGTTGTAACAGAGGGACCTGAAGTTCACTTCTCATTAGCTAGCACTTTTATAATCTTACTTTTATTTAGTTGCTAATCAATGTAAGACCCAATAACCTGGCTATCACAACCATCTGCTGTGAGATTGATCACATTCAAAGGTCCTGGTTGGACTGAGACGAAATGTGAAGCAAGACTTAAAATCACCAGAGACACCAGCTGTACTGGCCTCACAGAATGTGGGAACCTCTGAGATGGGGGCCCTTCAGCCTGGAAATGAACTCTCCCCAGTGCCTCCACGTCAGTCAGGCCATAGACAGGTCTAGAAGGAAGCGCAGTAACCCCAGTGAGAGGGGCACATCTTACTGAAAGCAACCACTCAAAATCCAAAGGGCAGCATTTACCCAAGTATGCAATCCAGAAGGCTTCGGAAGGGAGGGGGAGTGGAAAGAGGCACCAGGGAGGAAGTGGGGCGAATGATGGTGCAGCGAGGGAGCACAAAGGAGGAGGGAAGGACAACACCTGTCTATGAGCTGTTTAATGTGAAAGGCATGCTCTGCTCTGTAAACTTTCACGCAATGAAAAGTAAAAGAAAAACGAGAAAGAGACCATAGTCCATCATCCCTTCTGTGCCCCAGTTGGTGACTTCTTCCAAATGCCGTCAAGTAGCAGACTTTCCAGTGCTCTTAGCATCTAAAGGTCTCACTGCAGACCTGCTTCCTGGGATTCCTCTGGCTTGATGCCTCTTTGAGAGGCTCCTTGCAATCCTCCTTTTCAGAGTTGAAAGACTCTGGGATTGAGACACTTGGGAGCCAATGCTCTGGGTGCCCTGCACACCCTTTGTTTGCCTTTCCCTTTCATCCACCATGCTGAGAGGTGAGCGTGCATCTCAGAGCCACACTGGTGGTTCATGTTGGAAACGCTCCATTGTCTGAGTCACTTTTATTCACCCTCAGCACCATGGGAATCCCACTGAAATGTAATCTTGAAAGCTAACGCCTCGCAAGAAACTCTCTCTCTCTCTTTTTACTTTAGAGCTTACCAGTGTGTCCTATATAAAAGTAACCCAAGATACCAAAGTTCTCTCACAGAAAATAAGCCATGTAGACAATTGTTCTTACAATGGAACATTGGGAGAAAATTCTCCTGGAAATCTTGGTGTGGAAAATTGACCTTGGATTCTGCAGTCTTGCAGCAAGATCTTAGGCCTGGGCTGAGCACAGTGCTCTGAGAAACCCTCTCAAGAATGGCAGAGGGCACTTCCCAAGGGCTGACTGATCCACACCCTAATCAGGGCCTTCATTGTCAGCAGGGGTCCTCTTGGGACTTGAGTGCCAGGAAAGCTAATCCCCCAATCAAAGGTGCTACTGCATCTCCTGGTCCATCAAAGGGACCAAATTAAGAGGACATACATCGGTTGTCTATGCTTGCGATAGCTTTCCGACTATGACTTGATAATTATGTAATAATTAAGCAAGGACCTTATAGATGACAATAAGCAACTATCCGCACCGCATATTTGAAAAGAAGCTCAAAATCTTTACCTGGCCCTTAGACTTTTGCTTATCATTATTTTCATCTCCAGCGACTTCCCTCCGAGACCACTGCTGGGGCTGCATCGGGCTCATCTCTGGCTCACCGGTGGCCGGGGGATGCCTGCACACATAAGCCCTCCCAGTGTCTGTTGAACGAATGAAGGAAGCTCAATGGGCACTAATGACTCTAAACTGGGCTATTAAATACCCAGTGAAGAACAGTCGTGAAACAAGCCCCCTTCTAAGGCAGTTCTAACTTGGGTTTTTAAAAAGAAATATTTATTCATTCTGAGAGATATAAATCTATTATTGGGAATTTACAGGCCCTGGTAACATATAGGAAATGTCTTTCTCTCTGAGCCCAAGGGAAGGCCATTCATAATAAAATATTTTACATTTCAAAACTGTCTGCGTGCTTCATAATTTATGTTGAGCATTACTGCTCGGGCGTGATGGGAATATGCTCATTTTCCCTGAACATGAGGGATTTGGAAAGTCGTGCTGCAAAGTCCAGAGTGATTTGTTAGCTTGTGTGCGCGTGACACTGGTCCTTGAGAAGGGATTGCCCCTGGGAGATGCAGGGATGGGTTACTTTACTGACTCAAACTTGCTTGACAGTCAAAGGTTCACACTAGCAAACATTTCCATGAGGGGATGTGATGGTCCAAGGGTTACACAGTCAGTCCTTCGTGGAAAGGTTGTTAGTTCAAACCTACCAGCAGCTCCAAAGAAGAAAAGACCTAGTAATCTGTTTCCATAAAGGTCACCCTCTAGACAAAAACCATTGGGTCACTATGAGTTAGAATCCACTCATCAGCACAGGTCAACCAGCACCATTTAGGTGAATCACATCAATAACCTAGGCCCACGTGAAAACTGTGTGTCAAGGTTGTATCCTCTCACCAGACTTAACCAGTCTGTATGCCGGGGAAATAATCAGGGAAGCTGGGTTATAGGAAGAAGAACTTTGCATCAGAATTGAAGGAAGACTTATTAATGACCCGATATCTATATGATGCATCCCTGCTTACTGAAAGGGAGGAGGACTTGAAGCACTTGCTGTTGAAGATCAAGGATTGCAGCCTTCAGTGTGGATGACAACTCAAGATAAAGAAAACCCAAATCCTCACAGCTGGACCACTGGGACACATCATGCTAAATGGAGAAAAGGTCAAAGTTGTCAAGGGTTTTACCTTGCTTGGATCAACAATTACTGCTCGTGGACACAGCCGTCAAGGAGTGAAACGATTCATTGCCCTGGGCAGCTCTGCGGCGCGAGACCCCTTGACAGTTTCAAAGCAGGAGGGATGTGGCTTTGAAGACTAAGTGTTGCCTGACCCAAGCCATGGTATTTTCAGTCATCTCATATTTAGGTGAAAGTTGGACTTTGAATGAGGAAGAACAAAGATGAATGGATGCATTTGAATCATGGTGCTGACGAAGACTGTTGGCAGTCCCATGGACGGCCCAAAGAACACACAGATACATCTTGGAAGCACAGCCCTAATGCTCCTTAGAGTAGGGATAGCAAGCCTTCATTTCCTCCCTGATGCCTGGAGAAGGGCACCATGCTTGGTAAAACACAGGGAGGGAGCAAAAATAGAGGAAGGCCCTTGACAGGATGAAGTGGCACAGTGGCTGCAACTAGGGGCTCAGACATCAGAACAACGGTGAGAAGGGCACAGGGCTGGGCAGTGTATTGTTTTGCTGTACCCAGGGTCACGGTGAGTCAGCACTCACTTGACGGCGCCTAACAAAGACATCCCTTCAATGCGTGCATGCTTGAAAGGTCAGAATCAAGACAAGTTCTAGCACATGCCCATCTTTTACAGCTAAGCGAGACCCTTTTCCTCCTGAGTAGGGTGTAATGCATATGTGCTCAGCTAACAACCCAAATGTTGATTTGAACACACTTAGCTGCTGTGTGAGAGAAAGACCTGGCTATCGGTCCTATAAAGACCACCGTCTAGCTAACCCAATGGACAGCTCCACTTTGCCACGTGGGTTACGCAGGAGTTGGAATTGACATACGGTACGCAACAACAACCTGCCTGTAATTGGCCACGGGGACTGGGGATTGAAGCACTTACTGTTGAAGATCAAGGATTGCAGCCTTCAGTATAGAGTACAACAATGTACCATCTACTGCACGACACCAAGACAGTTAAGTCAAAACGCAAAAGCTGCTTCCTGCTGGAGTTGAGAAGGTAGCTAGCTCTACCTTTGGACATTTCATGTCGCGGAGGTAATGCATCTGAGGCATGAGCATCTATAAACTCAGAATTGCAAATCAGAAACCAGCTCAAACTCAACCCATCCCATTAGTCATTCCAACGACCCTCTGATCTCAGCAAATGGGGTCACACACAGGGATTACTAGGACCTTCAGGATTTCTCCAGGTGCCGGGAACAGGAGACACTTCCGTTGGGAGTTGACTCCTGGGCGCAGCTGGGTTTCTTTGTGTTGGCGGAAGGGAAAGGAAGGCGCATAGTGCCAGCTGTGCCCATCCTTTAGAACCCCTGCCGCTCTGTGGGTTAGGGGTCCTCGCTGGCCCGATTGCTTTAGGAGAGTAGCCGGAGCAGAAAGACATTTTGAGATTTCTGGTAACTTTGTGACTTTCTCTTTTTGCTTTGTTATTTTTATCTCCTCCTTGTCCTTGTCTTAGGCACAGTGAGAACCCTAACTTAGAGAATCTGCCTGCTGACTCCTGGGACAGGAGCGTGGGAGACCGCCTCTCAGCATGTCTGCGACAAGAAGCAGGGAAGCCTGTCCCCACAGGGACCCTCCCCTCCTGGGACAACAGTGGGCAGACTGGCTCCTGATGGCTGGTTCAAACAACACCTTGGCCAGTCTCTGACATACACTGGGTGGTCCATGTGGACGGTGTGAGACTGGCTATGCTGCAGAGGGAAGCAGAGCAGCAGAGTAGAAAGGCTTTGAAGTTAAGCAGACCGGGGTTCAAATCCCAGCATGACTATTTTCTGACTTTAGACTCTCTGAGCCTCCGTTTCTTTACTTGCAAAGCAGAAGTAATACCACTGATCCCCAAGGGAAGCATTTTGAGAGGATCAGAAATATTGTGTGCAAACTCCAGGGCATGTGCTTCGAACTTGGTTCGATGCTATCAAGGAACTGATTCACCATGGCTCCATGTGCAGCAGAATGGAATGTCACCCAGTCTGGGCCACCTTCATGGTCAGGGGCCACTGTGTATTCTGAGGATCTTCCAGCCTAGGCAGCTCATCTCCCAGTTCAACAGATGTCCCCAGGTTACGAGGAGATCGGTTCTTAATTGTGTCCCGAAGAATGTGTAGTTGTGGTTCAGTCTGGCTTCAGCACGACAGAAAGTCTGAAGCCTTTTCAAAAATGTTAAGCTGCCCATGAAGCAAGGGAAGGTGATGCTGAAGAAGAGTTTGTTGCCAGTCGGGGTTGGTTCGATCCTTCCAAGGTGAAGGCACATTCACATAATAGTAAAGGCCAAGTAGAAGCTGTCCTTAAGTTGGACATTGCTCGCCCAGGAACTGCCCACATCTTACACATTCTTTTCTTGGGATCCATAGGATTTTCCTCGGCTAATTTTAGGAGGTAGATTGCCAGCTCTTTCTTCATAGTTTGTCTTTGCCCAGAAACTCCACTGAAACTGGACCTCCATGGGTGACTACTGGCATTTGAAATGCCAGGGGCCCAGCTTCCAGCATCACTGCGACATGCAAGTGCCACAGGATGACCTACTGCAGCGGAACAGGTGCTCGGTAAGTAGGTGCTGACTCGTCACCTCCTATGACCATATGCTCTAATGATTTTCAAAGTGAGTTCATCACATCCTGGGCATCCTAGGCACCTGCTGCTTGCTCCCTACCCACAGCACCGCCTGCTGCTTTCTCCCTACCCACAGCACCACCTGATGCTTGCTCCCTACCCACAGCACCACGTCTCCTCAAGTGGCAAGAGTGGGCTTGATCCCGCCGATAAGTACCCCAGGTGTGTCTGTGGGAGGAGTGGGGGCATTGGACCACTCCCCCACACTCGGCTACCAGGGACCCTGGTGCTCAGGTCCACCGCTGTGTTCTCTGTATTTAGGGTGGGCTGGTCCTGATGACAAACATGCCTGGCTCCTCCCAGGACAATGACTTTACCAGGAAGGAGGGGGACCCTGGAGTCCACTGGAGCTCAAATCCTGGCACTCTCATTCGTTAGCTCTGTATCTGTGCACAGAATGCTGTTGCCTCCCTATGCTTCTGTTTTCTCACCTATAAAATAGAGATAATGCTTCACTTTTTCTTGTTAACTCCTTGACATCTAATTGGTGCCAATTCCTAGCAGCCCTATAGGACACAGTAGAACTGTGTGTTTCTGAGGCTGTAACTCTTTACAGGAGTAGAAAGTCCTATCATCCTTCTGAGGAGTGGCTGGTGGTTTCGAACCGCTGACCTTGCTGTTGGAAGCCCAACTCATAACCACTATACCACCAGGGCTCTGGGGGTCATGCTAGCAGCTAGTTTTTGTGAGAAATGAACTAGGGTCCATAAAACACTAGGCATAATTGGCCTGGATAATAGAAATAATAAATGGAAACTGTTGTTGTTATTATTAGGGACCCCCCCCCCACTATCATCCTGTCCCTTACCCAGCGGAGCAGACACACAGGCAGGTGCGTCTGGGTACCACAATTCTGTGTGTGGCCACAGTGGCAGCTTCTTTCCCTCAGCCTGCGGGAGAGGCCTCTAACTCAGAGATCTCCCTTCTGACTCTCACAATGGATCTATGCTCACTTTGCTGATGAGAAAGCTGAGGCCCAGGGACATCTGGTGCTCTTTCTGTCCGACCCTCAGGTCTGAGGAAAACAGGAGGAAGAGTCAGGGACACACTCTCCTATCCCAGGCAGGGCCACGATTGGAAATGGCTTTAACAGCTCCCCCACCTGGCTGCCAGGAGGCCTCTAGCAGAGAAATGAAAAATGAGCTGCTAAATGTATTATGACTTGTGAGTCTGTCTTACTAATTAAGTTTTATTGAAACAAACACCAAGACATTTCCTGACACTGGCTGCCTGGTGAAGTGCATCAAAAGGTGATCAATGAGTGGGTTCAGAGGAGCAGGAGGGTCAACAGGGAGGGGTGTGTAGGACAGAGACAGAGCCTCATGGGCACAGGACCGGGTGGAGGGGGCAGTTCTCCAGCCCTGAGCAGTGCAGGGCCTGCCTGCTGCTCCCTGGAGCCTTGGAGGCCCTGGGTGGGCTGTGAGCTACAGTTGAGTAGACTGTCCTGACTTCTGGAGTCCGGTACTATGTTCAGCTACTAACCAAAAGGTTGCAAGGTTGAACCACCTATAGGCCCCTTGGGAGAAAGGCCTGTTGATCGACTTCTAAGATCCAGGCATTGACAACTCCATAGAGGTTGCTCTCAGCGGCAGATCTGGGGAAGGGATGGAAGGAGCCATGTCGGGCCGGGAAGGTGGCAAGAAGCAGCCTTGAAACAACTCAGGAGCAAGCCAATGAAGTGCTCATGTGCCCCAGTCGCAGCAGAATTAAGAAAACTGCCATCCCCCTCCAAAAATAATAATATATAAGCTGCTCTTTGTGACTGAAGCATCAGTGATCCTTGATTCCCTGCCTGTTTCATCACCTGGACTCATGCTACGACAGCTGTCGCCATTGGGGTTAGAGTGAAGGGCTGTTTAGGAGGCTGGTGAACACTGAGGAAGAAGAGCTGTAGAGTAGGAATTGCAGCACTGAAGGAGAACAATTGTAAGATAAGAAGACAAAGACACTGCACACTGGCTCACCGCTGCAGTCCTTCCCGCCTTAGCTGTCTTCACTGCCTTTGCTTTGGGGTCGGAGGAAAACCCGACCAGAATCCTGCTGGAGCAGCGCTTCAGACAGTTACACCCCAAATTCTGTACCACCTGGAATTAAAGCAGCCCGTTTGAAAAAGACAGACAGACAGGAAACCCTACAGAGCACAGTTCTACTCTGACGTGCATTTGTCAGAATCAATTCGACAGCAACCTTTCCCCATTTTCACCTCTAAAGAGAGGGGCAGTCATGTGCTATGGGAAAGTTGGCCACCTCTTCATTATGTTAACCTTATGTTAGACTGGGTTGACTAGAGAAACAAATATATGTGTTGACCAGAGACACTCATATATGTGTCAGAAACTCCCTTAGAGCAAAGAGTCATTGTACATTAAGAAAACATCCCAGCCCTTTCCAGATCAAATCCATAAGTCCACTATTAGCCCATAAGTCCAATACTAGTCCATGAATTCCTCTTTAGACTCAGGAAGCTATGCAATGATGCCAAATGCAGGAAGGTCACAGGCTGGTAGGTGAAACGTCTTGTGAATCCAGTGGCAGTGGAAGCATCTCAGCACTGGTGTGGGTCTCCACGTGGCTCCTCCAGTTCTTTGAGTGAGGCTCTTCAACAACAAGGTGAAGTAGAGGGAGTATGCTCCCACAGGGCTCAGCAACAGGAAGACAAAGGAAGAGAGAGAGGAAGTTCCCAGAATCCTCATGGGAAGGCCATGCCCACAAGGAGGTATCATCAGACTGTGACCTGATTGACAGGCTAGACTCCACCCCTCCGCTTATTTATCAAGTTGACATGAAATTATGTAACCACCACAGACATTTACCAAGATACCTACTCCATTCACAGAAATTTCCACTGGAAAAGGTACTGGGGCTAGGACTGGGGTTATGTAAAGCAATTCTGTTATTTGGATCGTTTACAATTAGCATGTGTTTCTTGTATACAAAAAATCCTACACACACTTCAGAGAGCCTGACTCAGGGTGATGGTATGAAGTGTTAAGTGTAAGTCCAAGGAGAGACAGGCCCCGCCCAGGGGTCCATTGTGGACTCTGGGGAGGGAAAGTATAAAGGGTAAGAAAATAGTTGCTGTAGATTCCATTTTGACTCATGGTGACCCCATGTGTGCTCCATACGGCTTCCCATGGGTAGCTTCTCAGAAGGAGATCACCGGGCCTGACTCCTGAGGTACCTCTGGGTGGACTCAAACCTGCAGCTTTTCTGTTCACAGCTGAGTGCTTTCACCATTTGCACCACCCTGCCACGGCATGGAGATTTAGTCATGCTACGCAAGTCCCAAGAGCTATGCAGAAAGAAGCCCCTGAGAGAGGCTTCCTGGGCGGAGGGACACTTGAGCTGCATTGAGAACACCAGTTCGGCAGTTTTATAGAAGAATGGAGGGGGCACAAGGAGGGATGAGTCTCCGGAGCGGAATCCCAGAGGTGGGAGCAGTTAGGTTGAAGAAGTATTGCTGACGGGCTCTTCAGCTTACACACAAGGATATCAACTCCATGGTCAGTTTGACTGATAACTCTGCCCTCAATCAATAGCCCAGACTAGAGGCATACTGGACTTCACTAGAAAACGGCCTTGAACCTCTATTACACTCATCTAGTGCTTGAAAACAAAAGGCCCCCTTGAAGGAATTGTCCTTTCTGGAGGATTGAGGGAAGGACATTCATTCCTCAGGAGACTCTAGGTTTTGTCCAGGAATCAAGTCAGGCCCGCGGGAACCCGGCGTCCAAAGAAAAAGAGATCAGACTAGAAATGCCAGACGTAGACCCCAATACAAAGGGGAATCCACTGCAAGTCCAAGGTGGCTTTGCGATTCTGAAAGGAGAAGATGAACCAGCAGGGGGACATTTGGCTAGCCGTTTCAAATTAAAAAACCAGTGGATGCCAATACTTTACACCCAACCACGATCCAACAGCCATTTAAATGTCGGGAAAAACCTTGAGACTATAAAACACAAGAAGAAACATAGATAACATTTTTATCATGTCAGAGCAGGGGGAAATCATTCGAAGAACAACACCAATCTCAGAAGCCACAGCAGCTGACAGATTTGATTTAACAACATGGAAATTTCCATCTGCCAAAACAACACAGAAAATCCGAAGAGAATATGATAATCAAAACTTCCAAGGGGAACATTTTAAGGGAAGCCTTGTCGGGTGGGCGTTGTGCTGGCATCATGGAGTTTGTGTTCTGAAAAAGCAACTCTTACTGTAGGATGATCAGTGGTAAAGTCAGGGCGACCAATGGGTGACTGGAGCAAAGCGGTGGCTTAGTTACCGGGGGCTACTGTCGCAGAACTAACACAAGGGCATGGCCTTAGTGACTAGGGGCTCATTTCCTCCCAGTTCCAGAGGCTAACAGGCCCCTCAGGGGCTCAGCCATGCTGTTTCCTCTGCGAGCCTCTCTCCTAGCATCTGGTGTCTGCCAACCATCCTTGTCTTGCAGGTGGCCCTCATGGGGCGGTGGCTTTTATTCTGTTCTTTCCATAGCTCAGACATGATTCGGTTCAGAACCCTACTCTTACCTGGTACGCACCCGTTAATGTCAGAAAATAAAACCCCATCAAAGCAGAGTTCTATTTGCAGGTACAGGGGTTGGGACTTCAACCATGTGGGGAATACAGTTCAGTCCCTAATAGGTGGTGTGGAGATGAGAGGACAAGTTGTCACAACTAAACCAGTAACTGCTGGGGGTGGAGCCACTAGCACTGGGTGGAACTGGACAAGGTGCGGGAGCTGAAACCTGCATGGCTGCGGGAGGAGCATTGGACAAGGGGCCCAGGTGGTAGAAGAGGATGTCACAGATGGCCCCCGTGTCCAGGCTGGTGTTTGCGGTACTATCTACTGAGATAGGCAGGACAGGAAACCATACATTTGATGGGAGAGGTGCTTTTTGTAGACATGCTGCTTTTGAGATGTCTTAGAAAAGGGCCAGCCAACTGCATGAGCCTGGCACCTGCGCTGTCACCGAGGACCCAGCACCAGTTGTCCCCACCTTGAAACCCTTCCTGGTTTTTAACAAAGGATCCTGCATTTTCATTTTGCACTGGGCCCCTAAATCAAGTAGCTAGTCCTTCCTTTAGCTACCCAGGAGCTGCTTTGGACCTGGCCCTGACACCTGTGGCCCCACACACAGCAGGACAGGACCTTTGTGAAGCATAGGTTTCATTGGGTGCTTTTTAGAAGTAGATTTCCATGCCTTTCACCCCAGGCTGCCTTGTTCTGTAAACTCCGCCAGCGCCTGTTCAGTAGATGCTGTTAGAGCAGGGGGAGGGGGAGGGGGAAATGTGGTCGCCATTGGCCTAAAGGTGACCACCGAATCTTGGGCATGGATGCCCTTACTTCAGGAGCGTGAAAAGGGGACGGCTCAGGGCCCAGCTTTGAGAGACTCACAGGTTTCATGTCTCAGTAGAAGAGGATGTGAGGATGGAAGAAGCTGGAGACAAAGGAGAAGGCACCGTGTCAAACGCTCAGACTTCTGACGCAGCAATCATCGGTCCTCGGTCTGGGCTGTTTCGTGCGGTGAGGGGGTGTCGTGGAGTGTGTGGGAGGAGAGGGACTGGAAGCCACGAGGACGCCACTTCTGAGAGCAGCTTGGCCGTGGGTGGAGAGGAATGAGGCCAAGGTGAAGGGTTCTGCTCTTGTTCTAACTCACACGACGGCAGGATCAGCTAAGGAAACCTTGAGCCAAACTCCCAATCTTTGCTGCATTTGTGCAGACTCCCATTGTTGCAGCCATCCGCTCCCTGGGGAGGCGGGGGGGGGGGGGAAGGTTCTT
The DNA here is from genome assembly GCF_050624435.1 of Tenrec ecaudatus. NCBI lineage: Eukaryota > Metazoa > Chordata > Mammalia > Afrosoricida > Tenrecidae > Tenrec > Tenrec ecaudatus. The sequence goes on along the minus strand of NC_134531.1, from coordinate 184,018,224 downwards.
CTCTTTTACTGCCCCTCTGCTTTACCATGGACAGCGCCCTCTCCCTCTCCATGCACCGGCACCTCCTGATATCCATGCAGGGCATGGAGACTGCTCTGTCTCCCCTCCTTCCCTTCTGAGAAGCATCCTGGCTGCCCACCCTCCACGGCAGCTTTGGTTGTTCCCGTGGCAGTCGTGATCGGTTTCATACTCTTCACGGACACCGTGATTAAAGGTGTCCCTTTCTTTTCTGTCTTTCTCAGTCATCGCCCGGCTGTGCACATGAGGTGGCTGAAAGGTACAGAGGGTGAGGTGACAGGACATGTCAGGGAGGAGGGGCGTGGTGTTCTCTTTCTTTCTGCGAAAGACATGAGCATCTTTCTAGATATTAAACAGAAAAAAGGGAAGTAGCCGCAGGTTGACTCCAATTCACGGTGACCGTGTGTCAGCACAGAATGTGCCGCACTGTGTTTCCCATGGCTAATCCGGCAAAGATGCAAAACCTGGGACACCCAAACAGGCAGTTCCACTCTGTCCTGGAGCCTCACTGTGAGTCCACATTGACGTGACGGACAAACAGAACCAGAGTTATGCCACATAGACTCTCTTCTGAGGTGCCTGTGGGCAGACACGGCCCCTACCTTTCAGTTTGCTGTCAAGCTCATTAACCATTCGCACCAACCAGGAACTCTTTCTAATCTGCATGGTTCAGCAAAGAAGTAGTACCAAGCATCAGGCATGGATTAAATCTACTTATGGAAGAAAGGGGGTGAGGTTCATATGCTAATGTAAAGACAATTTCTGGGCGGAGGCACAAGAAACTCACGCTAATGATTAAATCTTAGGGCTAGGCCTCCAGGGTCCACCTGAATTTTTTATCAGCCATATTTTTTATAATAAAAACTATTAATTTGATGACCTCACGGGCAGCTCTTGGACATTAACATTATTCTTCAAAGGTTTCTTTGGCTTTTAAGATTAATATTCAATTTATTAAAGGTACAAATTCACACTGACCCAAGTTCTTCCATAAGCATTTAAGTTCAGCTTACAAGTCTTATTATTTATTTATAAGTCTAGCAAATTTTAACAATCACTTTTAAAGGGACCTTTGAGAAATGTTTTGTTTCGTTTACAAATGTGTTTAATTAAATTGCTCTAAACACAGTAAACTGCATTTATAGATTTAATATAATTTAATTCCTTTTTAAGTACTTCAGTTGTCTAACAAACCTTCTTAAGCACTTAAGTCACTGCGATAAATCTAATTTATTAAACTTATAAATATGTCAAAAGTTAAATTATTTTATGGTCTCCAATACTTAGTCAAATTTAGTAAGATTTCGACTTAAAAATCTTAAGTCGAAATCCATTACTCAATTGTACATTTTATATTAGAACGGAGAAGTTAATCTATGCCTAAGGGCCACGCTTTCTTAAATGTGGCAAGTACGTGAGCACAGCTTACTTGCAAGCACAAATATCTTCATACCAAGAAGGTGGTTTTCTCCTACAGGTCTATATTTAATTCTCATTTTCCCCAGGATTAAAAGATGCTCCCTACCGTGGGTGGAAGCTCTTGAGTGACCATAAACCCCCTCCACTGCGCACAGCCGGATTACATTCCCGGTGTTCCGCGCAGTGAGGTCTGGCCGTAGGACTGAGTGCCAACCCAAGGAATGCGCACGCGGCAGGGTACGTCTCCCCCAAATGAATGGCAGCCTTCTCCAGCGCTGGGCCCTTTCTTCCTCAGTCGGCAATTCGTACAGACCAGTTCACTTAGGTGGGGTTTTGCCTTTAAACCATTGAAACCACTCATCCACCTTCTGAGCAGTTTTGCTTTCTCCATTACATCCTTTTGAAAATTTAAAAACACATTTGGATGGCGTTGTGGGTTACATGTTGGGCTGCTAATCACAAGGTCAGCAGTTGGGAAGCACCGCCCACTCCCTAGGGGGAAGAGGCATCTTCCCGCTCTCTTAAAACTGCCAGTCTCAGAAACCCTCCGAGGAGGTTCTAGTCTGTTCTATAAGGTCACTGGGTCCAAATGGGCGCAAAAGCAGTTGCTTGATTTATGATTAGGTGATGTTTACATATCACATGAGTTTTCCTAGTTAATAGCTCAGACCCAAATTGTTCTGTGCATTGATTGCAACCCCCACACTGTGTCAGCACATACTCTGTGCCCCGCTGCCCCCTGGGTCCCTTTACTCGGTGTCTGCGTCTCTCTGAGTCCTCTCATCTCCGCTTCTTCTCAGAAGCACGTTCTCCCCCTGGTTTGCTCTGTCCTCCCCTCTATTGGCGTCGGGGAGTGGCTTCCATTTCAGGTGAGGTTTTCTCAGGCCAATAGTCTCCGGGGTTCCTCTGGGGTCCTAGTCTTTCTGGCCAGTAAGTCTGGTTGCTTTTTCGACTTTGCACTTTGTTCTACGTTGTTCTGCCCCAGTCTAACGGGCCTTGTGTTGTGACTGTGGTCAGTAGCGGCAGGCAGGCATCAGCTGGCTCTGCTGGCCGCAGATCCGAGGAAGCTGTCATTCATGTGGAGCATTCGTCTTTGGGCCCCATCGCTTCCTTGACGTCTCCTTTTCATCCCTCTCCAGCACTCCACATGGAAAGGGACAAACGGTGGTTTCTAGCATGCCTGCTTAGAAGCTTTTACGACCCCGGCTCTACTCCCGCGACTGGGATATAGGCCTTTGGGAACTGTGCTTGCCAATTGAGCGGGACGCCCACCAATGGCTCAGGTCTAATTCCTAAGTACTTTCAATAGCGGCAACCTCTTATTTATGAGCGCCCTGTTATGTTTGAAGATCCACGTGGCATTTGTTATTCTCTATGCCAACATTCCCGCCATCGTACTTACATATGTGTGTGAGTGCATTCCGGTATGAGCTCCCTCATTTATTTAACACACATCTATTTACCTAAGGAGCCCTGGTGGCTTAGTGGTTACTCGCTGGGCTGCACCTCAAAAGGTTAACAGTTTGAAGCCACCAGCTGCTCTTTAGGAGAGAGTTGAGACTTTCTATTTCTGTAGACAGCATCTCAGACACTTGCAGGGCAGTTCTATCCTGTCCTACAGGGTTGCTATGAGTCTGCATCAATTAGATGGCAGCAAGTCGAGTTTATTGAGCCATGTATCTTCTCAGAAATGCTTGTTTGTTATCACTGCTACTGCAGGGCTGTGTAAGTGCTTGCATTCATCAAAACTGTTCTTGATTCTCAATGACCTCCTTTGTGTTAACCGTCCTTGGCTTTCTCCGCTGTCGCACACTGCCCTTCTCTTCATCAAAAGGAACCCGTGTCACTGAGCAGGGCTTCTTCTTGCCTGCTTCTCCCCCAACTATCATAGAATGTGTCTTTCTCTGTGCAAACCTCTTCTTGGCTTTTAAGAACAGAGGTCACACTATATTCCTCCACCTGTGCTTCTTTCACCCACTCCACTCAGTGCGATGTCCTCCAGATTCATCCAAGTTGTTTATCACTGTATAGGAATCCATTGTGTGTATGTGCCATCTTTGGCTTACCTAGTCATTCACCAATGGACATTGAGGTTGCTTCTGGTTTTTTGCTAGTGTAACCAGTGCTTCGGTTAACTAGGGTGTGCATGGTCCCCGGTGTACTCGTTCCATGGCTTCTTTTCTCAGGAGCGTGTTTCCCAGGTGGGCAGGACTGGCCCCTGGGGGCATGGAAGTTATCCCGGCCTGCCGCATATGGCCATACAATCCTATTTGAGGGGCTATAGTGCAAATATTGTTAATTGCCAGGGAAGTGCTGAGAATTTGGGGCTTTATTTATTTATTTATTTTTCTGAAAAGGAGCAATAGACCTAATAAATTTGGGAATCTATACACTAGGACACATGCCCAGGAGTGGGATTACTGGATCATATGGTATTTCTGTTTCGACAGTTTAAAGGGAGCCCAGACGGCCTCCTTGTCTATTCATACTGTGGAATGGCCTCAAGCATAGGAGCCATTGTGAGGACGGCGCAGGACCAGGCAATGTCTCCTTCTGTTGTCCATAGGGCTGCTATGGTTTGGAACGGACTGGACACCCAACAACAACAACAACAAACAACCACATACCATTTTCTATAGTGGTTGTGCAGACTACAGTGCAGTCTGTGCACTCCACAGTCCCACCAGCCATGTGTACGAGTTCCCGTCTCTCCACAGCATCAACAGCACTTGTTCTGGGTTTTGGATCAGTGCCATTATTGTGAGAGTGAAGTGACTTCTCATGATCATTTTGATTTACATCATCTTTGACCAAGGCGAGAGCAACTAGAAGGAAATTCAGCACAAATAAGAAAGACCTAAAAGTCACCACTAACTTGACCTCATTGGCAGGCACATCTAGAACCCTAGGCCCACCAGCACCGTAGCACACATTCTTCTCCAAGTTACATGTGTCAGTGTCCATAGTAGACCGTCTATCAAGCCATGAAAGAAGTCTCCATCCACTTAAAGTCATCAAAGGAGTAAAAAGCATTTTCCCCAACCCAAATGCCATAAAACCAGAAATCAACAGGAAGAACAAGTAAAAACAAATAAAACACATGGAAATTGAATACCATCTTTTTAAAGACCACTGGGTAATGTATGGATGTAAAAATGAAATAAATGGTTCTTAGAACCATAGGAGAAGGAAAGCACAGCACAACACCCTGAAGCCTCTGGGCCGGAGCACAGACAGCACTCAGGCCAACTCCCAAACACAGACATCAAGAATGAAGGAAGGAGCAAATTCAACACCTTACCCCTGTATCAAACAAATAAAACAGAACAACCAAAGACACCTGCAGTGGTCAGAAGAAAGAAATAATAAATCCAAAAGCAGAAATAAATGAATCAGAAGACAGAACAACAATGGAAGGAATCAACAAGACTAGAAGAGGAGACGCAGATCATCTGAATTGGAAAGACGGTGAGTGGCATTAAAAAGAATCATAACAGAATATTAGGAAAAATTATACTCCAACAAATTCTCAAACCTCGACGAAATGGACAAATTTCTGGAAATCATGACCTACTCAAATTAGCACAAGCAGATGTAGAACATCTGAACAGACCTAGAACCAAAGAAGAATTTGAAGACGGGTGACAGTCAGCTGGGAGTATGAGTGTGGGTCTCTGTTCTTGGTTTGGGAAGCAGTTGAGTGAGGCTGGGTGGATCTAGGTCACCATCGGCCATTGATCCAGCGGTTCTGGAATAGGTTGGGACACTTACCAAGAGGGTGGGTCAGGCAGTGTGACAGCCAAGTACGGGACTTGGTCATCACCACTTCTTGGGTCGGGGTGATGGAGGGTGGTGTGGTGGGTGGATGGCAGGTGGACAACTTCACAGGTGTGCACTTGCTGCTACTCTCTGGGCCAGGGGCCGCAGTAGTGAGTGGATGCATGCTCACCTGTAATAGTTGCCACCATTTGCCAGGTAGGGGTGACTGGTGGGCATGCACATGGTATCCAGGTTGCAAGGGAGCAGCATGGCAATGGGCCCAGCTCCACTCTGGGGAACTGTGCCAGGGCCAAGAGTCATTGAATGGAGCTAGAATGATAACTAAGTAGCATTCCATTAGCTAAGGAGTAGAGAAAAAGTCCTGGACATGACCCTTGTGGTGAGATAGATCGGCTTTCTAGATCTTGTACAGTGAGACACAAACTAGTTTAGAAGATGGCTGAGGAGAATGGAGAGGGCTTATTGAACATCATTCATCTGTCAGGCACCGCTTAAACCCATTCACTTCCTGCCACCAACCCAACTACCTCATGGGGCTGGCACGATAGCGCTCTATAAGAAAAAGCCACTGAGAAGAAAAATGATACGCCTAAGGTCACACGGCTGATGGGGGGACCACAGGGAAGACCTTCCGACCTCTTTGGGAGTGCTCTTAACAGAGGTATGCTCAGAAGTTACTTTTCGATCCTTCGCAAGCAAAATGGAGTCAGGGGTATGGCCCAGTCCCTTCCCTAATCCATCAGCACAAACCCAGCCTGTCTAAAGATCGAACAAAGACCATTATAGTGAAATAGGGGCCACTTCCCCACAGACAGTAACTTTCCTTTAAAGTTGACTCAAGAATCTAAGTGACTTGGTGATACCCTTTTAATGGTTGCTGAGTGTAAGTGCATTTCGAGAGCAAATGCTCATCCAGAAAGGATTGTTTCTAATGTTCTTTCAAATAGTCCATTTGGAGGGTGAAGGGGAATATGATTAGAGCACCAAAATTGCAAAGTTTTTTGAGACCAGCAAAAAAAATGTTGTCTGCACGAATGTGTAATTTAAACTGTCAAAGTTCCAGCGCGTTTTTGATGCAAAATATACTTAATCAGTAATAATCCTGTCCCTCAAGAAGGTTCCTAATTTGTTTTATTGCCTTTTTCGATTTGTCCCCTTTCATTTTCTAAAATATAATCATAGTTCAGCGACTCCATCTGTGAGCTATCCGGCGATGAATTCTGGGCGGTAATGATGTACAACGAGCGAATAACAATTCCTTAATCACGCCGTTTCCTCTATTGTCGCCTCATTGGAATTCATGGTTTTCAGAAAATTCAATTATATTTGCAATTTCATCAAGAAATTACTCAGATAAATAACTGACAGTGTAACAATTCACTTATGTGTCAGGAATGAAGCAAACGCAGGAGAGAGGGAGGGAGAGAAGAAATGGCAGAAGACAAATTTGCAAGTCTCATAGAAAAGTTTTGCTTTTCTGAGAGATGACAAAGAAGGGTGACGAGTTTGCAGAGGTCCTCTCTGTTTGGGGTGGACTATGGCAGTGGCCCCCAAAGGAACGGCCTCGCAGATCCAGCCGGCCCTCACTTCCCTCCTCGGGAGCCATCCCCAGCTTCTGCCCGCGTTTGCAATGCCCGGCCCTCATTCCAGGTGCAGGTTGATGATGGGGCATGGAGAGCTCCATGGCCACCTTTATCATGCGAGTTCCATATTGGATTTCTGCTGCCCCACACAGCAGGAGCTCCGTGATTGCTGGGGAGAAACCTCACCTTGACTTGCATCTTGCCCGTCAAGATGAGCTGGGTGTTCTAAGAAGAAAATTCATCATCATCCACAGGCAGGCTAATGTTTGTTGACATGCTGACTCTGTTAGGATGATTCAGTCCATTACCCAAGCACTCTCAGAGAACATCCAATCACCACATTATATGCCTCTGCTCCAAGCCACACCTGCTTCCTACTTAACTCAAGGTGCTACCAACCAGCAACTCCATGTACTCCAATGGCAAATAGGACTGGGGAATGTAAATGGAGCCATTTTGGTATCAGTTGGACAGCAATGATATTACCAAGTTGTTGTTGTTGCCTTGCAGAGAGTCACCAATCCAGGACAAGAGCTAACAAATCAGACCCTGAGGAGCAGGACAGCTCCCGGGATAGACCGTAGCTACTGGGTTCACCTTTGGAGCCAGACGGAATCATCTAATCACAACATTTCCTCCTAGGAATCCCAGGTTGTCCTTCCAGAGAATAACATCTGAGAGACATTCCTGATCAAGAACACCCAAGTCAGCCAAGATTTGTATCTTTCCCCCAATAATGCAGGGGAAACTGGGTCACCTCTTCAGAAAGCATGTGTCTTGCTCCATGGGGGATAGTCCATGGGGGCTGTGATAACTTCATTAATTCATTCACTTCTCAACCTGAACGGGCAAGACAATATTGTTGTTATTCGTTGCTGCGGTGCCTAGTCTAAGTCCTGGTGGCCCCTGGGTGGGTGTAGAACTGCTGCATAGGACGTTCAAGGCTGGGACCTTTCAGAAGCAGGTCACCAGTTCTGTCTTCCAAGATGTCTTTGGGTGGACTTGAGCTGCCAACCTTTTGGCTAAGGGCCAATTGTTCAATCATTTGTGCCACCCAAGGACTCTGGGAACTAGGTACTAATATTTAAATAGATGAAATATCTCTCTTCGGATAACTTGCAGAGTAGCAGAGAAGATGTAGAGGAAAAGAGACCATTAAAATCCAGTGGACAAGTGCTGCTGAGAGGGATTTGCCAGGTGCTGTTGGAGATCAGTTTTGGGTACTGCGGGGACTTGTCAGAGGAAGAGCTATGAGCCCTGGCGCTTGCATGGAAGAGGGGGCATCCTACGGTAGAAATGGGGTGGTGGAAACAGGCGGAAGAAACCAGTGCAAAGGCTTGAAAGTAAGAAGGAAGATAGATGGCTCAGAAAACTTAAGAACAACTGTGACAGTTGGGGCTTCTTTGTTAGCAACAAAACCTAACTCTGCCTCACCTAAGGGGAAAGGGCTCGTCAAGTAACGTTAGTTGGATCACCGACTCTGGGAGAATCAAGTAGGAGGCCATTATGAGCAACGGACAACTCCTCAAACGACATTCCAGACTGGTCTTGCAAAGGCAGCCATCCCGATGGCCACCACTGACATGGTTGTCGGGGTAGCTAACATTCCTGAGGCTGAATTTGAGATGCTGTACTTGGGAACTAGATGCGATAGCTCCCGGGCCACTGCCTTCACAAACATGGCCGTGTGTGGTTCCTTCGTCATTAAGTGAAAGCTTCTCGTTCAAGCTGTGGGTGGGAGAATTTGATTGAGTGGATTTAATTCATTTGTATTGGTGAAAGATGAGTTGGTCTGCCCTTGTAAAGATTTACAGGCTCAAAAAACCCAGCCTGTAGTTTCACTCCATCGTGTCATGCCAGTGTGAGTTGGAATGAGCCCCAGGGCAGTGGGTCTGGATTTTGTTGGTTTTGACTTGTAAGGGAGGTGGGACAGAGAGCCTTTGGCATTTCCAACTTTATAGTGGGGTGTAAGTTCTTCTTTATTAGCTGAGGGGTTTCCCCTCTAAATATAGTGTGGAGAGATAAGCCGTGGCAGTGAACCAACACGGAAGGCACTGCGGTGGAAAATATTGGGTCCACAAGACAGGTGACAGTGTTATCCATAGGTAATCCAACAGCATGAAGAATGGATCCAGAAGGGAGCAGCACTGAATTGGAACAAGGGATCGATTGAGTCAATGTCATGGTTCCAAACTGGAATCTAAAGGGATTATCAGGATAGGGATCATTTAAAATTTGCTGTAGCACAAACAAGGAGCGCTAATGGTATAGTGGGTTAAGTATTGGACTGTGGACTTGCATTGGACTGTTGGTTAAGCGTTGGACTGTTGGTTAAGTATTGGGATGTTGGTTAAGCATTGGACTGTTAACTGCTGCAAGATGGAGGGTTCAAACCCACCAGCCACTCCTCAGGAGAAAGATGAGCCATCTGCTCTTATACAGATTTACAGTATCATGCACACTAAGGAGCAGCTCTACTCTGTCCAACAGGATGGCTATGAGTCAGACTTGTGTTAATGTGGACCCTGTATATGAACTATGAGGCGGTCTTTCAAACAGAACCAGGGAGTCCTATATGGTAGAAACTCAGGGAAGGTGCTGGCTCACATCACTTTGCCATACTTATTCAATCTGTATGCTGAGCACATCGCCCTAGAAGCTGGACAGTGTGAAGAAGAACTTGGCGATTGGAGGAAGGCTTATTCACAACCAGCAACATGCAGATAACACAGCCTTTCTTGCTGAGATCCAGGAAGACTCGAAACACTGGCTGATGAAAATCAAAGACTGCAACTTTCATGATGGATTTCAACTCAATGTAAAAAAAAAGCCAAACCCTTACAGCTGGTGAGAGCCATTAGACAGCATTGTGACAAACAGAAGAAATGGAAGTTGTTAAGGATTTCATTTTACTTGCATCCATAATCAACAACCATGGAGGCAACAGCCAAGAATGAGGTATTACATTGGGCACACCCACTGCAAGGACTTCTTTCAAGTTGTCAAGAGCTAAGCTGTCTATTTGAGGCCTAAAGTGTGCCTGACCCAAGCCACGGTACTTTCAGTTGCCTCATCTGTGAAAGACAGTAAACAAGGAAGACAGCGGGCCAATGAATGCACTCGAATCACGGTGTTGGCAAAGAATATCGAAAGTACCTTGAGCTGCCAGAGCAATAAACCAACTTGTCTTGGATGAAGGGCAACCCGAATGATCCTTTGAAGGGAAGATGGTGAAACTTCATCTCAGGTACTTTGGACATAGTGTCAGGAAAGGTCATGCTTGGTAAAGTAGAGGGTCAATGAAAAAGTGGATGGCCTGAAGGATGACTTGACACAAGGGTAATGATCATGGGCTCCAATATGACCTCAGTCGTGAGGATGGTGCAGGACCTGGTGGTGTTCCATTCTGTTGTGAGCAGGGTTGCTACGAGCGGGAAATAACTCGATGGCACTTAACAACAACAAAAACAAACAGCTAAGATCTTGGCTACTCATTGAAACATTGGTAGGTCAAATCCACCTAGAGACAGCCAAGCATAAAGTCTTGGTGACCTTTGGAAAGGTCAGAGCCATCGAAAACACAATGAAGCACAGCATGTTCTGAAACATGACATTCCACACTAGCAATGCAGACCTTGAGTCATTCTGTGCCCACAGCTTTGCCCGAGTCAGCGGAAACAGGAAGACATTATGTTCCTCCAAAGGCAAGGTCATCTTTCAAGTATCTAGCTTCTGTTCACCAGCCATTAACCTGACCCTTTCAGAAACAACCTCCATTTCATATTTGTAATGACTTACTGGATACTACAAATAGCAGAGCTGCAATTTCACACCTCAGTTCCCCCACAATGTCCTCTCAACTCTTTCAGGACATCATCTAATACATATGGCTTAACTCCCCCAAAGCCTTGATCGATTTGGGAGACCTTCAACCTCCTGAGGACACAAGAAATTGCTCAGGGAGTCTGAGAAGCCAAACCTCAAATCCTCAATTGAATTGGACAAGATATACTGAACGTCTACTTAAAGGATGGTGTATCTGAATTCCTGTCTCCTTGGATAGGATATCATTTTTCTAGGCTCAGACACACGTCTACATCCCACAAAGCTTAAATAGGAGGACTCGGGCTATCTCTATTCCATTTTGTCCTAAAATGCTGTAGTTTCCCTTTACCATTAGGTGGAATTTATATGCTTCTGTATGTATGTAATTCTGATCTCTTTTTTTGATTTGTTGATGCTACACACAGGTGGTTGAGAAAGTCCACGTTCATCTAGAATTTTCTTAGTGATTCTTGTAAGCAGAATAGTGGCCCCTCTGTCCACACCCTGCTCTCCCGAACCAGTAAATATATGTCAACTTGGCTGGGTCAGGATCTCAGTGGTTTGTCATTTAAGACCTAAGAATTTCTTGTAAGGTGATCAACTCCATAACGGAATCAACAGCCAATATGTTTTAAGAAAATTAAGATGGAAGCAGCCCCTCCCTCAGGTCACAGTGCCAATACAACCGAGAGGAGAGTTGCTAGGGGCTGTGGCCCGCTACCTGTATGAGTGGGCATATGGAACAGCTTGTCTGGTTTGGACTGGGTCTGGCTCATCAACCTCCCGTTCTTTGGCCTTGAGCCAACAGCCTGCCACATTGTCTGATGACCCCAAGAGCCAACAGCAGCCTGCCATCTGAACGGCTGACCTTGGAATCACTCATCGCTCCAGTCAGAAGCTTCACTTGTTGACTTTGGGCTCATCCACAGACACCAGCCTGTGGCGACAGGAGCGGAATAGCTTAATCCTACAGTCGTGTGTTAGTCTGGGTTGACGAGAGAAACAAGTTCAGAGATACTCATATGTGTAGAAGAGAGAACTCTATATTAAAGAGTAATTGTATATTAACAAAACATCTCAGCCCAGTCTAGTTCAAGTCCATAAGTCCTATATTAGTTCATGTGTTCAATATCAGTCTATAAATTCCGCTTCAGACTCACATAACACAGGCAATGATGCCGAATACAGGAAGATCACAGGCCAGTGGGTGGAATGTCTTGTGGTTTCACTGGCAGTGGAAGCATCTCAGCACTGGTGTGGGTCTCCATGTGGCTCCTCTAGCTCCAGGTCTCTGGATCTATCAGCATAGCTCTATGTGGCTTATCAGCAGGAAGATGAAGCAGAGAGAGTGTGTCCCACCTCCAGGGAGGAAGACAGGAGTTCCCAGAATCCTCAGGAGAAGGCCATGGCCACCCAGAGACTTCATTGGCTATGACCTGGTTGACGGGCTAGCCTCCACCCCTTTGCTCAAACTGTGTGAGCCATTTTCTTGATATAAATTTTTGTCTATCTGTCAATTTCTACACACCCTCCCACTGATATGTGTGTGTGTATACTACACACCAGAACACAAACACACACACCACTGACTTTGCTTCTCTAGAGAACCCAGCCTATATTACACATGGCAAAGGGAAACTAAAATTGCAGGTGGAATTAAGGCTGATAATCAACTGACTTTAAAATCAAGAGATGATGTTGGATTTCCCAGGTGCATGTACCATTTTTTCACAAGGAACACACCCACGTGGACAAAGTACACATGCATATGATGTGACTGCAGACATCAAACTAGTCAGGAAGGGAGTTAGGTACAGGCCCTAACTCCAGGGTAAGCACACTACCCAACACTGAGGGTTAACAGAGTGTCACCTCCTGGCTACAGTGACTGGCTCCTGGTTGGGCACGTGACCCAAACCGGCCAGCAAAGCCCTCTCTCTGAGCACTGGTTTTGCTAAAGAGATGAAGGTAATTTGGATGGTAATGGGTGAGCGTTTCAAGCCGCAGGCAGCACCACAGGACAAAGATGAGGCAAGCTGCTGTCATCAAGATGACAGCCTCAGACGCCCAGGGAGCCATTCTCCCCTGCCCTGTAGGATGCCCACGAGTCAGAATCCCCTTGATGGCAGCAGGTTAATGGTTATCTGGGGTCCCTGGGTGGTGGAAGCAGTCAGCTGCTAATTGAAAGGTTAGAGATTTGAGTTTACCCATAAGTCCCTCGGGGGGTGGTGGGAAAAATTTCTAGTTGTCTTCTGCAAAAATCATCCACCAAACCCTTGAGGGGCCTGCTCTCCTCGGAGATGGAGCCCACTGGACGGCAATGGGCACTGGTAGGGTTTTCCACAGCTCCAAGGAGAGACCCCACCCCCCACTCTCCCTCCCTGAGCCTCTGCTGACAGGAACGTGGAGGGCTGTGCCACAGAGGCACACCTGCTGCGCTCACCACAAGTGCTGGCTCTGCCTAGAGTGAGAGAGAGAGAGAGAGAGGCGCGAGTGACTCACCATGTTTTAAGCTGCTATTACCTTAGGTTAGGCTGCGTGTTGGTGAAAGATTGGATGTAGCAGATGGTGGTGTAGCAATTTCCCTGGTCTGGGCCCAAACTTCCTTCCAGCCTGGTAAATAAAGCACTTTCACCTTTGCTCAGGAAGGCAGCAGAGAGCACCGGGAGGAAACAAATTAAGAGCCAGGGTCTAATCACCCTTACCTGGCCTTTCTATTTCTTCAGGGTAGCCTGGGCTGTGAAGCCCTAATAATTCAGAGACCTTTGAAGGTGGGCAGAGGGGAGGCCGAGGGCCGTATGGGAAGAATGCTGGGGGTAGTAGGAAGGGAGAGGTGAAGAGTTGTTGGATGAGATCTGTGAAGACCAACTGTGAGCCTTTGAGAGAAGGGGACAAACTGCTGTCCTACTACGCCTCTTACTCCTCAGGGAGGGGGCAGACAGATCCCAGCTGAGACACTTCCGCTGTGGCCAGGCTCTGCTCTGTGCCTTGGCTTCTCCTTTGTCAGGCGGAATAATAACAGGCATCCACTCACCAGCTGGCTGTGTGGATGAAGGACCACGGGGCAGCATAGCATGTTGTAAGCCGCAGTATGAAGCTGCCCAAGAAGTCATTCTGCATCCATGTTTCCACCTTGCTTTCACAGCCATGTTAGCCCACCTGGCCCCTGCTTCTCGTAAGCTGGGAACGCCCCGGACAATCCGCATGGCACTCAGGTGCACAGGCACGCCTCACTGCATTGCATGTTGCAGACCCTGCAGCTTTTAAAAAAGCACATTGGAGGTTTGTGGCAACTTTGCAGCAAGCAAGTCTACTGGCACCGCCTTTTTCTAACAGCATGCTCTCATTGTGTATCTCTGTGTCACGTCTGGCCGTTCTCACGATAGTTCAAACTTGTTCATGATATTGTTGCACATTGAGCAGACTGCAGAATAGGATTGGCATAATTTCATAGGTCCTGAGGAATTAAAGCATCAAGCCTTCACTGGTGGTCTGGAGCCGCTCCTGTCTGTCTGGAGGGTGTGCCTCCCGAGTATGATCCATTGTCTCACACCTTGGTAAGGGTCTGAGACCATGTGACACACCCACTGACTGAGTTGTCCCAGGGGACTGTGCCCCTAAGTCTTTTAACCCATCAAACCAATCTCCTGACTGGTTGGTATCTATCCAGGAGGTATTTCAGGAGCTCCAGTGGCCCCGTGGTGACAAGCTGGGCTGTTAATTGACAGGTCAGGTATTTGAAGCCACCAAGCGCTCTGCAGGAGAAAGACAGAGCTTTCTACTCCTGTAAAGAGTTACAGTCCCAGGCACTCCCACGGGCAGGTCTACCCTGTGTTAGAGGCTTGCTACGAATCTGCATGGACTCGATGGCAGTTGTGAGGGAGCGAGTGAATGAGTGAGTGAGCATGTATGCCTTCACTGTGTGCTTTATTAGATATCTATATAATAGATACACATGTAATCATACATACAGGTGTATGGTTATACAGAGAGCACACACATGTTTATGCATGTGCTTACAGATACACCTGTGCATGGATGCATGCATAAACACATATGCCTTCCTAAATGAGGAGCCTTGGTGGCATCATGGACTATGGTTGACTGCTAACCTCAAGATCAGCAGTGTGAAACCACCAGGCACTCCTGCAGAGAAAGACAAGGCTGTCTACTCCCAGAGAGAGTTAGTCTCAAAGGGGGACTCATCACAAGGCTGGATATATAGTCTCCCCCTCCCCGGGGCTGAATAACAGAAATGTGGGTGAATGGAGACAATGAACAGTGTAAGACATGAAATAAAAACAATAATATACAACTGATCAAGGATTTATGAAGGTGGTAGCATGGGGGAGGGAGGGGGAAAAGGAGGAGCTTATACCAAGGGTTCAAGTAGAAAAAAATGCTTTGGAGATGTTGATGGCAACATATGTACAAGTGTGCTTAATGCAATTAGATGATGGATTGTCCTAAGATTTATAAGAGCCCCCCTAATAAAATGATTGATTAAAAAAAACCCAAAACCAGCAAACAAAAAAGAGTTGCAGTCTCAGAAATCCACAGGACTCGTTCTACCCCGTCTTAGAGGGTGCTATGAGCCAGAATCCACTCAATGACAGTGAGATTTTTGTGGAGGTAAACCTTAGTTTGGGGTTGTTACTATTGTTGCTAAATTGTGTGTGTAATGTGTGTGTGTGTGTGTGCATGTAATTGTCCCTTATTCTTGTATACTTCCTGGTGTCTTCAGTTCACATGATCAAGTTATGCAGACTTTGCCCATATTGGAATTGCCTTTCCTAGCACCAAAAATAAGTATCTATCTAGAAAGTGATTTCTCTTTCCTTTCCCTTCTATCAAAGCATGTTGTCTTCTGCATGCATGCATATTCTTGACTTATTATAATAATAAAAATGATAAAATATTTGTCCTTTTGTGATTGACTTGTTTCACAGAGCATAATGTCTCTAGATTTATGCAAGAAATAAGATGTTTCATAATTTTTATACTTCTATAATTTGTAAACCAACTTCTTTATCCATTCACCTGGTGATAGAAACTTAGGCGGTTTCCATCATTTTTGCTATTGTGAAAACTGCAATAAATATAGATGTGCGTCTGTCTATTCACGTCACTGTTTTTATGTCTCTTGGATATAAGAGGAGTTGGGTGGTGGGTCGTGAAGTGATTCTATTTCTAGGTTTGTGAAGAAGGGCTGTACTGCTTTCCAGAGTGGTTTCGTCATTTTGCCAACTCCACCGGAAGTGTGTGTACACTCCAGCCTGACCACAACTTCACTAGCCTTTGCTGTTTTGTTTGGATCAATGCCATTGGAGCGGAGCACGATGCCATCTCGTGGGCGCTTTGATTTGCATCTCTCTAAATGACTGCTGATTCCTGGGTCATAATAACCCTGTCTAATCTGACTGGGTGAAGCACTGAGCTGTTAACTAAGCTCGGCAGTGGAATTCATCAGTTGCTCTGGGGCAGAAAGACAAGGCGGTCTTCTTGCATAAAGATTTACCAGCTGGGGAACTCTATGGAGCAGTTCCACGCTGTCCTGTTGGATTGCTGCAAATTAGAAGAGAAAAGTGGGTTTGGCTTTCAGGTTCTTTAATGGCTAATGATCATTGGCATCTTTTCATGTGTTCTTTGGTCTGCTGAGTGCCCTCTTTGGTTAAGTGTCTGCTAATGTCCTTAGCCCATTTATGATTAGGTTGTTTGTCTTTTTGTTGTTGAGTTGTTATCAGATATGTTGCTGCCAAAGTTCCCCCCCCCCCATTTATAATCTTTATTAAGGTCTTTGGTGAGTATACGGAGGTATTGTGCCATCTAATCGGTTCTGACCCATAGTGAAGCTAGGCACGACAGAATGACCACTGTACTGGCCATGAACACTGCTTGTGGATCCAAGCAAGACAAAATCCTTGACAACTTCAATCTCTTCTCTACTTGTTACCAATTGGTATGTTGTTAGGATATGTGAGGGTGCTTTACATTGAGTTGCAATCCATTCTGAAGGCTGTAGCCCTTGACCGTCACCCCCTAGTGCCTCAACTCCTACCCACTTCCATCAAGCAAGGCTATGTCATCTGAATTTTGCTGGTTGTTCATAAGCTTTCCTTCGATCCTGATGCCACATTATTCTTCATATAAGCCAACTTCTCTGAGTATTGGCTCACCGTACAAAGTGAATAATTATGGGGAGATGATACAACCCTGACACATACCTTTCCTGATTTTAAGCCATGCAGTATCCCTTGTTCTGTTTACACAACTGATCCAGATACAATTTCCTTAAGAGCACAATGAGATGTTCTAGAATTCTGATTCTTCTCAAGTTTGTCCATACTTTGCTATGATCCTCACAGTCTAGTGTCGTGGAATAGTCCATAAAACACAAGTAAACATCTTTCTTGAGCCAATGTCCATCTGCCATGAGCAATGATATCCTTTGTTCCACGCCCTCTTCTGGATCCGGCCTGAACCTCTGGCAGCTCCCTGTCAACGTACTGCTACAACCATTGTTGGATGATCTTGTCTAATTCAGAATGCGTAATATCAGTCTATGTCAGCTCATGAATGCTTAGAATATTGGTTTTTGTGTACTTCATTTAACTTTGATAACATGTACTTTTCCTAGTTCATACCTCATACCTTCCATGATCCTGTTATTGATGATATCTGCAGCTCTTCCTTCCCATGTTGATTGTACCTCATTGGGAAATAAAGGTCCCAGCAACGATGCCATCCACTTCATTAAAGAAGACTCTACTTTGAGGAAGCCACTCTTCCCCAATGGCATTTTCAGTCTTCTAATCTGATGGGCGTTCTGCTCCTGTAAAGAGCTAGTCTCAGACCCTCCCAGGGGCAGTTGTACTCTGTAGAGGGTCGCTATGAGTTGGCGTCAACTCAACAGCAATGAGCAGGTTTCACAGTTCAACCCCGAGGCAGCTCATCCTCTGCAATCTATCAGATAACGGTCCATGGCGATTCGTAAAGTTTCCAGCCCATCCCTCTGAAATGGATCCCTTGTTCCTTCTGTATTCGTCTGGAAGCTTATCTGAAACCTGTCTTCCATGAGAGGCCCTGCTGGTATTTGAAATACTGGTGGCATGGTTACCAATAGTAGAGCACCATGCAGGCCACACTGTGCAGAACATGGGCAGACAACTGGTGGCCTTTAGTGTAGAGGGAGCCAAGAGATATTTTGCGTGTTGATCCTGTACCTTGCCAGTTTGTTAAAACCTTCGATCCGTTCCAGTATCTTTCTTGCGAAGCTTCTCGGACTTTCTATGTATCGTATTATGCCATCTGCAAATAGTCTTGCTTCTCCTTTTTAAATTTGGATACCTTGTCTTCCAGTCCTTGACTTATTTCCCTAGCTGTGACTTCCAGTACAATACTGAACAAGACTGATGGTCATTGGAATCCTTGTCTCATCCTCATTCTCAATGGAAATGCTTTCAATTTCTCTCCATTGAGAAAAATGATAGTCTTTGTGAAATTCTCTTCTAAAGAAAGGACATATTTTATTAATCTTCAAGTGCTTTAGAAGACTAATAATACAAGCTTAATGTACTCATATGTATTATTAAGAGATATAACTCTCTCTGGAGGCTCACAGAAAGTCCAGGTTATTTTAAGGTGAGTTTTCCTCTTTTTCTTCTGAGTCATTGTCCATAACGTGCTCTACGCCTTCTACCTCTGAAATATAAAACTGCGATATGTTCCCATTCCATTTCCTAGGAAAATGATTGAACTAGGATAGCCGATGCAGGAATCCTTGAGCTTCAGCCGCACAGTATTATCTTTGAGGTCTTTAAAGATGACATCTCCTCCATCTTCCTGCACAATCAGCTGTTTTCCACCCACCTGCTTCCACCGAGTTGACCCTGACTCAGAGTGACCCTGTAGGGAGAGGCATAACTGGGATGACAAGAGTAACTCTTAGTGAGAGTAGAAAGCCTCATCTTTCTTCTGAAGCGCCTCGGTGGGGTTCAAACTGCTGACCCGGGGGCTAGCAGTCCAGCACATCCCCACTCTACCACCATGGCTCCAACACATGGCTTCCAAGGCTGTACATGTTTGTGGATCTTTCTCCTGAGGAGCTGCTAGTGCATTTGAATCACCAACTTTGTAGTCAGCGGTTCGATGCCTGCATGACAATGTCACCAGCGTTCCTTCATGGCATCGAACAATTCCCTATGGCTTCCAGAACTTCCTCATCGTTTCCAGATCCTGTGTCTCCTGAAGCTGTTTCCTCAGGAACCAGGAGCCAACCAGATGGGAAGAAGTCCACGCTCGCTGGATAAATATCTGGCTTCAAAGAATGGCATGATGCTCTTCTCTCTCCTTGGTGACAGGGAGGAAATCTAGTCCAAAGAAGACAGTTTCGACTCCTTCAGTTCTGAAGCACTTCCTAGCCAGGAGGGAATGAAGTGCCGGAGCCGGCGTGGCAGCGTTCATGTTCCTTGTCTCAGAACTGGTTGTCCTGGAATCAGTGTCATGCTGTTGGGATTTGGATAGTTTGGATAAACACCGTTCTCATTGTGATCCAGTGGTCATTGTACAAAGGAAGGAGACGATTTTGGGTTTTTTTTTTTCTTAACAGGGTGTGATCTGATTATTATGAGACAGAATCACTTACTCAGTCTGAGGCAATGGTCACAGCCACCTTAGCCTACGGGGCCATGGCTGCAGCCTTCGTAGACCTGTCCTGGTGGATTTTTGCTAAGGTCTATCCCATATGGTTTTTATTGAGCTTTTTGGATGGAAACCTTGCTGCTATCCATGAAATTCGGGGACTTTTCTGTCAATATACTTTCAAAAATTCTTTCTGTACCTTTTCTCCTCTTTTTCTCGAAGTCCTAATATGCACAAATTATTCCTTTGGTAATGCCCCATATAACTCTTAATTTTTTTATGTCTTATTTCTGATAATTTCTCCAAAAAATTAGTATCAAGGAATTTAACGTCTACTTCACGGGTTCTTTTCTTCCATTGATTCAATTCTTCTTCGATGTTATTCCATTGAGGTAGCTCTTGCTGATATTTTATTGCTAAGCTTCTGAATCTCTAGGCATTGCTTTTGTATGGCTTTTACTAATCTATTGCATGTTCAATTTTGTTCTGGTATTCCTGAATTTTCCCAGTTTTGTCTTTTTCTTGGTCATTCTGAGGAGACTAAATGTCATTTATAGTAGTTCTTTTGTCAGTTTTCCCTCAGAAAGCTCCCCCCCCTTGTCCTACTCACTTGCTATAGTCTTCTTAAACTATCTCTTCAATTGGTTTATTATTATCCTCTGTCCCTGAGGCATAAGCTATTAATAAATTAATTTATACATGTCTTGATTGGCTGTATGCTTCTTCTGTCCTGATTATTTTTGGTTTGGCTGTGTCAGTAGATTTCTTTTTCTCTTCTCTCTATAAAGGTGTTCACGCTTTCATTGTGCAGTGCGACTTTGGTGGCGTCAGTGTGCTCTGTGTGATTTCCTCTCGCCCGTGGGTATGGTAAGGCGTGCCCGTCTGTCACTAGGCTCTCGTGTCCTCCTTCTTCTCCCTGCTGTGGAGCAACCAGTGCTCGATGGTCAAGCTCCCACCACAGCTCTTGTGGAGCTAGGTGGTCTTTCTAAGTCGGTGCTGACAGTTAGTGCACCGCTGGAGAGCAGGAGAGGACGTCTCCATAACCACTTGGAAGCAATGCTGCCCAACTGGGCAGAATGGGCCCTTTGTGCATGTACAGATTGGCCAATCAGTAGACGGGTGAGGGTCCATGAGACCCAAGCATGTGCAACCAATCTATGGAAACTGTCTGCGTATGGGCTGCATGTGCTGCCGCTGGCAGTCATTGGGTTAGGGCACTGAGGTCTCCTGTTTGTCAGTAGGCAGGGGCGTGTACAGGTGGTGTCTTTTCGGTCATGCCAAGTGATTTCTGGTAAGGTAATGGGCCGCTTATCCAGTCACTGGGTGGGGGTATGGGGGAGTCTCTGCCCAGTTGCTGTGCTATGGATGCATCGAGTGCAACTAGTCACTGGGTGGGCAGGTAGGGGGCATGCATTATTGGTTGCTAGCTGGGTGGGGTGGGATGGGGTGCTTCTGGTCACCAGATGAGTTGGGCTTGGGGGGTACAGGGGGTGCATGCTACTGGTTGTTGCTCATGAGGCTTGTGAGTGTGTGCCACTGCTTGCCAGGCTGCTGAAGTTGGACTGTGTAGTGCAGGTGGCTGGCCAGGCAGGCTAGGGGTACATGTACTGCCAGTGGGTGTGCTGTGCAGGGACACGTAGCACTGGTCACAGAAGCAAAAGTGGGATGGCATGTGAGTGGGTGTGGTGTTGGTTGCCAGGTGGGTGGGTGAGAGCACACAAGGCCGGTTTCTGGGCACATGAGGCAGGATTACACAGTTCTAGTCACCAGGCAGGGTGAGGCAGGGGCATGCCCAGGAGCTGACAGTCCCAGTCACTGTTTGTAGACACTACTTTGTTACAGCAGCACCAAGAAGCTACTACAGATGCCCCTCTGCCACACGTCTGAATATTTAAATGCATGTCTACATCATGTCATTTGCTTGCGGGACGGAAGTGTCTGAGTTTGCATTGCACACAAGAACATGGGTACTTCAGGAAAGCAGACCCTGGCTCCCAGATCTGGCCCTTTGCCTGCCCCCTCTCTCCCTTCCCTGTGTCATTCATAGGCATCTTTTGTGTGGGTACTCCACCTTGCCATCTGGGCCTGCTCATTTGTCTGGACACCAGCACTGTGATGGGCTCCAGGAAGGCGGCCCTGGAAACAGAGGAAGCTCCAGGGTAGCAGATGTCTCCTGCCCCGGAGCTCCTCAGGATCCCCCCCCAGTCCCTGCCAGACACTATCACGCTCCTTCCAAACAGACTGAGGGGGTCACGCCCAGATGCACAGCATCCCCCAACCCCTAACACACACCTGCACTGGTTGCCTAGCTGGGGGGAGGGAGGGTCCGCCGATACTCAGGAGACGCTCCTGCTCAGCACATCTAAGCTTGTCCTGTCTTCTTAATCACAGAGCTTCTCTCCTCAGACAACCTGCCCGCTCTGCTTGGCCAGGTGGATCACATCAGGATTGCCTCTAAATGGGCTCAGATGGACAGAAAGGGCTTTGAGGTCTGGTCCCACAGGAGTTGTTGTCTGGCCTTTGGGCCCTGCAGAGAGACCCCACAGGACTGGGAGGGCACTTGAAGGAACACCTGTGTAAACTGCACGTAAAGTTTAGTTGTAGGAGATAAAAATCACAATTTGTGCATACATGAGACTGCAGACTGACATTCACACCCACCACACATGCTCCAGGGCCTGGGAGGAAAGGGGGGTGTGCAATGAGAAGAAGGTACAGTTGAGTGGGAACTAGTGTGTGGGTGAGAAGGGAACATGCCCACAGGCCAGCAGTCTAGTCTCGGGGGGCTAGCCTCAACTGAAATCTCCAAGCATGATAAATCAAACTTCCTTCCATTGAGCCCATGCTGACCCATGACAACCCTCTAGGGCAGGGAAGAGCTGCCCCTGTGGGCTTCTGTGACTATGCCTCTCTATGGGAGTAGAAAACTTCATTTTCCCTTGGAGCCACTGGTGGTTTTGAACTGATGACCTTGGGGTTAGCAGCCCAACATATAACCTCCACACCAACAGGGATCCCCCATGGCCCTACAGAACAGACTAATTTTGGATTGCTCTTATTGGCCTCTCAGATGTAGAAGACACGTTGTCCCTGAAATATTCTCTTACTTGGCTCCCCTGACCTCAAACTTGGGTTGTTGTTTCTCCATTCTCTACCATCCCCGATCCCTTCTTACATCTGCTGTGTCCACAGGAATCAGACTGCCTGGTTGGTGACACTCTGGCTTCCTTGCCCCATCCCTACCTTCTGGCTGGGCTCTGCCAAGGAGAGGCACCAGCAGGAGATGGTGGCATGGGGGCTGTGCTAGTCTGGGGACTTTAGAGAAACAATCCACAGAAACTCATGTGTAAGAGAGAGTTTTAGATAAAGGTTAAGTACATAACAAGGAAACATCCTGACCCAGGGCTGCCCTAAGCCCACAAGTCCAACATTAGCCCATTAACCCATATGTCCAACACCAGTCCACAAAGTCTTCCTCCATCTCACAAAACAGATGCAATGATGCCGACTGCAGGAAGAAAGCCAAGTCAGTGAGCGTGTAAGGATTTCAGCACTGGCAGGGGCCTCCACACCATGGCTCCAGCACCCAGGGCTGCATCAGGGTAGGTCTATGTGGCTTCTCCTCAGGGATGTCTTGCAGGAAGTGAGCCTTGTCAGCTAAAGCAGGGAATTGGAGCTAAGGTAGCTGGTCCAACCATCAGAAAGCAAGAGATCCGAGAACTAGAAAGGCGAGGCTCACGGAGCCATTTATCCCTCTGCCCTTCAATTAACCCCACATGTGTTTATCGGCCAGGTTGGCGCAATAAACCAACTACCTCAGAGGGGTAGTCAGCCTGTCCATCTGCACATCTGATGGCAGCTGCCATCTCCTGGGGCCCCGGCTCTGATGGTGTCCTGCACTGTCCTTAGCTAGCACTTCCCTGGAACCGCCAGGCCTGGGGAAGCTCACATCTCCCCTCTGGGCTAACCGGCTGCGTATGTCACCAGCCTTCCACCCGAAAGTCGTAGACCCCATGTACGACTGCAGTTCAGCCCTTGGCGTGCCCTCGCTCTTTCATTGAGGCGCTCCATGGCTTGCCTTCCGCTTCTCTGGTCAGTCTTCGCAGCCGCCTTGAAGCCTCAAATCTTTGACCCGACTATTAAACCCCCTTGACCCATGAGGTCTGGTCCACGATGCTCTTAAGTCATCTCAGAGCTTCCACACTCCCCCCCCCCCCCGCCGACCCCCCCGAGTGACTCATGAATGCACAGCTCCCGTCCTGTCTGGATTGTCTTGAGTCCTTCCTTGGCATGTCCCCTTGCCTGTCTCCAAGGAGTCTCCGCCTCAGTGCCTTCCAGCCTTGCTTCATGAATGACAAGACTGCCGGTGTAGTGTGTAGTTATGTAAGTCAGCAAGCCAGCAGGCATCCTAGGTTCCTCCACCTTGCTCCCTCCCACACCGGACCCATCAGCCAGTTCTCTCCCGGCTCTCCTCCAGCAGAGATACCCCCTCCAGGTGCCCGTCAACCTCTCCCGGGGGTAAGGTGCGGGGGAGGGGGGGTTTGCAATAGCCTCCTGCTTGGCCTTCTCACACCTGGGGCCTCTGTGAGTGTGGTTCACAGTTAGTCAGAACCGTCTTTTCATAATGCGAACATTACCTCACCTTCCCCTGCGGCAAACCTTGCCGTGACTCCCAATTGCTCTTAGGTCTTAGAGCTTCCTTCGCCCCTCCCTGAGGGTGGTCACTAACCCACTCCTACTCATCATAGTACCCCCTGCCCCCACCCCTCCCAGCCAAGTCAGAGGCCAGGCACCGCCCCAATGTACAGGCGGCCTAGGGTCATAGTCGTTTGATCAGGAAGAAGTCCGGGAAGGTTTTCCAGAGCTGATTCCAAAGTCGATGGGTTGGGACATGCTACTGAAGCTGAGGTGGCTAGCTTGCCATCTGGAGAGAGAGACTGATCATTGGGAGCCACGTGCTGAAGGCGGAGTCAACGGATGGCGAAAACCCAGTCCTGCCAACACCATCGACCCCCGATCCAGCAGTGCCTGAAGGCTTCTTACCCCCCAGCTGGTTAGTGATGTGAGCCATTCTGTCTGCCATTTTCCTTAGGTCCATGTCACCTGGAAGGCCATCACTCAAATATGCAGACAACCTCTCTCGGTGCTCTCTGCACCCCAATGCCCCCAGGCACCTCGAGAAGCCTACTGTGGAGGTTTTGGGGGAGCGCCCTCCCCTGGGAGTCCATTTAACTCAGTTCCACATTGCCTCTTATTGGACATTACCTTGGAGAGCTCCCTTCTTGCTGTCTGTGACATCACCAAGGCCCTGTTCTGGGCTCTGGGCTCTTTCTACTTTCTCAGCCAGAGCCTGTCACACACTTACTGTATCAGCTAGACAGAGAGGGGTGAAGCCCCGAGAGGGGATGGTGGCAGGGATCTGGCAGCAATCGTAACTCAGAGGAGAGGTGTCCATGTGTTTTCCCACACACCCCTCCAGCATAAGGGAGGCAGAAGGGCTGGTAAGACGGGTTTCCGGTCAATGGAGGAGACCGGAGACGGGGAGAAGTCTGAGTGGAGAATGCCGGGATGTGATAGACTGGTGGGATCTGAGACAAGGGCACAGCCTGAAGGCTGGGGGGCAGGGAGGCAGGCCCCTGGGAAAAGGAGAATGTGGCAGAACCAGCCAATAGCAGCAGGCTTGTCAGAAAGCCAGCCAATGGTAGGAGCCCACCTTTAGCTGAATATAAGGTCCGACTCTTCGTTCTTAGGCTTTCAAGATGAGCTAAGGGCCCTTTGGGCTCCCCCCTCCCCGCAAAGTATCACCTTCAATAAAGTCATATTTTCAGTTCAACCCTTTTCTCTGACTCTGGTCTGGATTTTTCCTCCCTCGAAATCTTTATCACCCCTATTTTCCAGTATCCTCAGAGCCCTTGTTGGGGGCTGTGGACACCAGAAATGAGGCTAGTTGTAGGAAGGAGGGAGAGATTCCTTCTCTGGGCTCCGTGTGCTCTAAGGTTTGGGGGAGGGGAGAAGAAAGAGAGAGAGAGAAAGAGAGAGAGAGAGAGAGAGAGAGAGAGAGAGAGAGAGAGAGAGAGAGAGCAAGCAGCCTGCCCCATGTGGGTAGAAACCCAGCTGTTCGGCTCTTGGCTGAGCTGTGGATGGACTGCAGGGAGGCCTGGGGACACTAGGGTCTGCCTAGAAATCTTGAGGCCGAAATGGTGCCAGGCCCGGCCATCTCACCACCAGCATCTTTCTGCAGCTAAGAAGGTTAGCTCAGGAGCACCCTGAAGCAATGCGACTGCTCTCAGCAGGATCCCTACTTCCTTCTTATTGAGAAGCTGCTGAAGTGAAGGCTGGACAGGTGCCAAGCTCGGTGCCCCCCACCTCTCCCTGCCAACCTCGCTCTCAATGCCTCTCCCAACACCTTTCAGGAATAAGCCCTGCGGCATGCTCCCTCTTCACCTGCACCTGCCCTCCAGTTCGCCCCACCACCACCAGCAGGGCAGACTCCACAAATGCTGCCCTTGGGGAAACTAAAATGTCCTTATTTGCATAGGAACGCACAGCAGGGGGCAGGAATCAGGGGAAGGGCAGGGTGGCAGCTAAAGGCCTCCTCCTGGGTCCAGGCAACCCCTCCTGTGCACTTGCCACCCTCTGAAGTGGGCCACGCGGTCCTCCAAGTCTGGGCATTGGGTGGACACGCTCAGTGGTGCTGATGTGGGGAAGGAGGCAGGGGGCGGGGCTTGGGTGATGAGAGGGGCAGGGGGTGGGGTGGTCACCTGAGAGGTCAGCATCACAGACAGACTGCCTCTTCACTGCTGAACAGCTGCTTCTCCATCCTTCTTCAAGGGGCAGGTGGAGCAATCCGCCCAAGAAGAGTCAAATGCCCAGTGCCAGTCATGGTCTAAGCTCTGGCTTCTAGATGCAGACAGGGAGGGAGGTGAGGGGTTGGGATGCAGAGAATTGCTCCCAGGAGAACAGAGGGAGGAAGCGGGAAGGAGAGAGCGAGGGTGTGGTTGGGACTTATCCTTGGAGCTCAGGTTCCTTATCCCAGGGCCCTTCCATCTTGGGGCAGGAGGGCGTTTGCCTCCCTGGCACTGGCCTTCCGGGTCCAGCCTGAGGGAGAAGGCAGCTCCAGGGGCCTGGGGACAGAGCTCTGAAGGTCGTGGCAGTGGCGGGCTTTGAGCAACAAGGGCACACCAGTTCAGGGTTGGTGTTCACAACAGATAGCGTCTAGGGCAGGGGTTCTCCACCTTCCTGATGCCACCACCCTTTCATAGAGTTCCTCATGTGGTGGGGACCCCCCAGCCATAACATGATTTTCGTTGCTACTTCATAACTGTCATTTTGCCACTGTTATGAATCGTCATGTAAATATCTGATATGCAGGATGTATTTTCATCGTGACAGATTGAACATAATTAAACATAATGAAAGCATAGTGATAAATCACAAAACCATATGTGAGGATATATTGTAAAATATTTACGTGTTTTCCGATGGTCTCAGGCGACCCCTGTGAAAGGGTTGTTCGACCTCCCAAAGGGGTCTCAACCCACAGGTTGAGAACCGCTGGTCTAGGGGGAGCATGGGCAATGTCCCTGCAGACAGGCCCCAGCACTCGCAGACCCACTACACCAGCACTTCAGGTACTGTGGGTATATGCACAGCTGATGCAGAGGTTAAGAGTTGGTCTGCAATCTGCATGGTTGGCTGTTCGAAACCACCAGCAGCTCCGTGGGAGACAGGCTGGGCTTTTTACTCCCCTCACTGTTATAGTCGGAAACGGCACTGTGGGGTCACTGTGAGTCGGCGTGGACTGGATGGCTGTGAGTTTTCTATATGCACTACTCATCTCAGGGGCCTCGGGAACAGGTGGGAGAGGGGTCCGGGTGGTCTATGAGTGGGGTGGACGGTATCAGGGTAGGCTTCCTGGAGGAATAAATATGTAGGCACGGGTTCTGAGCAAGGGACTTGTTTCAAGGTGCAAGGTTATCCTGGCTGTGTGCCGACTGCGGAGGCAGAGGGTCCCGGAATCCAGTGCGTGCGGCGCTGAGGACTTGGTACACAGGCTGGTGAGAGGACAATGGGGTGGGGGTGGGACCTCGTGCAGTTCCTTCAACAAGGAGACCAGGCATGAGAGAGCACACAGGGCCTTGGGGTGGGGAAGCCCTTTCAGAGACTGCCTCTGGAGCTGCGGGCAGAGCGCACCTTGAAGGTGAGGATGCGGGTCCTTCTGGGGCCACCTTCCCTCCCTGACCTTGCGCCCAGCACTGGCCCAGCCTGCGCTTTCTAGCCCGCATTCCTGGGTCTGACTGGCTTTGTTAAAATCCGGCTCTGCTTCCTTGCCAGGTTACTTCATGATTCCAGGTCATTGCTCCTTTCCGGTTAGCACATGGGCAGGGCCCGGCCTGCAGAACGCACACGAGTTTGCACAGATTTTTTAAAAGACTGACAATCTCTGAAACCCTGTCTAGGGTCAAAATGAGTTGGAACGGACTGGATGAGTGGGTTTGGTTTTGACGTTTGGAAGCAGATTGCCAGGCCTCTCCTCTGAGGCACCGCGGGGTGGCCTTGATCCGCTAGTCTTCAGGCTAGTAATCGGACACCGCCAAACCATCAGAATTCAAGCCTAGCCTGGTCCCTTACTGTGTCCTCCTGACTGTTCTGTAGCTCCTCTTCATCGTCTTGAGAGGATGCCAAGACGCAGCTCGGTACCTGGTTCTGCATGAGTGTGCAAAACGAGGCAGCTTGAAAAGATCCCCCAAAACCCCACGTTGCAAATGAGGAAGTGAACGTGGCAGCATGCATTGCCTGGGCTCAGAGATGTGGGCGCTGTCTGCCTTCTGGCCAGCTCTGCAGTGCCAGTCTCTATGCAGCCTGAAGGAGTCCAGAAAGAGGCCAGGCTTTGAGGACTGGACTGAGTTAGGATACCTCTTGCCTCTAGGGAGCATCCTGGGCTTCCCCTGCCTGTGAGGGGAGGCACTTGACTAGAGGAGCCAATTTCTCTGGGAAAAGCCAAGCCAGAGGGAGGGTGCCTTCAGCCTGTGGCTGTGCTGCCCTCTTCTGGCAGCTGCTGGTTCTGGCTGCAGCTGGCCGGAGGAGGCTCCCTGGGCTTGGTCAGGGCCAGAAATAGAACTGTCCCCATTATGTAGCATACTGGTTTCATGTTGGGCTGCTAACTGCAAGGTCAGCGATTTGAAATCAGCAGCCTCTCCTCAGGAGAAAGCCGAGGCTTTCTATTCCTGTCAAGAGTTACAGACTTGGAAACCGACAGGGGCAATCTGCTCTGTCCTACAGGGTCACTATGAGTTGGAATAGATTTGAAGGCAGTGTTTTCTTGACTGCTCCTTCAGTCCTAAGTGGCCCCCAAAGACAGCAGATTTCCCTTGAGCCATAGTTCCTTTCTCTATTAAAAGTCCCTAGAGCCCTGGTGATGTGGTGGGTTACACACTGGGCTGCTAACTGCAAGGTCAGCAGTTTGAAACCACCAGCCACTCCACAGGAGAAAAATGAGGCTTTCTGCTCTTCTGAAGGTTGAAAGTCTCAGAGACCCAGAGGGGCAGTTCCACCTTGTCCTACAGGGTGATGAGAAGCCAATATCCAGTCAATAGCAGTGGACTTTGAGGGATATAGGAAACAACACTCAGGCTCAGAAATGCAACCAAAAGTTTGAGGCTGTGCAGCAAATACAGAGCAGAACCAGGATTTTCACCCAGACAGCTTAGCTCCACTGTCAGCTCTGTCAGCACTGCCCCGCTCCAGGTGGGCACGCTGCAGAGCTCCCCGTGTGGCCAGACTGAAGCTGAATGGGGCAGAGAGCAGGAGGCACCTCTGGATGGAGATGTGGTCTCCATAGCCAGAGGGTCTGGATCTGGGGCGGGACTCAGTGCTGAGCTGATGAGCTGATGAAATTCGAGATCCTGGGCAAACCAATGCCTTGCTCTGAGCCCCAGTCTCCTCATCTGAGGGTTTCGGTGAATTCTCCCCAACTAAATAGAAGAATGTGGGATGTTTAACCTTTGCACCTGGCACACAGTAAGCTCTCAACAGAGGCAGGTGGGCTTTCTGCCTTTGATCCCAGACTTAGACCGCCAAGTCCTTTGGAGGAGGCAGCGGTAGTGGTGATAAGGATGAGGTCGCACCTCTCACCTGCTCTACATGAGTGAGGGTTTACTGTGTTTGTGCAATTCATGTCAATTGTCAGTGACTGAGCACGTGAACCTCAACCTCACGTTTACTCTGTCTTACATGATGCTTTTAACAACACAAGCACCCCGATCCTTGTTGACTTATTGGAACTGTAGAGGCACCAGGGGAGCCCTGGGGCACAGTGGTGGCATGTTGGGCTGTTCACTGCAGAGGGAGCAGTGTGAGTCCCCCAGGGGCTCTGTGGGAGAAGTAGGGGGCTTTCTACTCCTGCAGAGGGTCACAGTCTCAGAGATTCACGGGGGCTGTTCTCTGCTCTATAGGGTCACTATCAGTCAGCATGGACTTGATGGAGTGATGGAGGTACCAAGACATGATTCCTGCTACACACACACACACACACACACACACACACACACACACACACTTCTAGTCCCCTTGTTAATACCTACCTTCTTTCGGATCTCAGCCCCACTGTCGCATCTTCCACGAAGCTTTCCCTGACAGCCGGCACCAGCCCCTCTGGTGCTGTAGCTCCCCGCTCCTTTCCTTCAAGGAGAGTGTGTCTCATTTGTCTTCATGCAATCCTCTCCCCTCCGAGACAGTTTTCCCATCTGTAAAATGGGGGCATTAACCCTGACCTCGCAGGATTTGGGTGAAGACATTAGGTAAAGAGTGTGGTGTCCATAAATGCTGCCTCTTTCCAAGTTTCCCTACGAGCCTGAGAATTGCCAGCACATTACACGTTCTTCTAATGAGCCCCTGTACCTTCAAAGAGGGGACCTGGCTCTAGTTCCTCTGGATTTGGGTGACAAGCTGGTTCTCATGTCATCTGCACAGCCCTGATTATATCGACTCATATTATCGGCGCCTCCACCCCTGCTCCCCACCCACCTCAGTGGACACATTCCCTACAAATAACTAATGTAGCGCTCCGATGGCAGCCTGGCCTGATAAGTCGTATTCAGGCCCAGGGGAGGCCCAGGCAAGGTTTCATCCAGGAACTAGTCATTGACTGAGTGCCAGTGAGGTGCCAGGCAGTGCCCCTTATACTTGATATATATTCTCTTACTCAAAGAGGTTTTTGCTCCTTAAATAAAGCCAGCCCTGCTTCTAGTTAGAACTTAAAACAAATGCCTTCGGGGACACAAGTTGATGCAAGTGAGTGTAGGCACTTTCGAAACTTGGACAGGATGCAGGGGGTGAGCATTCACTGCTGGGAAGTGAGGTTTTATCCTCAAAACCCTACCTTTTGGCTCCACACCACGGTTATGCTACAAAACCACACCTGCTAGACCATGTTATTTGAAAATCAGCCAAGCCTGTGCTTTTATAAAGAAGCCTCAGCTCTCAAATCATAATGCCATTAAAAAAAGAAAGAGAAGAAAAACAAAACAAAAACTTTGTTGAGACCAAACAAAATGCAATTATGGGATGGATGCTACCCTCAGGTGTCCTCCTCACCTGGACTTCGGAGAAGCAGGTAGGGAGGCATGGATACGGGACGGGAGGGAGGCAGAGACGGGGTAGAAGGGGATATAGGGAGAAGGATCAGAGCAAGGGCTTGTCCCCACTGCGGAGAGATGCTGAGGGACATGGTGGGTTCTGCAGCATCCAGGGCAGGGCGGCTCTGTGGGTAGGAGCTTGCACCAGGTCCCAGGAGTCCACCCTCAGAGGACATTCAGTGCTGTCTCATTGGTAGGTGCCGTCCAGTCAGTTCTAGCCCATAGCGGCCCCACGTGCAACAGAAAAAGGTCTGGTCCTGTGCTGTCAGCGCAATGGCGCTTACTTAGGTCAGCGTGCATTGTGGTTGTGTCAATCCATCTCTGCGGGCCTCCCCTTGGCACTGCCCCACCACTTCACCAAACAGCAAGTCCTTCTCCAGGGACTGGTCTTTCCCGACAACATGTCCAAAGTTTGTGAGATGATGTCTCCCCATCTTTCCCCCAAGGAGCACTCTGGTTGCACCTTTACCAAGACAGACTCATTGGTCCTTTGGGCAGTCCGTGGTACTTTCAAAACTCTTTATCAACACCAGAGTTCAAATGCACCGATTTGTCTTCAGTCGTTCGTATCGAATGTTCAGTGGTGAATGTTCACATGCAGAGAGGCAACGGCAAATACCATGGCTTGAGTCAGACATGCCTTAGTCCTCAAAGTAACATCCTGGCTTTTCTATTCTTTAATGAGGTCATGTGCAACAGGTCAGTGCCCTGCTGACCCCCCAAAAACCCAAGGCAGGGACTTCCAGGACCCTGGAGGCTTGGATCCCTGGTGGCACACATAGTTTGTGCCAGCTACTAACTGAAAGGTTGGCAACTGAAACACACCCACTGCCTCAGAGTACAGGCCTAGAAATCTACTTCTCTAAGATGCCAGTCAAAACCCAGTGTCCTCGAGCCCATTCCTACTGATGGCGAGCCTGTGGGGCAGAGGAGAGCGGCCCTACAGGCTTTTCAAGGCTGCCAGTCTTTACGGTGCTTTCCGCCCGCACTGCAGCCAGCACCAGAGCTCCTGCCATTGAAGACCCTGTGGCAGGCGTGCCGTTCAAATCCTGAGCACTCAGGCTGCCTGGCATTGCAGTTACTCTACAGCGAGAGCATTTGTTGCTGTAGTTGGGGGCAGGTGAGATGGGGGCAGGTACAGGGATGTGGGCGGCAGGATATACATGTGAGCAGGGTGGCTGGTGGCCAGATCCTATGAAGAATGCTGGAGAACAGGGCGAGCACATCTGAGCCGAACTGACTTGTTGGGGGGCCTGAACATGGTTGAGAGAAGTCAATGGGTGGCTTTCCTCCACCTGCAGAGGGCGTGGTGCAAAGGCGGGTGCTCTCCTTGCCGGATAAACAGCGGGGGACGCAATGCAGGAAAAGCCTGTGCTGCCACCCGCCGCGCCTTGGCCAGGGGAGGCAGGCAGATCAGGGGAGCCACTGCTGTTTCTGTCGAGCTTGTAAACTTTCATGCCTGCTTCGATTCACAGCCCAATGGCCTGTAAAATGAGGCCACTTTCTGGCAGGTCCCTTAATTGGAATCCGCTTCTCTGGCTCAGAGGTGAGTCCTGAATTTGCTGGGTCAGCATCTATTGATGGACTGAGTGTGTGTGTGTGTGTGTGTGTGTGTGTGTGTAGGGGTGGGGACACCCTCCCAGAGGGACGGGGCCTGGAGGAATAGGCCCTTTTCCTCCCTTATAGTAGAGGACTGGACCCTGAGGGCTGCTCCCTTTGTTCTCAGCTCCCCAGGGAAGGCAGATTGTGGGTAGGTTCTAGGAGGAGCCCTGGGAGGGAAGATCCACTCCAGGAAGGGTAGTGGTCCCAAGACAACACAATAGCAACAGCTGCAGCAATGACATCATTTATGGCTCACTTCTTAGGGCCCAGGAGCTGAATATTCTCTCCCCACTTTCCGGCTCTAATCTTGGTAATAGCAAACCTCCCTTCAGTGAGGGTCCCCCGGTGTCTGTTTCTGTCATGGAGTGACAGAGATGCCTTAGAGGAGGCCTGGACATTTAGGAAAGCCACCAGACACAGTGACCTATGTGGGAGGAGCAAAGAAGTAGCAACGTAGTGATGCAACCTTTCACATGAAAGAGTTGGTCGGGAGGGGCACCCAAATGCATGGGGTTTTGAAGGGTGCGTAGGAGTTTACCAGTCACCAGCTTGAAGGAAGCATGGAAATGTTAAGAGGATAACACATGCTTCCGTGATATGCGAGTGAGAATAGATGCGTTTGAGGGACAGGTTTAAACAGAGAGAGATGAGACTGGCAATGGACAATTATGATGAGCCCCCAGTGCTATGCTATGAACTTTGGACTCTGTGTGTTACTAGCTGGAGACTAATTGAGGGGTACCCATCAGGGGATGACATGTCCGCTAGCGTCCCTCTGGTGGCTGACGTGGATAATGGGATATGCATGGAGGGTTGCTGGGGGGAGATGAGCGAGACCTGCTTCAGCAAGGAGAATTTAGCAAGAAATTGACTCAGTGGAATAGCTTCCGAAGATGTCAAGCTGTTACCCAATGGGAGAATGTGGGTCCCAGGAGTAATAGGCTCCACTAGTGAGCAATCCCAGCAGAGGGGAACCCTTCATTTCTTTCTCTTCTGGAGAAACTGAGCAGCCCTGCGGAAGACCGCAAACCTGTAGCTGAGCTCTGCCACCATCGCTCCCCCTCCCCACCCCCAGCTGTAGCCAGAAGGTGGCTGCCCCCCCCCCACTGCAGGCTACCCTGTGGAAGCTTGTCTCTCAGTGGTCACCCTGTCTCCTTCTTCACCATTGATGGGAGAGGCCAGCTCTCACGACAGGGCCTGCCAACCCCAAACACTTCCTCAGCACCCCAGCATCCAGGCAAGCACACAAGTATGGTCTGAAGACAGAGACTTTAGGAAAAAGAAAGAGAGGCATCTGTGGAATACTTGCCACATAGAACAGGACTCGGGGTGGGGGTGGGGGTTGAAGGAGACGTGCATTTGTCTTCCGACCTGGATTTGGATGTCATTGGTTGTGTGAGGCTGCGCTGCTTCCAGAAGTGACCACCATCCTGTGGCAGCAGAGAGGGTCACAGAAGTCTCTAGATCCTTGGCACCAGGGAGCGGCTGAAACCTTCACCACTCCGACCTAGTAATGAGAAATAGGCTTTTCCCACGGGACAGAATCGGTCTTGACCAGGCTCCTCCCATTTCTAGAGCCCCTTGGTCTTTGGTCCTGAATCCATCCCACCTGATTCAGCCTGTCAGGATCCCTTTCTTCCTTCCTGTCTGTCTTTCCATCCAGACCAATATTACACCCAAGTTCACCTCCCAAAGCACTGGTGACTAAATCAATACTACTGACAAGGCTGAATCTGGGGGGCAGGTTTCCTACGTCAGACACTCTGCGAGGACTTTCCAAATGCCATTTCGTTGTATTCGCATACATTTCTCGGGCAAACACTAGCTTTATCTTCATTTTGCAGATGAGGGGAATGACGTTCAATTTAAGTCATTTCGCGCATAAGCGGCCGTCAGAGCCGGATGATAAAAAGGGACCGCCTCAGTTGCTGAGAATTTTGAAGCGACCCTCATGCACCCGACCTATGACCACTTCCTTAGCAACCTCATGCAGACTTTGACTCAAGTTTGCACAGGGGGAACCAAAGAGGGCTTTCATCTGACTTTCTGGAGGTGTGGGGGGGGCAGGGTGGGTTCTATTAACCCTTTCTAACCTTCCCCCAGTCAGCTGTCACCTTCCTTACCCATCCACGAACCAGTCTCTACAGCCTCCTCCCATTTTCCCATCTTCCTTTCATGCCCTATCCTCATTGGCTGCAGCTCAAGTTCTCGTGACTTCTCCACTGAGGAACATCGAGGTTCCCGGGGGCACACTGCACATCAGGAGATGGACCAGGAGGGAACGCTGGAGCTCAGCTTTGAAGTATGAAGGGAAGATGGTCAGATACAGAAGGGTGGAGGACATTCTGGAAAGATAGAACCAGACCTTTGAAGTGGTTTGAAGCAGTTCAGTCATGGCCAACTTTGACCTGCATGTGAAAACATCCTTCAGCAGGGCACTACTACCTTCTGGTCACAATCCCAGGGACAGAGACTTGGTTCCTATGCAATGTGGGTATGTCGCCTTGCATGGTTTGGAACCGGTTAGAAGTCCTGACAAAAGCGGTCCTTGTTCTGGCATACATACTGAGAGACTATAGGAACAGTGGACCCACCAGCCTTGTCTGGAAGGTGTGGGGAGCGGGCCGCCTCTAGGCTTGGGGACTGGACCTGAACATGCAGGGAACATGAGGGGAAGAGGTGTCTGTGGGCCACTTGGGCCCAGCAGTCTGGCAGCAGGGAGTCTGTCCTCAGGGAGCAGCTCACGGGGAAGCTGAGAGGGGCTGACCCAGGACCCAGAGCCCTGCAGCAGCCCGCAAGGCCAAGGCCCTGCACAGGTTGACATGCACAGGTTGACATGTCCATGTGTGCTGCCAGGGATCTCATGAGCACCTTGCCTTGGGTGTCAGGGTCCTGAGCTGGGGAGGCATTTCCTCCCAGATCCCACATGGTCTGAAGCGCCAGTCCTGGCCTCACCGCTGACTGGCTGTGTGGACCTGTCATTTCCCCTCAGTGGCTCATCACTAAGCTGGGAGGGCTAAGTCAGTGCTCTCGGTCTGGGTGAGGCGTCAGTGTGCTGGCTGCAGCTCTGGCCTGGCAGACACAGGCAGAGTGGCTGTGAGCTGAGGGTATCTGGCTGAGAGGGTTAAACTTGACATCTTTCTTTCCCAACCTCTGGGGCCTGGGAGGGCCTGGGTGGGGCTGGGTTCTGTTTGGTGGTCCCAATGTAGATGAGATAGCTGCCTCATATCTGCCCCTAGGTGACTCTGGGGACGTCACCAAGAGGCCCTCCGTAGAGAGGGGAGTGGGTGCTCAGTGGCAGAGGCCCAGGGTGAGTCCAGCCAGTGCCCCTCATGCCTCCTGTTGGTCAGCATATGTAGGCCTGTGTTAGTGCGATGCTGAATGGGCTTCTGCAGAGTTCCCTTCCAGACTAAGCCAGGTGAGGACGAGAGAGAGAGAGAGAGAGAGAGAGAGAGAGAGAGAGAGAGGCTTGACACTCAGCTTCGCAGCCCCAGGAAGCCATGAAAGCCCTAAGGACCACAGCAATCCAGCCAACGACCCACCACCGGGATGACGCAGCGGGGACTGGGGAGCACTTCCTGTTGTGCGTAGGCCCCCTGGGCTGCACTGACTTCCTGGCAGCTACTCACAAGAACTCAGAGAGGTGGGTGTCATTGCCTCCACAGACGTCAGTCTGCGAGGCCACAGAGGGCCCGTGCTGCCCACATCCCCCACCTGCACGGCAGCAGGTAGAGTGGAAGTCACGCTCTCCCAGGGAGGCCTCTCCTTGTGTGTCAGGGCGAAGGCTGGTGTGCAGGTCCTCCTCCTTGAGCCCAGGCTGGTGGGGCGGATGGGCTCCCAGCTCAGCTATCCACCTGGCCCTGCTGGAAGCCTCCCCGGGACTCCTTCCTCGCTCCTGCAGTGGAAATCCAGGGTGTGTGTGAAATGGCCCTTCCGGTAGATCTGGCCATGCGACACTAACTGGGCCTCACGTGGCTTACGCTAGCTACCGTCCCCACCCACGGCCAACCTAGGCGCTAGATGCAGCAAACAGCTCCAGCGTAGGAAACCGAGACTCAGAGTGGCCATGAGTTTGCTGGGTCACGCAGGCCCTGGTGGCCAGAGCTTGAATGCTCCTCCCGTGTGCATTTGTGACTCAAATCCATGCCTTTTGCTGTGTCCTGAGATGAGCCCACAGCGGGAAGCAAACCCAGAGAAGGCCACACTTCAACACGTGCTGGAAAATTACATAAATAAGACTCCGTGGTAATACCAGGGCTTGTCTGACGAGAACAGCTGCCTCCTTAGCCTGAACTGATGGGACCCATAATATGAGGCGCACTCTCTGTCTCTGTCTCTCTCTCTGTCCCTCTCTCTCTCTGTATGTCCCTTTCAATCACCATTCACCTCCTGTGGCCAGGCCATGGGCTGGTGCCAGCGGTATACTGAGATGGACAAGAACCAGTTCCTGGCCTGGGGCCTTGGTGCCCCTTTAGAGGGCAGTGGCTGGCTGCCTTAAGAAGGAAGGGGTTTACTGCAGGGAATGAGGTCCTGAGAAACCACTGGAAGGGCGGAGGTGGCAAACTTCAGGCTAGGCCTCCAGGCATGATACCCACCTACCCACCCCTAGCCCCGAATGTGGTAGAACTGGCCTGCCTGGGGAGCCACTACCTCTGTGGCTGGCCTGAAGTCAAGTTCACAAGAGCACTGCTGGGGCAGCGCTTCCTGAAGAACACCTCACCTCTGCCGCTCCTTCGTCTTACCACAGGAAGCTGAAGGCCAGGAGGTGGGTGCAGAGTGTCTGCATCCTCGCCGGCCAGCAGAACGCTGCCAAGGACGTGTGAGAGATGGTGTATCCTCACCAACCTTACCGGACTGGGATCAGGCACCCAGCTGCAAGAGGTCTGGGCGAGACAGCTTGGCCTACATCTCAGAGGCAGGCACACTTGCAGGAAGTGGTGGAGTTTAAGGGGCCTGGGGAGCCCCTCTCCAACCCCAGGGTGTCAGGAGCCTTGCCAGTCCCAGGAGTGTACCTATGCGCTATTTACCCCACTGACACACCCTTATGCGCTGGGGACACAGACCCACGTGGCCCTCCTTCCCGATAATGAATGCAGGGAGCTCTGGAGGGCTCCCTGCTCTCGCCCCAACCTCAGCTCTCTGTTTCCCTTCCAGACTGCCTTCTACTGGTGGCTCAGGTGCCTGGAGAAGGCCAGACTACCCACCTGGTTGGAAATAATGTGTTTTCAGGAACAAATCAGTTCTCAGGGATGAGGTCAAGGTGAGCCTAGCCTGAGTACAGGGAAAATCGATCTGACAAGGTAATTCATGTGTTCAATCAAGACTTGTCAGGCAATTGCAATAAGTCAGACCGCAGTCTACGGCTAGGGAAACACTGGCAGACAAGTAGTCGAGGAGTTGAGGACGCTGTAGGTATTGCTAAGAAATCCACACAGCCTTGCCTTGTAATGGGGTGTCTAAGGAAGAGAGGGTCTCTCTGGGCGGTGACTTGGAGCTGATGTTTGAGTGACTGGTGGGCGCTGCCCATGGAAGATCTGAGGGAATAGTGCTTCTGCCAGTGCAAGGGTCCTGAGGCAGGCATGAATGCAGAGTCTGAGGACCAGAAAAAAGCCATTCGTCTGGACAAGGAAGAGCAGTCAAATGCTGGCAGGCGTTCTGTCACCCAGGCTCTTGAGGCCCACAGGAGGAGGCTGCGTTTCATCTAACGAATAGCTCCGGGGACACGGGTACCTGCACCTGTGCCAAGAAGCTCCTTCTGGAAAGCCACTGGTTGCAGCTGACACTTTGAAAGATGACCCAGGCTGCTGTCCAAGTGAGCGAAGGATCGGCGGTGAGGGCTTGGGCTCGAGGTGCTGGTTGAGAAGGTGGGGCAGCCTGGCCCTTGCTCCAGCCCCAGCCCGGAGGAGGCCTTGGTTGTCCCAGGCCTTTCCTGGTCTTCGTCCTTGGTGTCATCTGTGCTCAACGGCCTGGGGTCTGCTGCATCCTTATGTTCTGGGCAGCCAGGGCTCAGACAGATCTGCAGACGTAGGTTCAATTCCATGCCCTGCCACTTCCCAGGGCAGATTCCTTCATTTCCAGGGGTGACCTAGCCACCCCCATCTATAAAACGGGGACAGTGATGCCGTCAGAGAGTGTGGATGAAGAGTGAAAGGTCAGCCCTGTGGGGCACACATCACACACACTCGCACTGCCTCTCCTGCTCCCCGGCCCCGGGGCGAGGATGAGCGTGCACACCGGCGCATGGGGAAGCCCAATAGAGGGAGAAAAGGCGTGGAGCGCAGCCCTGACGGCAGGGATGCGATGAATGATTTATGTCCACCGTAATGGTTACATAAGCAGCTGTTACATTTTAAAAGCATCATGCAAACAATATGAAACATTTATTTAAGTGGTTCTGCACTATGGGGAATTTGATTTAATCAGACTTTATTTCTGTTCTCATTAGAATGAAGTCTGGCAGCTCTCGTAGGCAGCCCTACCTCCGTTCAGTAGCTTCCAGCTACTGAAAGCAAATATTTTTACTGCGCCCCAATTAAACATTTATACAGCACCCGGCTCCCCATCTGGCCTGCGGAGGGGAGGGGAGGTGCAGCGGATTCCCGCCGCCAAAAGCTCGTGCAGAACGAGGCGCGCAGCACCCCCGCATGCAGCAGACTTAATAAATGTTCTGAAGGAGTTCACCGATTCATAAAATGCCTTGGATGCGCCAGGTGCTGGAGGTGGGCGAGCTGCCGATCCTCCCGGTGGGCTCTGGATCTTTGTCATTCCAAGACCATCCCAACACTCGAGGCGTGGAGATGCTGGTGTACTTTCTTGGGGCTTCCGCCAAGGTTGACACACAGCGCGGGCTGCGAATTCATGAGTGGGCTTCTCTCCGGGAGGGCAGCGAGGGGCAGCACTAGCGTGTACGGCTGATTCATTGCTGTGGTCGCTACCTTTCCGCGTGTTTTCCTGCGTCTAACAGACCTTCTTCTAAGAGAAATTCACTGGGTGTCGGGACTCAGGGAACTGAAGTTAGTCTTGGTTTTGTGACTGTCTTACTAACCTTGGACCTGCCTCTTCCCTTTACCAACCTCCTCAGTTTCCTGATCTAAAAAAAAAGAGCAGTTTCTCCAAGCGCTTCCCCCAGTGCTAGCCCTTTAAAAGAGGCAGTCTCCGGGAGTTTAGCGAGTATGACTGGGGTTCAAAGGTTTGAAGCTACGCTGAGGCACCT
This sequence comes from Tenrec ecaudatus, assembly GCF_050624435.1. NCBI lineage: Eukaryota > Metazoa > Chordata > Mammalia > Afrosoricida > Tenrecidae > Tenrec > Tenrec ecaudatus. The sequence continues at coordinate 183,978,508 of NC_134531.1, read as the reverse complement.
CAGAAGAAAGGCCTGGCATCTTCCGAAAGACTTTGGAAAGCCCTGTGCTGTTCTCTGCTGCACAGGGGTGGGAATGGCCGTCACAGTCAGTGGGGCTAGCCTGGTGTCAAGTGCAGGAAACACTGAGTACGCTCTCCCCTCAGGGAAAATCCTACAAGTCCTCTAACAAAGAAGTCTGTTTGAATGTTAGCAAGTGAGGAGCTAGCTTCTATATTCTAGGTTCTTTGAGTCAACAACTTAGGTCGGCTTCTTGCCTCTGGACAGGACAACTTCTAAGCCACCAACATAGATCCTTCTGATATCCCAGCTGAGTTATGCTATTAGGTAGCAGAAGAAGGACCAGGGTGTCTCCCTGGGCTTGTGGGAATTCAGACCCTGAAAGGGGGACGTGGGGGTGCGAGGTACATTTAGGTGCGTGGTACACCTGGGTAGACCCCAATCGAGGCCAGGTGGGCTTAATTCAGTCAGTGGGGTCAACCAGTACCGTGGACAACCCTCCCAGCTGAAAGGTCCCAAAAGGCTGGAACTACGAGACCACTCACTCTTTTTGAAGCCGCTCCGGTGCTCTCTGCTCTGCCGTGCGGCGGTCCTCTCTCTCTGGCCTCAGGTTGTCACGTGTGTGCCCGCGCGCGAGGTGCAGCCCCGTGTTCAGTGACTGTAAAACCTGAAACTTCTTCTGTCCTTTATGAAAATTCACTTGGATCACAAACCAGGCTTCAATGTGAATTTCTTTCTCATGCGAAGCTAAGGACTGAGGTATTTCTCACCTGAGGATTCTGACCATTCCTCTGCATCGTTGGCTGAGCATCCTTCCTGCCCAAAGTCCCTTCTTGCTTCCTGCACCTGGGTCCATGGAGCCCAGTGCTGGGATCTTTCTGAGCCAGTCACCGCGGTTCCTGGAATCAACCTGCCTTTTCTCCTCTGTTCCCCAGCCTACACCTACACCTGGTCCAGGCTCCCATGGCTCCGTGTGAGACGGAAGAGCAGAGGGCCAGACTGCTGAGGTCATGGAGACATGGCCACACAGCCAGCGCAGGGGACTAGCCAGGACTAGAACCAAGTTCACTTCTTGCTGTCCCCAAAGGCTTCCCTATGCACACCATAGAAACTGCGCCCGGGGCTGCGGTTTAACTGCACATTTGCTTCCACGCTATTTTAATGCTGCTTCGAGGGTGATTCGTTCTCTGCGGTGGGGCTGCCCAGCTTCTCTGGGAAGTCGATCATCTCCTTATGGGCAAAAGTCTGTGTTGGCGCTAAACGCAGCACAATCTAAGGACATCACAGCGCTCCTGGTTCCAAGTCAAGGAATGCCCCACCTGCGTCTTCCTTAGCCTGCCAGCCAGCTCGGCCCCAGCCGCTGCTCCTCTGGTTAAATCCCAGGCGCATCAGCTTATTTGTACAGCGCAGTGCTTGAAGCTCCCTCCCAATTGTTCCTCAAACCAAACTGACCAAGCAGACAAACCTGACAAAACAATTGCTGTAGAGTCCACTCGGAGTCATGGTGACCCCAGTGTGTCAGAGCAGAACTGTGCCCCCATAGAATTTCCAAGCGCAGTTCTCCAGGCCTTTCTGCCAAGTTCACCCTGGGAGGTCTGGGATCTCTAGCCTTCGGTGAGCAGCTGAGCGTATTGCCCATTTGAACCGCCCCCCCCCGGGACTCCTTCCCCACCTCAATTGCTGTGAGGGAAATGTCAGAAGTTGAAAATTTATTGATAGCTGACGTGCTGACCCATCGTCAGTTATCCCCATTGGGTCTCGTGGGATCCTCACATAACCAGACTCAATTTGAGGGAGGGAGACACACATGGGAAGAAGCCAGTGTTTGCTACAGGTTGTAAAAGCAACCGCGAGATCGCTGGGGGAAGCCCTAGACTGGGCGTGAAGGAAAGGAGCGCAGCCTTCTCAGGAACGTTTTCAACACGCGTCCTGAAAATGACAGCGCTTTCTGCTAACTCCTCGCATGACCAGGAAACAAGGCTGAGCCACAGGCAAGGTCACCCACAGCACGCGTGACTGCAGCGTGCTTCTTGGGTGCACATCGGCCCCGTACACCTGTGTGGTTCTGGGTGGCACAGATAGCTAAGAAACATGGTCAGCTGACAGGGGAAAGGTTAGAACCTGACCCTACCCAGAGGGGGCTCAGAAGAAAAGCCTTCTAAAAAGTCAGCCACTGAAAGCCCTTGGAGCCCCAGTTTACTCCGATGCTCAGGGGTTCCCAATGAGGCAGTTCGGACTTCCCAGGGACCTGGCCATGAGATCTGTCCACCAGGGGGCAGTGCTGATGCCCGTTTCCTGCAGAGCAGGGCCTCAGGTTGGCCAGCGCTGCCTGTCCAAATGGTCACCACAAGCCCCTGCTGCCATTGAGCCCATGCCGCGTGGTTAGTGCAGACAGAGACGCGTTTCAAAGGGGAGACTGCCCACCGGAGTGCAGCCGCACAACATGAACACCGAGCGAGCGTAGCAGAGCTCACAGATAGTGGTTTCCCATCGCTTCCAGGTGGAGTGGACTCTTTTGGAAGGACCGGGCTAAATAAAAGAGATGATGAAAATTGGAACCCTGCAGGGTAGAAGCCCAGAGCTTTGTGTCCCCGCCCCCGGCGCTTCAGAAGACAGGCCTGGTGAGCTACTTCTGAAAACTCAGCCGTTGTCAACTCCAGGAGGCCACTCTCCTTTGGCTTGCTTAGGAACACAGTGGCTTTGACCTGGCTTGACGGCAATGGCTTTTTCTCATTCAAAGTAATGCCACTCATTTCTTTTTATACTTTAACACGGCTTCTATTGAAAATCACATCTTTCACCCCGGTATCTCTCTGCAAGGGACCCTGGGACGCTTGTTTAGCAGCACGCTGGGGATCTGGACACACTAGTAGAGCAGCCCCTGTGAAGGCTCAGGACAGCAGCGCATTTCTGGGGAGCAGAGCAGAGGTGGCAGCCGGAGGGGAGGAGGGATGCCCCTGGGGAAAAGGGGTAGGAGGTGATGGGGTGGAAAGGCTGGATTTGGGAAAATTAGGGAGACAGTAATAAGACACATGGCTGCCGGGGACTCAGGGATGGTGAGGAGGCATGACTAAGTGGATCCTGGGCATTTTAAAGAAAGCTCATTGACTCTGTGGGACACTGTCATGGTGGACATGTGACACAATGTCCATAGGACTGCACACACCAAGAGCGAACTCTAGTGGAAACTCTGGATGTAGTGAATGCCACTTCGCATCCCTGCTAGCCTGCCCCACTAACAAACGTGCCCCAGGAATGAAAGGTAGCAGTAACAGGAGAAACTGCATTTTCCATAGCATTAAACTGCTCTAAGAATAAAACCTATGGGCATGGCAAATAATTTGAAGGCGGGCCAGGTGGAATCGATGCGGAGGCATGAAGTAGCTGAGGAGACAGAGTTGAGGTCCACAAAAAGGAGAGGCGAGGGGAGAATGGAATTTGGTGTGAAACCAAAGAATCCTGTTATGAGCATCATTTATTTTAAGAGTTGCTTGGTTCTGCAGATGGAGTCTCATGGGCAAGACCAGAGAGCAAGAGAAGATGGTCCAGCTGGATAGGGGGAGTTGAGAGTCATTTTATGCTTGGACATAGGGACCCAGAGAAGAAAGAGAAAGCAAAGAGGTTGAGGGTGTCAATCAGTTTCTCAACAGGAAACAGACGCCACACTCTATTGGGATAATTTGAGGATGGTTTATTTATAAGGACTAATTACAAAGGATGGGAGCCAGACCTGGGTAGTGTTTATGTATTGGGCTGCTAACTACAAGGTCAGCATTTCAAAATCACCTGCTGCTTCATGGGGGAAAGGCAGGGCTTTCTATTCCCAGGGGCAGTTCCACCCTGACCTATAAGGTCGTGATGAGTCAGAATTGACTCAATAGCAGTAAGTTTGGCATAATAAAGGAGACTTAGCTCAGCGGGTTAAGCATCGGGCTGTAAACCAAAAGGTCAGCTGTTCCAACCCACAAGTCACTGCTTGGAAGAAAGATGAGGCTGTTAGCTTCCCTAAAGATTTATTACCTTGGAAATCCCCACCCTACCCCTACCCCCGGGGGGTGGGGGAAGCTCAGCTGCCATGTGTAAGGCATATCCGTGGGTGGGCAGGCAGCTTGATGGCACTTCATAACATCACTCCTGCAGGACCCGGGGAATGGAGGTTACCAGCCCTGGAAAGAGGGAATTCTGAAGCAGTGACTAAGCAAGTCCCTTTGGGGACTCATTGATTATAAACCAGGTGAGTATAAAACCTGACGTCCCTCCTCTGTCTGGCCCCACAGCCATGCCCTTAGTACTCCCCCACCCCCCTATGGGCCCTGGGGGCAGACAGGAGGCACCCACAAAGCCTCCATCGTCCCTGCTGTCCAGGAGGAAGGTGCTCCGGAACTCCTCAGGAAAGAACCATGCCTGAGTGTTTATTCTGTGATTCAATAACCTTTATTGAGTTTCTTTCTTGTTACAAATGTAGTACATGCTCATAGCAGAAAAAATTAGAGGCTCTACATGAGCAGAAAGAGGAGATTAAAAATCGTTAGGAATCCCACTGCTCAGTCAAAGCCACGGTTGACAGGAGTGCAGCCAGTCCGGACTTTTCTGTTAGATTGTCCTGCTCAGATCTTTTTCTGTGCTGGGACACACCAACACTGTTTGGCTTCATCAAACCGTACAATGTTTTCTCACCGTTTAGGAAGCTAGAAGTTCAACAGCAATATTTGTGTAGGGGAGTCACCAACCCCCCCAAAACCCAGTACACTCCCTGCCATTGAATCGATGCTGATGCACGACAACCCCATAGGACAACGTAGAATTGCCCCCGTGGGTTTCCCAGATGGCAACTCTTCATGGGAGTGGAAAACTTCTTCCTTCTCCCTGGGAGCAGCTAGTGGTTTCAAATTACTGGATTTGTGGTGAACTGCCCAACCCATCACCACCACCACACCAGGGCTTAAGTGACCGTGCTTAATGGAGAGTGGATGGTGTCTCACCCTCCACACAATATGGATTCCTGTCGAACACCTATACTTCCCTCAGCTCAGTTCCTAGAACAGAATGGCTGGTGCAAAAAGGTAAGAAGACACCGTGGCACCGTCTGCCATTACTGTACAGAGAGAGGACAGGTCAGAGTAAAGCAAGTGGTCATTGGGTCAAACCTGGCTCTGCATGCTGACGGAGTGGCTCTCCCTAACCTCCCTGGACCCCGCTTTCTCGTCTGCCAAGTGGGGATAGTAAGAGTCTACCCCTCACAGCTTGCCTTGCTTTGGAGCAGGGGTTACCTGAGCTGGTAACTACGAGTTGCTTAGAAGCAAGCCTAAGACATGATCAGGCATTAGTCTTCTTATGCAGGAGGCAGTGAATGAGCGTTAGTTTTAAAAGCAAATGCAGACATGCAGCTTTTTTCTTAAGCATCTCACTATCATCCAAGGCATAGCATTGAGATATAATACGGAGAAGGCAGCTCTCAGAGAGCTGCGTTCACAGGACCCGCGACCTCTAGAGGGGTTTAACTGGGAACCATGGGCCTTTTCAATGCCCCTTCCTAGCCAGCACTTTTGGGGTCTGATTTTGGTGAGGGGCTGGAAGCAGTGTGGCCTTGACTGAGGACAGGCTCACACAGGTGAGGCAGGGGCAGCTTCCACAGTGAGCTGACCTACCTAAGTAGCTTTGCCTTCAGGATGGAAGGGTTCTCAGTCACCCTGGGGTGCTGCCCAGGGCCATGTTAGACCCTGGATTTAGACCAGACGTTGGCACCCTCCCCAACCTGCCCATCATAAGGCTGAGGGAGAGGACACAGGATGGGTAAGAAGAGAGCCAAGATCAGATCTTGGGGACATTGAGGGACTTCCCAGAGACTAAAATCTTAGACTAAAGTCTTCATTTCTGTGCTGACCTCCCAGGCTGCATAGTTGGCTCTGGGCCTTTCTCCCCCTGCCGCCCCCATCTTCTTTCCAGCAGCTCTACCCAGCCAGCCCATTCCCTCCTAGGGCCTTGGCAATCATGGCCCATTTTACCCACAATGCTCTTTTACAAGTTCCCCATCTGCTCTGGACAGAATTGTGTCTCCCCAAAACATGTGTTGGAATCCCAACCCGGGCTGCTGTGGATGCATCTAATCTGATGTAACATCACTCCTGCCCATCATGCAATGTAAAGCAATTTGTCAGCTGAGATCATATTGGGGGTAAGGTCAATGCTAAACCTAATCACTTCTGAGTTCTTGAAAAAGCAGATTAGATCTAATAAACACCAGGGGAAAGGCAGATGGTTTGTGAGGAGAACCAAGAAATGTCCTGGCCACCGTGAAGGAAGGAAGACACTAGCAAGGCCAAGACCTGATCTTGGACTTGAGCCTCCAGAAGTATGAACCAGTAAATTCCTGTCCTTTACAGTCACCCTCCTGGGGTATTGCTGTCACAGCAGAGCTAAGATGCCATCTCACTCCTTCTAATCAGTGATGTCACTTTCCCAGAGAACTTTCCAGACTACCTCTTCCTCCTCCTCTGCCTCATCCATGCGGCAACATTTATGCAAAATCCACCGAGTATCAGGTCCTGATCAAGATAGAAAGATCCCTCCTAGGGTCAGTGTGAGGGGCAGACACCAAGCAATCAACAAAATACACACAAAGACATCATCAGAGAGAGACATGTGCCCTGCAGAGAAACAGCCTGGTGTTGAGATGGTCTGGTTGGGAGACTGATTGAGATCAAGTGATTAGATGGTGTTGAGATGGTCAGGTTGGCCCCTTATAATCACTCCTATGTTTGAGCCCATTGTTACAGCCTCTGCGTCCATCTGGTAAAGGGTCTCCCTCTCCTTCGCGGAGCCTCTACTTTCTCAATCATGATGCCCTTTCTAGGGCGAGGAAGCCGGGGGCCCTTGTTGGTTCCTTCTGAGGCCAAGCCCAGAGCCTGTGAGACCATCCTCACTTCTTCCAACTGTACTTCCGACAAAATGAGTTTGTTCTGAAGTCCATGGTAGATTTAATATTCTTCCCCAACACCATCATTCATCTCCCTCATTAGCTGGTGCTAGGGTAGGAGCACAACACCGGGAGCCCCTCCCCGCCCCCTGACCCCATGAACTACTCCGGCTGCATTTTCATGGTGCCAGACACGTCCCCATGCACATAATCACAACAGTAGCAATACTAATGCTGGATTATATCCGCCTGGTGCTTTTCGATTGATAGAACTCTCTAGCACTAGTGATTCTTTGATCTTTGCAGCACCCGGGGACCCAGAAATTATTATCCCTGCCATTTCAATGGAGGCTCAGGACAGTCAAGGTTCTCGCTCAAGAGAGTAGGATGGGTAGATCTCTGGAGTCCATCTCTTTTGGGCTAAGACTGGTGTCCTTTCTGGTACAACACAGCTGTGGCAGGCGGCAGTGACATTGTAATTGTGCGGATCTATGTTTAGAAAGGCTTCATTATGACAGGAAATGACCCCACTGAAATCCAGGGCTAGATAAGGTTTTATTTGACAGTGCCCGTTGAAGGGCACTGCCTCTTGACCTGGCTGCTTGGGTCCTGACAGTCCCGTGCCAGCCTTGACCTGCCCAAGCCCAGCAGACCAATGTGGGTCTTACCGATGAAGGGGGAGGAGGAAGCAAGGGGTGCTGGTCAGGCTTCCATCATGTGTAGATCTCATGCCCACAGATGCTGCCCACAGTCAATTATTCATTCATCCAACAACTCTTCCTCATGCACTGACTGTGTCAGACATTGCTCTAGGCTCTGGAGCCATGGATGTGAACCAATGGGACAAATAGCTTGGGCCTGTGCAATTGACATTCTAGTGGGTGCAGGGGCAGACTACCCAACACCAAAGACAGACTTACTTGATTCCTCTTACTAACTTGCAGCGAACACTCTCTCTGTTGTTAGAAATCACATCAAGGATTCTGTTTGTAGGTCTGGCTGGTGCAGATCTCCCTCCCTGTCCCAGAACACCTTCTTAAAAGATCAAAGACTTGTTTTGAATGTACAGACCTATGGGTTAGGTGGTAGGTTTCTAACTGCCTGTAGGGTCAGCAATTCAAACCCACCAGCTACTCCAAGGGAGAAAGATGAGGCTCTTTGCTCCTGTAAAGAGTTACAGTTTCAGACCCTAATATAAGATTGCTATGAATCAGAATTAATTGACATCCCACCATTTCAAGAGGTAGCCTATGAACAAGAACCAGTGGTACTTGAGGAAGAAGTTCAAGCTGCATAAAGGCATTAGCTAAAAACAAACAAACAAGCAAAGGCTACAGGAATTGATGGAATATACCAACTGAAATGTTTCAACAGCTGATGAAGCACTGAAAGCACTCACTGATCTCTGCCAGGAAATTTGGAAGAAAGCTTTCTTGGTCAACTGACTGGAGGAATTCCATATTTGTACCCATTCCAAAGATAAGTGACCCAACAGAATGTGTACATTATAGAATAATATCATCAACATCATGTGCAAGTAAAATTTTGCTAATGATCATCCAACAACAGTTGCAGTACTAAGTACACTGACAAGGAGCTGTCAGATTTAGACGAGAACTTGGAACAAAGTGTCAGAGAGATAGGTGTTGGCTGAAAGCAGAGAATACCAGAAAGATGTTTACTTGTATCTTATTGACCGTGCCAAGGCATTGGGACTCCATGGATCATAGCACACTATGGACAGCCTCAAGAAGCATGGGAATTCCAGAACACTGCATTGTGCTCATGTGGAACCTGTACAGGAATCAAGAGGAAGTTGTGCAAAAAGAGCAAGGAAATATGGTATGGTTTAAAAGGTGTGTGATAGGATTGTAGCCTATCACCATAATTATTCAAGCTTCACCCTGAGAAACTCATCAGAGTACTCAGATTGTATGAAGAAGAATGTGGCATCAGGATTGGAGGAAGGCTTCTTAACAGCCTGCGGTATGCAGATGATACAACCTTGCTTGCTGAAAGTGAGGAGGACTTGAAGCACTTGCTGATGAAGAGCCAGGATTGTGGTCTTCAGTATGGATTATAACTCAGTGTAAAAAAGTCCCAAATCTTCACAACTGGACCACTGGGTAACATCCTGATAAATAGAGAAGAGGGAGAAATTGTCAAGGAGATTGTCTTGCTTGAATCCACAATCAATACCCATGGAAGCATCAATCAAAGGACACTGTACTGGGCAAATCTGCTGCACAGGAACTCTTTAAAGCTATGAAAAACAAGGATGTTACTTTGAGAACTATGGTTCCCCGGACCCAAGTCATGGAATTTTCAACGGCTTCATATGCCTGTGAAAGTTGGGCTGAATAAGGAAGACTAATGAAGAATTGATGCGTGTCATACTTACATAATCTGGTGTCAATTTGAGACTATTAAGAGTGAAGGGGTGGATTTTAGGTAATCTGTCAATCAGATTGCAGCTTGATGACCTCATTTGGAGGCGCTATGGAGATAAATAGCTCACTGGAAGTGGGACACATGCGGTCTCACTGTGAAACATATCTGTTGACAAGTCACATGGAGCCACGGTGATACAGCCAGAACCCTGGAGCAGGAGGAGCCATGTGGAGTCCCATGCCAGCACTGAGATGCCTCCATTGCCATTGGATCTACAAGACTTCCCACCCAATGACCTAAGATCTTTCTGCATTCAGCATCAGTGCATGACTGTGTGAGTCTAAAGAGGAATTTATGGACTAGTATTGACAAATGGGGGTAATATCGGATTTATGGACTTGATCTGGACTGGGCTGGGATGTTTTCTTAATGTACAACTGATCTTTGATATAAAGCTCTTTCTTATACACATGAGTGTCTAAGACACTCATCAATCCAGACTAACACAATGCATTTGAGTGGGGGTGCTGGTGAAGACTGTTGAAAGGACCAATTGGACTGCCTAAAAAACAACCAGATGTGTCTTGAAAGAAGTACCGCCTGTGTACTCCTTGGAAGCAAGGATAGTGAGACTTTCATCTCCCATCCTTTGAACATGGCATCGGGAGAGAGCAGCACCTGGAAAAGGGCATCATGCTCAGTATGCAGAGCAGAGCGAACAAGAGTAAGGCTCTAACAAGACGGACAGACACAGTGGCTGCCACGATGGACTCCACCATCGGAATGATTGTGAGGCTGGAGCAGGCCTGTGCAGGGTTTCACCCTGTGCGCGTGGGGTCACGCGGGTTGGAACCTCACACCAGCAACACGAGTCAGAATTGACTGAATGACACCGAGCTTTGATGGCTGGGACAGTCAAAGAGCACCCACTGAGCATGCTGAGCACGGGCCAACTTACTAACCTACCGTGAACAATTTCTTGCACACTGCTGAGATGAATTGTTCACTACAGATTCTAAATCCTCACCAGTAAGTCCTTCCTTGGCTCACTTACTGGGCAAACTGCCCCTGAGTGGACACATGGGTGGAGCATGCTGGACGCAGATAATAGAACTAATAAGTAAGTTCAATGTAGAGAGAGGGTGTCCGAGGACCAAGCAGGAGGGGGTGGGGTGGCAGATGTGTTCTGTTCTTGGAGGTGGAGGACATTTCAAAGAGATGATCAGAAAACATCTTGCCAAGAAGGTGACATGGGATTGCAGCCTCTCTTTGGGGGAGCCAGTAGGGAGGAACACCCCATGCTAGAGAAGGGGAACACATTCCAGGCAAAGAGGACAACCCATGCACAATCCCTGAGGTGTGAGCCTGGGGAGGAAAGCGTTGGCCAAGGTGACTCAGTGTCTCTGAGCTGCTGTCACAGAAACCCCACACATGGGTGACTGTAAGGAACAGAGAGTCATCTTCTCACAGTGGCAGAGACTAGAAGTTAGCATTCAGGGCGCGGGCCCTAGAGGCAGCCCTGTGGGCTCTGAGGGAAGGCTCTGGTCTGTCTCAGCTTCTCTCCAAAGGCTGTTGGCGATCCCCACGTGGCTCCTCTCTCTCCCCATCTGGTTTTGCTGCTCTGCACCTCACCTGCTCCTTTGTGTCTCCAAAGGGATCTGCTCCAGGTCCATGCTGCACATGGGGCGTCACCAACCAAACTCAGGAAGTCCTGGGTAGGATTTCAGGCGCAGGCATGGGGCTAGGGCCCCAGCACAGCCCATCTCTAGCACCCCCTCGACCCAGGACTCCTCCGATGCTCTCTGTCCTGGACACCACAGCTGTGACCCAGAATCAAACCTGAGTGTCCCCGCAGAAGTGAGAATCCTTCCACTGCACCCCCACCACCCCTCTCTCTTCTAGTACAAAGCAGTTTCTGGTGAAATACTTATTTTTTGGGAATATGACCATACTTACTAAAAACATTGAGTAACATTCCAATCCCTCCCCTGAGCACTTAAAACTTTTCCTCCGGGCTCTACGAGACACCACTTCCTCCTGAAAGGCTTCCGGGAATGCTTGTGCTCAGGGTTATCGAGAGGCATGCCTGCATGCACAGCGCACACAGGTCCACACGCATTCTTTCCGCACTGCCTCCTATCGGAATGGCAGTCTGTAGGTGCAGCAGGACTTCAATTTCAACGTCGAAAGCCCTGGGGTTTCAGCCTGGTTCTGCTCTATATTGGTTGTGTGACCCTGGCAGCTCCTGGCACTTCTTTGTACCTCAGCTCTCTCGTCTGTAAAATGGGAGCCTTGACCTCATTTTCACTTCTTGTCAGGGATGAGAGACATCTCCCAATGGAATTCTGGGAGAAAAACATGGGCAGATGCTGTCTGGGGGCTCTAGCACCATGTCAGGCCGATGGAAAGCCCCATGCATCAGCGTTGTCCTCTCACTGCCTCCAGTATGTGGGGCTCCTTAAGGACATCACAGGGCTGTTTGTTCCCTATGAAGTGGTCGTGCTGGTCGGGTCTGGGACAGACAAGATACTAGATTAAAGTTCATTGGGTAGGAGGCTAAATTCATTTTTTAAGGTGGCTTAAAAGGATAGAGATGCGTTGTTGTGTAGTCCTGGAGCCTGGAACTCTGCTTTCAGGGTCTCAGCAGGGCCAGCCCTCTCTGAAAGCTCTGGAGAAGATCCTTTCCTGTGCAGACATTCAGTGACTCATGGTGGCATCACTCCAAGTCACTGCCCGCTCTTTCCCAGCCTGCGCTCCCCGGGATGTCTCCGAGTCTCTTCTCCTTCTGGATACAGCTTCTTCCAAATACAACATCTCTGGCTAGAGCCCACCCACCTCTAGGCTGACCTCTGGTCCATTGATAAATTCGCCAAGACGGTATTTCCAAAATGTTCGCGTTCACAGATACCTGGGGTGCAGATCACAACCTCCCTTTTGGGGACACAATTCTGTCCACGCCCCGCATGCACACATTTACCGGAGGAGAGAGTCTGATGATGCCAGTGAGCTCCTGTCCCAGGGGAACAGCACTAAAAGCCTGCTGACAGGACTGGGGAAGTGGAGAGAGGCAGAGCTCAGTGTCCACAGCCTCTCTCCGGGGCTCTGAGTCCTGCGCCCCAGTCCCTGAGCAGCCGCTCCGAGCATACCATGGATTCACTCAGGCTCCATTACGGTGTTCCTCCTGGCATGCCTGCTCCCAGTCATTTACATTCCCCCTTATAATTTAGTTCTCTCCCTCCTCTCAACCAGAGCACATAGCCCCCAGAGAACCAGGCCACGGTTTGCATTTATAGCAGTATCCTTATTAATCTCGCCCTGACCTCTGGGTTTGGGCTCAGTCTGAGGGGACAATGACAGTCCCTTTGCACAGGGCCTATTAAAATGCTTTTGTTTTAATTGGTCCAAAGCAAGAGATGAGCTTTTTTTCCCTTAAATTGTAAAGCCAGCTTTCAGATTCCTTTGCAGGTGGGGTGGGGTGGGGGTGGGGCTGCCTCTGTGTAAGCCTGTGGTTCTCCCAGTGTGGGGATGCTCAATGAGATCACCCGCAGCCTCGGAGCAGTGATCTGAGCATGGCTGGAAGGGGAGTTGGTAGACCCTCGGATGGCTGTCTTATTTCCATCTGGAGTTATGTTGGAGGCTTAGCTCCCGTCAATGCTGACTCATAGCAACCTCCTGTGGGTTTCCGAGGCCATAACTGTCTGTAGGAATGGAATGCCCAGTCTTTCTTCCATGGAGGGGCTGTTGGTTTCAAACTGCTGACTGTGTGTATCGCAGCCCAACACACCACCACTGCACCGCCAGGGCTCCTGGCATTTGTAACTTAGAACTGAAAAAAAACCCCAAAACCGTAGAGCCAGATAAGCCTGTGGGTTTCAAATTTTACCTTCAGCAAAACTTGCCTGGAAAGATGCTAACCCCAAACCAGACGCTGTGCCCTGGGATCTGTGCTGGCCCCCAGCAACCCGACCGCACTGGGGAGAACTACTCTGGGGACTTTCTGAGACTGTAACTGTTTGAGGGAGTAGCAAGACCCTCCTTTCCTGTTGACTGTCTTCAAATTGGCCCCTACTCATGGTGATCCCAGTTGGGAGGGGGCTCCAGGCTGCAGGACCCTATGCCAAACCCATCGTGAGTTCTGGCCAGACTGTTTTCATTGACTGCTCTTCTGAAAGAGATCGCCAGACCTTTCTTCTGAGTCCATCTCCACACCACCGAAACCTGTTCATGTTGTAGCAACAATGAGTGTCCCCTGGCAGACAAGCCATGGCTGGGAATCGAACCTGGGTCTCCTGCATGGAAGGAGAGCATTGTCCCGCTGAATCACCACTGCTCAGTATACACAAGATAGAGAAAAATGGCTAATCTTGAGTCACCACTGCTGAGTGTGCAGGAGCAACTCAGAGAATAATGGCTAATCTTTTGGAGACGTACTGCACGCCTCTGAGCACTGACCAGGTGGACCAGTTTCTTAGTGCTGCCATACAAAATTACCAAACTGGCTTAAACTAGTTTTGGAGACTAGACACCTCCCATCGAGGTGCTGGCAGGGCCCTGCTCCCTCGGGAGGCTCTAGAGGGCCATTGGCCTGTGCCTCCCTCCTGGGGCCTGGGGGTTGCTGACAACCCTTGGCTTGTAGCTGCACCACTGCTCTCTGCTTCCTCCTTCTCTAGGCTTTCTTCTGTGTTTCCCCCATGCCATCGGATCACTCTCTCCTGGTGGGTTAGTCCAGGTAGACTAGAGAAACAAAATCAGAGACACATACTTGTATATAAGAAAGAACTTTATATACAAGAGCAATTGTATATTAAGGAAACATCCAAGCCTGGTCCAGATCAAGTCCAGAAGTCCAGTATTAGCCCATTTTTCTGATACCAATCTATAAAGTCCTCTTCAGACTTACAAAACACATGCAATGACGCTGAATGCAGGAAGATCACAGGTCACTGGGTGGGAAGTCTTGTGGATCCAGTGACAGTGGAAGCATCTCAGCACTGGTGCGGGTCTCCACGTGGCTCCGCCAGCTCAGGGCACTAGCATAGCTCCATGTGTCTTATCAGCTGGAATGTCTTCCACGGAGTGAGTGTCCCACCACCAGGAAGCTATTTAGCTCCTTAGCGCTTCCAAATGAGGTCATCAAGCTGTGGTTGACGGGCTAAACTCCACCTCTTCACCTTAATAGTTTCAAATTGACAGCAGATTATATAACTCCCCCACCTGGTAGGTACACCAGTTGTGGATTCTGTGTCTACCCTAATCCAGTAGGAACTAACTCTAATTTCATGTCAGCTACAAAGACCCTATTTCCAATTCACTTTATAAGCACCTGGTAGTTAAGATCTCAATATATCTTTTAAAGGACACAATTCAAGAGCTTTCTGGGAATTAACTCCTTTAGTCTTTGTATGGGAATTATATTGTTTGTCTCATCTTACAGGTGATAACACTGAGGCAAAGTGAAAATAAGCAAGTCAAACAAATAATCTAGCCTGTCAGGGACAGTGGTGGGTCCACATGATCGTGCCCATGGGGAAGCTTTGTCCAATTGACAGATGGCACTTTTTCTCTGGAGGGAGGGCCCAAAACCCACAACTCAGGAAGAAGATCACAGGCTGTGTTTCCAGCCCCTCCCTCCTCCTGGGCACAAGCTGCCGGTAGGACAGAGCCCTGCCTGATAGGAGTCTGTGAGCGTGACCACTGTCGGACCCTGCCTTGCACCAGACTTGCCCATTGACAGGTACTGGATCTGAGAGCAAAGCTGGAGCTGGAGAGTCACTCAGCCTTGTTGGTTTGCTAACAACAACCCTCCAGGCACGTTCATGGGCATATTGAGACCCAGGTCTGAGCGCCGAGGGCAATGTTTTGGCATCTGAAGATGCTGAAAGTGGGTCCTAAGGGCCTCTCCTTATGGATTCATGCAGATGCGGAGGTCCCTCCAAGCCGAGGTGGGCCTGGAATGTGTGGTCGGTTTGTGGTTTCGAATTCAAGAAGCAGCACGGTGGCAAAGGAGAGGCCTGGCCTTGAGCACCCGAGCTGCAGGCATATCCGTGCCCTCCTGGTACTTCTGGTGAGGATTTACAGGCCTCCCTACCCAGCGTGATGAAGGGGTTATGGTGGCTAAAACTAGTTGCTGGATGTCTCAGAGCAGAACTGGGCTTCATACCACAGCCTAAGGCGGAGTGCTTTTAAAATAGATTGCCAGGCCTTTCTTGCAAGGTGCCTGTGGTACTTACATGATCTCGTGTCAACTTGAGGATATTAAGAGTGAAGGGTTATAATGAAAGCGATAGAGGGCAATGGACATATATTTCTATGGTAAGTACTAAGATAGCAGACGGACTTTGGGCCTCTTTCTCAAGGCCTCCCTTAACACAAGAACACTTTGGTTTATAACCTGGCACTGTTTGATACTCACCTTCCTGACAGGATCACTGAAGACAGAATGGGTGCATAAGCAAATGTGGTGAAGAGAGTGGGTGGTGCCCAGCTATCAAAAGATATAATGTCTGGATTCTTAAAGGCTTAAAGTTAAATAAGCAGCTATTTAGCAGAGAAGCAAATAAGCCCACATGGAAGAAGCTCACCTGTCTGTGTGATCATGAGGTTTCAACGGGATCAGGTATCAAGTGTCAAAAGATCCCAAACAAACAATTACATTAATGTGAGCAAGGGGGATTGGAGAGGAGACCCAAAGGCCAAAGCCCATCTGTAGACATTTGGACATCCTCCCACAGAATGGTTACAAGGAAGGGAGGATTCAACCAGGGTGCAGCAGAGCACTTATGAAACACACATCATTCCTCTAGTTCCTGAATGCTTCCTCCCTCTGACCCCCACCACCATGACCCAATTCTACCTTACAAATCTGGCTAGATCAGAGAACACACACTGGTACAGATAAGAGCTTTTGACACATGGAATTCAGGAACAGTAGTGAGAGTAGTGATATCATGAGGTTAAGGGGATGGTGGGGTAGGGGGAAGGGGAAGAAATGGGGAATGCATCACAAGATTGGATGTGTAGCCCCCCTCCCCGAAGGGGATGAATAACAGAAATGTGGGTGAAGGGAGACAACGGACAGTGTGTGAGGGTGGGGGAGGGAGGGGAAACAAGAGGAGATTATACCAAGGACTTAAGTAGAAAGAAACTGTTTTGCAAATGATGTTGTACATATGTTGCCATATGAACAAATATGCTTGATGCCATTGATGTATGAAATGTTATAAGAATTGCCAGAGCCCCCAATAAAATGATTTAAAAAAGAGTGACGGGATAGAGTCTAGCCTGTCAATCAGGTCACAGGCTGACCCCTCCTTGTGGGTGTGGCCTTCTCATGAGGATTCTGGAACTTCCTTTCCTTCTACCTGGAGGTGGGACGTACTATCTGTCTGCTTGACATTTTTGTTGACAAACCACATGGAGCCATGCTGATGGCAGCCAGAGCCCTGGAGATGCTTCCACTGCCACTGGATCCACAAGACTTTCCACCCACCGGCCTGTGAGCTTCCTGCATTCGGCATCATTGCATGTGCCGTGTGAGTCTAAGGAGGAATTTATTGACCAGTATGGGGCGGATGGGCTAGTCTCAGATTTATGGACTTGATCTGGAATGGGCTGGCATGTTTTCTCAGTATAGAATTGCTCTTTTTATGCAACACTCTCTCTCGTACATATATGAGTGTCCCTGGATTTGTTTCTCTACTCAACCTGGACTAACACAGTACCCCTGGGTAGACTTAAACTGCCCACCTTTGGGTTAGTAGTGGGACACATTAATTGTGTGCCCCTTCCTGGGGGGCTCTGCCAAATGTTCTGCAAAACTAGGCGGCATCCAAGTTGCTCCCCCATTGCACATCCTGCCTCCTCGTCTGTGAGGGAAGCTCCCTCCAGCCTGCCCGCAGGCCTGCATCAGAGAACTGAAATGGGTTCCCAAAGAGAAGACAGCCTGGAGCTGTGAGGAAGGGTTGTGCTTGCTGTGAGCAATTGCCTGGCTTGGGAGGGAGAGGCGTGTTTACAGAGCAGTCAGCTTCTCCCTCCAGCTGGTCCCTTTTATTTAAAGTGCTCACCCAAAGACACCCACAGCCTTTGCCTGCCTTCTCTTTCCCTTGCTGTCCTTGTCTGCTTTCCACGGAGAGATTGTTTGACAAAGGCTGCCGCGGGAGCTGAGATGCCTCCTTGAGGAAGCCATGGGGAGTTTACAGCACATTTGCTCTCACTTCGTGGGGAGCCACAGAATCAAAGTCAAAACCAACAGAAAACAGAAATCACTGATGCACTGCAGGCAGGGGGTGGGGGGCAGGGTTGCAGGTGGGGGGCAAATATCCTTCTGATATGGTGTTTACCATGTCTCCAAATTTGGGGCAGAGACAAACCATTGGGCACAGACAAACCATGGCCCCTACTGAGTTATATTACAAAGATCTCCATCCTGGGTTGGCTCAGAGCGCTGAGCAGGCAGGCTCAGGTGGGTCCTGGTAGAGTCTGGGATGAGTGCCGAGCTCACGGTCCTGCAGCTCCTCTTTCTCCAATGACCTTGCTTCAGTGACTTGAGGCCCTGAGCCAGTGTCTCTTCCATGAACAGTTCTTGGGCAGCTGATGTCCATCATCCATCAGTGACCTCCTCCAGCTAACAAATGCCACTCCCTGGCTACCAGGAGCCCTGACGCCCTAGTGGTTATGGGTTAGGCTGCTAACTGCTAGCAGTCTGAAACCACCGGGCGCTCCACGGGGGAAAGACAGGGCTGTCTACACTCCCATAGTCTTGAAAACTCACTGCGGCTGTTCTACCCTGTCCTACAGTGGTGCTATGAGTCAGCACTGAATCAGTGGCAGTGAATTTGTCTTTGCTTTTAGTTTACCCTTGACTACAGGGGATTTCAAAATAACAGTGGGTGTGTGGGAAGCCAGCCCCCCCCCCCACTATCCTGGGTTTAGTAAGTGCAATTGTACAGTTAAGATATATAAAGATGATAGTAAAGTCATAGAGAATAAGGAGAGATAGGAGGGAGAGTAACATAAAAACGTTAGACACATTTCATAGTAGCATGCTCACCTCCTGGACGGCCATGATTTCAACAGCTGGGTCCACTCACATTGTGGGCAGAGAGGACAGGAGAGAGTCTCTATTTCTGGCCAAGGCTCATATATACTTAGGAGGTGTGATTATAGATAACCACACACAGTCACAGGAAGGGGCTGTACCATAGGCATCAGTGACAGGAAAGGGATGAGCTAGGGGTGTACACGCAATAGGAAGGGGAGGGACTAAGAGTTTCCATGTGACAAGAAGGGTGGACCCGAGATTCATGATGGCGACCTAATCTCGGTCACCCTTGAGTGGGCTTGACCTCCCTGGGCTCTCCTTCAAGGAAACAATCTACTCTCTTACTTAGGGCAGGACAGACTATACAGAGTGATTGCTCTAGATGATTGATAACCCTTAGGGAGAATAACCTCTGACCTTCTTTTGTTGACCTCCAAGTGTGTAGTGATTTACCATGTGTAGAAAACAGCTACGTTTGGCATATATTTGGGGGAGACAACTTGGGAGAAATCTTTTTGTTTCCCACAAATGGGAGAGCAACAAGAGCCAGCCTTTGACCTGGTTCCCTAGGGCAGTCACTGCTGCCAGAGCTTTATCGGTGTGAGCACCTTAGTTCTCTGGGCAGTCCTGTCAGATAGAAACTGTTATTGCCCCATTATGCGGATGAAGAAAACTGAATGTCAGAGAGATTCAGCAACTCCTCCTACGTCCTGGCGCGGAACACCCCGTGATTCAGACTCAGGGCAGTGAACTCCATGCCCACACACTCTTCTGAGGATTCCCTCTCTGATGAGGGGCCCCTGGTGAGGCTCACACTCCCATACCTGGTGAGGACAAGTGTGTGTTTTGAACAACGGAGCGATTGAGACCCTGACGCGGAGGGTGGACTGCAAGAAGCCTGAGCAGGCCTGCGGCAGGGTTTCCCTGAGTGGCCACTTTCCCTATCAGCGTTTTCTTCCGGGTTTGCTCAGGCTGGAGGAGGCCTGTGGTTTGGGGGGCTGGACGTACTGTGACAACAGTGTGCTGAAAGAAGTCAGGCAGGCACCACGGACAAATACTGGATACCATTTGTAGTCATCAGGGAGGAGAAAAGAGGACTCATTGCTTAGGGGACACTAAATGAACACAACAATGGCAAACAGTGTCATCAAGCCCCTTCTGACTCCTGGTGACTCTATGGGACAGGGTAGAACTGCCTCTGTGGGTTTCTGAGGCGGCCACCCTTTAAGGGAGTAGAAAGCATCCTCTCTCTCCCGAGGAATGGCTGGTGATTTCAAACCACTGATAGTGCAGTGTGCAGCCACGATGCCGCCAGGGCTCCGCCAGGAGCACGCAGCATCTGTAAGGGCGATGGGAAGTTGGGGAAGGAGTCATGGAGATGAGCAGGGCAGGTCCCTTGTCACTGACTTGTGCGGAAGGAAGGATGTTGGGATGTAGACCTTTCCTGGCAGCTCTACTTTAACCATTAAAAACTGGTCACCACCTCAAGCAATGATGAACAAGCAAGACGGTCCTCCAATGTGTTCCGAAGGCTACAGCTATTGTAGTGAGTGCTTTGAGTGTGAATGTGTCTTCAGGAAAAGAAGTATTCAGCAACCACACTCCTTTGCAAAGCATCCTTTCTCCACTGCAGGCTTCCTCAGGACCTCCACCCTTCAGCTCTGCAGGAGGAGGCTCCGCCCAGCTTTGTCTTCTGTACAAAGGAGTCAGTGGGTCAGTGGCCCCAGTCGAATTGATGCTCTCCAGGGAAATAAATGCCTCTGGATCAAATGTGGTGTAGTGGGATGTTCACTGGGCTGCGAACGGCAAGGTTAGCAGTTCAAAACCAGCAGACTCTCCGTGGGAGACAGAGGGGCTTTCTGTTCCCGGAAAGTGGTAGAGGCTGCCCCACAGGGGCAGTTCTCTTCTGTCCCGCAGGCTCACTGTGAGCAGGAATCCCCTCGGTGGCTGAGAGAGTTGACACAAATGTAAGGCACCTGCTGATTGTCAAGCAGTCTGTGGAGATGAACTGGATGGGTTACGAGGCGAGGCTTCCCCAAGACCTGACCAAGAAATCATCCTAAGACGGTGCGTCTCAGTCAGGTTTCTGACCACCCTGTTAAAGGAGAGAGCTCACCCAGGGCTGGAGGAACCGAGGAGATGGCAGCAAATGGGTGGTCAAAACTGGGCAGGAAAGGCTAATGGGAAGAGGGGGTTGGCTCCTTCCCCCACCCCCCGCCCACCCAGGCATGAAGGCGAAGAGAGGAGGATGTTCACAGGACACGCAAACGGGATCATCAAAGTCCTCTAGCAGCAGTTGTTGAGTTCCTGGGAGGTATGAAGCACTGTCTGGCGGGCAGAAACAGCAGCCTGTGTCCTTGTCTCCAGGGACTGCTCAACTTAAGGAGCCAGGGAAACCAGCAGTTCACCTGCGATCCCGTGTGACTGTGCTACCAGAAACGCGGGCCCAGAGAGGGGCAAAGGGGGTGGAGGCTCAAAGGGCCTTCCCAGAGAGTGGAGCTTCTAAGTGAGGCTTTAAGGATAGGGGAGGGTGAGCAGAGTCAGACACACCTAGAAATTGGGGCAGAGAATGGGGCGTTGGAGAAAGTATGAGGAGTTTGCTCTGGAGCGAATGAAGGTGCCCATGGGCAGCAGGGAGGAAGATGGACCAGGATGAAGAGTTCGGGGCCCTGGAGCCACCTTGCAGGCTGTGGAGATGCATGGGGCCTGGAGTGCGCATGGACTCCAGAGACAGGTATGCCAATCCTCCCTGTGTGGCTTTAGGGAAGCTATTTCTCATCGTGGATCCCCTGTGTTACCCTCGGCCAAATGGAAGTATTTGATAGGAGCCCTTGCAGAGCGGATGGGAAGGTCATCAGGAAGCTGTAGGTGAAAGGTAGCACGGAGAGCTCTCCTGTCGTGAAGGGGCATTGGGCGCTGGCTCTGAAGTCGAATGAAGAAGATTCAGGTAAGTCTCCACTCACAGGGCAACTTTCCGCACCTCACCAGACCTCCGTTTTCCCAACTCTTCACAGAGATGCTACGTCATCCACTTCCTCTCTCACGGGGTGGGGGGTTGGGGGTGGAGGGGGAGCTCCTGGGCCCAAAAGAGCAGGTAGGAAGATAGGCTTCAAGTAGCAGTGCTTGCAGGGCGATCCTCCGAGTGATTTCCACAGGTCTCGGGGGGGGGGGGGGGGAAGGGGGGGCGGGGCAAGTGGCTTGCGATCCTTTGCTAACCAAAACGTTGGCAGAAATGATGCCAACCCACGTGTGTATGCTCCTTCCTAAATTTCTAAATTTCTGCCCTCCCCTTGATTTGCAAGTCTCCCGCCCACTTCCATCAGTCACACCTTTCTGGTGGAGCCGCCCTTGCAATCCTCATGTCTCCATGTGCACCATGCTGGGGAGACAGACCCACATCAGGAATCCCCCCACCCCCCAGCAGTGCCTGGTGCTTCCCCATTAGCAGTGCATCATCTCCGCACTCCCCCACAATTAACTGGCCCAGCTATGAGTGCAGACAGGCCGAGGGTTGCTTCCCACCAAGCCCACTGTCAGTCCCTCCCATTCACCACCTGGAACCCCACTGCATCAGAGGCTCCCGCAGTGACTGCTTCACGTGCTGAGCAGCCTGTGAGGTTGAAGGAGGACACAACGGCTCTTGTGTCTCGAGAAGCTGATGAAGGATTTAGAATGGTATGGGGCCAGGCTGAGGAAGCAGAGACATGGCCCAGCTCCCCGGGGTTTCTGTCTGGGCTCTCTCTGCAGTCAGTCCTTACCGAGAGCCATGGGGGCACAGATCTGGGCACCATGACCCCTCGCCTCACTTTTTATAGTGAGCAGTGAAGTGGGGATTCGAACCTGGCTGAATACACACAATGCAGTCAGCCCTCCATGGGTTCAGCATCCCATATCCTATAACCCCCAGATGGAAACTATCCAGGGGAAGAAAAAGGACAGCAATGAAGAGGTCAGAGCAATTTCCCAAAGGCTAGGAAGGATCATGGCAGGCAGGCTAGTTACAAAGTATTCACATGGCTTTAAGCATTGGAAGTCACAGAGACTGATCTAAAGTATAAGGGAGGTGGTGCTCGGCTCACATGCAAAGACTGCATCTGAGAGACTTGAGCATCGGTGGGACTCTGGTATCTGTGGTGGTCCTGCAACAAATCCCCTCAGACACTGAGAGATGGCAAGTCCTTAAACTGGTCCTTGTTAGCTGTCCAAGGAGCTCTGACATGGTGACCTTACTTCCATTAGGATAAAACATTGCTAAGTCTTAGATCCCTGGTGCCAGAGTGGTTCCATGTTGGGCTGCTAACCGGGAGGCCAGTGGTTCAAATCCCCAGCAGCTCCATGGGAGAAAGATGAGGCATTCTACTCCTGTAAAATGTTACAGCTGTAGAAACCAACAGGGGGCATTTCTACCCCCTATAAGGTTGCCTGACCTGTAGGGTTGAACTCGATGGCAATGAGTGTGTGTGTGTGTGCGCGCGCGCGTGCGCGTGTGTGCGCTCCTTGTTGCAGCCATGTGTCAAACCACCTCATGGAGGGTTTCCTCTACCTTAGCCGGCCCAAATCTGATGCCCTTCTCCTGTGATCAGTTCCTCCTGATAAGTATCCAGTGTATTGGAGTCAAATGCTCAGACAATATTGGCTAATTTTCAGAAGTAGATCAGCAGACCTTTCTTCCTAGTCTCTCTTAGTCTGCAAGAGTCACTGAAAATGGTTCATCCTAGCGGACTTTGCTGGCATTTGAAACAAACTCAAACTTACCAATGCCAACGCCAAGCAAGCCCACTGATGGCGAGTGGAGTCTGACTCACAGTGACTCTAGGACAGAGTAAAGCCGCCCTCCCGGGTTTCCCAGGGGAAACAGCTCTGTGGACGCAGACGGTCTCATCTCTCTGGTGGCTTTGGACTGCAGCCAAGGGCTTTCACCCGTGCCACCAGTGTAAAGACAAACTGAGGCACAGGATGAGTGAGAGGTAAACTGAGGCACGGGAGACAGACAAAGAGGACTGACAGGACAAAGGGAGAGCAGAAACAGGTGTAGCTTTTATTGGGGGAAGCTCCTGGGCAACATCCCATGGTCTAGCAAGTAGCCCAGGGGAATCTCAGGCTTTTCCCAGGGTTGGGGGTTTTTTAAAGGGAAGCGAGGAGCAGGTGGGGTCCTGGCTGCAACAGCAAGGTTTATGGTCCAGGAGGTCAGCAGGGTGGTTTATGGTCTAGGAGGTGAGCAGTAAGGTTTATGGCCCAGGATGCAGTTTATCAGTTCTAGCAAGTAGGGTGTCCACTTAATGGGGAGTCAGGCATCTCAGGTGCTGTTTCTCGGTCTCCTCATTCCAGGGGCAACTGCTGACCTTCAGGGACGTGCAGGAAAGAGGGACCCTGGCCTGCTTTAACTGAGTGCAGTCAACCAGGACTCCTGGTCCTTCCCTTATCTGACCAGGGACAGGGACCCAGTCATTTTGAACCCAATAGTCATTTCAACTTCTAGACCCATGTATCTATAAAATGTGTGGAAATTGTAGCTCTTTCTCCAACATCTCTCTTTTACCAATTCATGCATCATGGCACCCAGAATTCCCCGAATATTGCCATCATATCTTCTAGAAATGTTCACGGACCTGGAAAGAACACTATCTTGGAGGAAACATGATACCGTTAGCACAATCATGGCCGATCAGTTGGCTGACTTCTTCAGAGCTCAAGGAAGTGAGCAAGTCGTAGAGGAGACATACGTTTTGAGGAAGTAGAAGCAGATATCACTGGCTGGGAGGCGACGGAGGGAAGAGATAAGCAGGCTGCCTTGAGTCTGCATGGGAACAGGGGACCAGCAGGCCAGCAGGGACTGTGTCAGAGTCAGGCCAGGATGGGAGCTCATCTGGCATCCCATTGGCTCTACAATTCAAGGTGAAGGTGGGTTCAGTTCCTGGTCCAGGAGACATATTACCCAGAGTCTGATAGACAAGAGGTGGGAGAGCTCAGGGGCCTGAGTCAATTGTTATCTACCACAAGACTGTCACTCAGAGAAGACCGACCACAGATGATAATGCTTTTGCCCACGAAAAGGTCTGCTTAGCCTGGGTTTGTTTCTTGCTCCCTGCCAGAGCACCAGACAAGCATGCGGGAGCCAAGAGGAGAAGCCAGGGGGGCCTGCAGGAGCCCTGGCAGCCAGGCTGCTCCTGCAAACCTCTCCTCCAGCCCTCAGCTCGTGGCTGGAGCGACACTGGCAGGAGCCCTTTGCAGAGCAGTTTGGATGCTAAATTCCTCTACAATGTCTGGCTCTACTTCTAAGAACCTCTTCCAAGCAATTAAATGGACAGATATGGCTCCCTGCACCTAGATGTTCAATGCACATTATTTCTAGCTAGGAGAATTGGATGTAATTTCCATGGACCCAAAGTGGGAGCCGGCTATAGGCTGTCTCCCTTCTAACCACTATTATGCAGATGGTAGGAGTAATGTCATAAAGACTTTGCATTAATATGGGGAAATGCCCATAACATGAAACATGATAATAGATCACACACACACACACACACACACACACACAAAATAGCGGGGTACAAAATGTTGGCCGTTGTGGTCGATTATAAAAATGCCACAGTACTTTTTTTGGCCCTCAGTTTCCCCATACTTCCTGGAATCCGGGCTGGCCTTGTGCTCAGCTGTAGCCAACAGGATGCGGTGCAGCGTGAGCCAGTGTCGGTTCTAAGCTGGGCCTCCACGCGCCTGGTAGCGTCTGCTCTCCAGTTGCCTCTAGAACCTGGCACCATGCGAGGGGTCATCTCCTCGTCTGTGCCATGCCTGGCCTGCCAGCCTCTGTCCGCCCAGCTGATAGCTGGCTGCCTGCCAGTCGTCCCTACTCACAAACTCAAGCCTAACCCAAGCCCACTGCCACTGAGCTGATTGACTCAAAGCGACCCGATGACAGGGCTTTCCAAGAATATACATCTTAAATAGAGCAGACAGCCTCATCTTTTCCCATCAGATCAGGGGGTGGATTTGAACTCTGCTTTCTATGGTTAGGAGCCTACTACCTATCCCCACAGTACCATCAGGACTACTAAAGGACCGCACGATCATAAACTCAAAAGCACGCTTTCCTTTCAGCACAGAGAGGGCATCACATTCAGAGCTCGCAGCTTAGTTTCTCATGTTCTTCCTCTCCTGAGTTCCCCTCACTGATGCTGCTCCCCAGACCCCCCGCCCCTGTACAAGCGGACAAATATTCTAGGTGCCAGCCTCACATGGACTCTCTCTCCTTCCGCTATGCCCCTATCTTTGTGGTCTAACCGCTGCATTGCCTGTCTGCCCCTGACTCTTGGATCCCAGCTCTCCCTACCCTCATGTGTGTGTTGGTGGTTGGAAGGGGGCAAGTGGGTGGAGGGGGAGGAGAATCTGAAAGTCTCTATCTGGGGTTGGGAATAGGGGTGGGGAAGAAGCAGAGAGGTCCCTGTAGATAAGTCTCAGCAGTTTTTATTCCTGGTGCACAACATGTGGTAGTTGTTAGCTGTCACTGGGCTGGTCCTGACTGAAGGCAACCCCATCTTGCTTCTTAGTTCTGTGCCATCCCCATGATGGATTACCGATCAGACCATTGTCATCCGAAGGGTTCCCATTGGCTGAGTTTTGGAAATAGGTCACCAGGCCTTTCTTCCTAGTCTACCTTGGCCTGGAAGCTCTGCTAAAACCCGCTCAGCATTAGGACAATGTTCTCCATCGTCAGACAGGTGGTGGCTATGCCCGAGGTGCAGTGGCTGAAGCCCGACCCAGTATCGCCCACTTGGAAGGCAGGAACTACCACGGAACCACCAGAACCCCAGATTAGTGACAGACGGTGTGCAAACGTCAAAGATAGGACAGTGCCACAGGAAAGAGAACCACCGACACCTGCGGCTGTTGAGTACCCTTGAGTCTATCCAGATTCAAGCGGCTCCATTGGACAGAGTCACGCGACTGCCCCGCGGGGTACACGTGGCTGACTGTATACAGAATCAGAGTGTCAGACCTGTCTTGTACAGATTTGCTGGCTAGGTTCAAACTTCTAGCCTTTCCGTTAGCAGCTGAGCGCTTCACTGTTGCACCGTCGGGCTCTAAAAAGAACTTCAATCAATATTTGTAGTATTTTCATTTATCTCAAGTCAATGCACTCAACTTCTCTGAGCCTCAGATTCTTTTTCTGAAAAATCAGAGTGGCTGAGAGAAGGGATTTGATAAATGAAAGAGGACACGAGTGAACGAAACAGTAGAAAACCAGGGGAGTTTGATGTTCCCTTCCACAGTGAAGAGAAGGACCCCCTGTTCCCAGCCCCCCTTGCAGCTGGGAGACCACGGGACTAGTTCCCAGCAACGGACTGTGGTTATAAATAGTGCATGTTGCTTCCAGACCACGATAGTTCCGTAAGCATTTGGCGCTCCATTATCCATTTTCTCTCTCTGGGTCCAGTCTAGCAGCTGGATGATTCCAGGGTGACAGCAAGGCCACCGGTGATAGAGTCACAAGACAAAGAAGCCACAAGATGGCAGAACCATAAGAGTGAGGAATTTGGTTCTCCCAGCCACTCCCTGTGGAGCCCCGATGGCTACACATCATTTGGCTGCAATCCGAAAGGTCAGCAGTTTAAAACCACCAGCAGCTCCCCGGGAGCGAGACCGGGGTTTCTATTCCCTTCAACAGTTACAGCCTCGGAAACCCACAGGGGGTCGCTGTGAGTCAGCGGTGAGTAGATGGCCACGAGGAGTAGTTACTGCCTGGAATTGAGCTTCCCTAGTAAGAGCACAGACATCAACTTCCCATGAGTGAGGAACACACTTTTATTCTCAAAGTCCCCTTCTCTCCAAAACTATGCAGGGATGAACTGTAAACGTGATATAATGTAATGCAGCGTAAATGTAGTGTAGCTGGTGAATAGTGGTCCTCAAAAGATATGTCTGCATCCAAATTCCTCTTACTAATGAACGAGACCTTATTTGGGAAAAGAGTCTTAGCGGCTGTTATTGCATGAAGGCCTTGAGAGGCCATCTGGAACGAGCTGAGCTAGTCCCAAGTCCACGGAGACGCATCCTTTTAAGAAAAAGGCACGGGGAGACTGAGACACGAGGGGAAGGCTGTAAAGATGGAGGCAGAGATTGGATCGATGCAGTCACAAAGAACTCGGGGAATGGCCAGCAACAGAAAGAGGACAGGAAGGGTTCTCTGTGAGCATCTCCTGCCAGCACTTTGATGCTGAACTTCTGCCTGGCAGAACTGAGACAAAACCAGTCTCAGGTACGTTCAGCCACCTTGTTGGTAGTGATTTTGCAGCACCCTTCAGGAACAAAGACTGCGAGGGCTGCCCAGCGACCAGCACTGGACATGCCACCAAGAAGCCCTCGGTCAATGTGCAATGAAGGCCTAGAACCGCTCCTCATTTTCTTCTTTAGAGACCTGGTCTTTTGGGATGAAGTGCTTCCCTGAGTGAAGTCACAGGTGAAAGCTACTTCAGATTCTAGAGATGCTCCCCAGGTCAGCTGCACTGAGGGGAGATGCAGACCCTGGGTGCTGTGGGAGCGATCTCATTATTTCTAATGACAGACACACGCTTTCATGAATGCGGAACCAAACTAACTGGGAACCCTCTCTCTGCAGCGTCTCTTCTTAAAGGCCTCTGGGAAGTTGCTACCCGGACTTCTAGCCAGCCCCGGGGGCTATTGAAGAACACGCCTCACATACAAGAAGTGGCTTCTGACAGCTTCTCCTGGAGTCCTGTACTCAGAACACACAAGATGTCGAGAAGGTTGGGGAGGAGTGTCGGGTGCAGCCACTGGGAGACTCTGGAGGTAGGCTAGGTGAACTCTTTGGGAACCTACTTGAGAGAGAGAGGCTGTGAAGAAGAAAGCAGATAAGCAATGTTGAAGTAATGGAGCAGCCGGCAGTGAAGGTTTCAGAGACGTGTGCTTAATAACATAGCTGCTAGCCCTGTGTCGCTACTTAATTAAATTGAACTAAGATGAAAGAGAATTTACAATTTAGTTCTCCATTTGCAATCATTGTGTTTCAAGTGCTAAGTGGCCACAGGCAGCTAGTGGCTACCATAATGGGCAGCTGAGATTTCTAGAACCTTTCCATTACTGCAGAAAGTTCCCTGGAGTGAGATCGAACAAGAGCAGGGAGGAGTCTTTGTTCCGTCAGAGCCTGTGGACCAGTCATGCTTGCCTTGTGCTCTGTGTCTCCTCTGAAACTAAGCACCCACAGTGCTATGCACAGGGCCAGGATCAAATGAGAGGAGGCATTCAAGGGCTGAGCACAGAGCCGGCACATGTTCCTGAGCATGAGCTGATCCACAGAATGGGAGCAAGGCAGGCACCTGGCCTGGATGGTCAGCTTGCAGGGGCTGGCGCTGGGCTAGCTTCTGACACTCACACGAGGGGACAGGGAGTGGGCTGGTTTCCTTCCCTGTCTCAACACATCTATGTGGCCTTAGGTAAGCCACTTCATCTCTGTGAATTCAGTGAGTTCACCTAAAATTAGAATTGTGTATCTTCTCTAATCTTACATTAAGAACATTCCAAGATCCATCTTGAGGATACTGTATGTGATCAGATAGGATCATAGTCGTATGCCTACAAGGAAGTCTAGTTACTAAACTGTTAGTCACCAGCCACTGAAGTTGGTCACCAATCACTGAGGGATGAAGACATTGAAACATATGTTCCATTTCTTTAACACGAAACCAAAAATACATGGATAATTACTGGCAATTAGAACGCAAAAGATGGAAACAAAATGGAAGGAAAAACAATGGGAAAATACAGCGTTGGTGATAGAACAAAACTGGAGATTAAATGATTAAGTTTTGCAAGACCAATGATCTCTTTGTTTTTATTTTTCAGTAACATAAATGGTAACTCTACACTTGGACCTTACTCAGTGAAATGCACAGGAAACAGATGGATGACGTTCACAGGAAGATGTCATGGTGAAGCTCAATATCATCCACCAGAACACGGCGGAGGTAACTGTCGAGTGGACCACCAATTGCTCATGGGCACTGGTGGTGGGACTAAAGGAAAATGAACCCCAGATAACCTTAGCATTTTCTCCACTAGGTTGCTTATTGGTCTCATTGTAAGGATTTTCATTTTTGCTTTTCCCTGGGCTGTAGTCAATACTGAAGACTGTAGTCTCTAATCTTTTTCACTGAGTGCTTCAAGTCCTCTCGGCTTTCAGCGAGCAAGATTGGGTCATCTACATGTTGAAAGTTGTGAATGAGCCTTCCTCCATTTCTCATGCGGCGTCCTTTTTCACACGGTGCAGCTTCTCAGAGTATTTAACCCCTACACAGATGGAATGGTGACAGGATGCTGTCTTGACACACACCTTTCCTTATTTTAAACCATGCAGTATTCCCTTGTTTTGTATGAGCATGATTAAGTGCTCCAAATACCCATTCTTTACAATATCATTCATGGTTTGCTGGGATCCACTCAGTCAAATACTGTCCTGCAGTCAATAAGACACAAGGAGCGCTCTTCCTGGCACTCTCTGCTTTCAGCCAAGCCTCTTCGGATACCAGCTCTGTTATTCCTCTTTCCAAGTCCACTTCCGAGTCCGACTTGAATTTCTGGCAGCTCCCTGTCAATGTATTATTAATTATCTTCTGGAAACATTTACTTCTGTGTGATATTAATGATATTATCGCATGGCCTTTGGGCTTTTCGTCAGGAGGGAGGATCGCTAGAGAAGAACATCATGGTTGGGAAAGTTGAGGTTCAGTGAAGAAGAGGAGGACTCTCACTGGGATGGACGGACGGACATGGTGGTTGCTACAATGGACTCAAACATAGAAATGCTTGTGAGGGTCGAGGAGGACCGGGCTGTGTTTTGTCCTGTTGTCACTATGGGCCAGAATGCATTGGAGGGAACCCAACAGCAGCACTTCCAGGAAAAGAGGAGAGGCTGTATGGGCCTTTAAAAGGCTAACATTCTTTGACTCTGGTTCCTGCTTGTAAGAATACATCCAAAGGAAACAATGAGAGGGGCAAGCCAAGACTTGTATTCAAATTCATCATTTGGAGAACAGTTTATAATAGCAAAACCTTGCAGTCAAGAGTGAATGTCTCATGAGAGAACACTATTAAACGCGTAATGGCATGTCTGTGTGAAGGGCCATTCAACAGAGAGCAAGGAAACATTGTTTTCTAAAATAAATAGTAAGTGGGAATGTGGTTCTATTTAAAACAAGTAGAACATATTAAAAAAGCATACTATATATTCCTAACTTTGTTTTTAAAAGCATTTCTATTTTTAGAGCGTGAACCAATAATTTCCACTGTGTTTCCTCTGGATGTGGGGTCTGATTGATTTTTGTTGTCTTCTTTCTGTTTCTGTACTTTAAAAATTCTCTGTATCTAGCCTGTTTCTTTGAAAATAAGAAACATGGCACACACAACAAATTGTATGCCTACTGATTCAGTAAGACCCACAGGAGGAAGGATAGTCTATGACTTAGTGTGTGGTACTTACATAATCTTGTGTCAACTGGAGGGTATTAAGAGTGAAGGGGTGGAGTTTAGCCTGTCAATCAGGTCACAGTTTGATTTGGGGGATGGCCATGATAAATAACTTTCTGGAGGGCAGCATCCCACTCTCTGCCGTCTCCTTCCTGTTGCGAAGCCATGTGGAGCCATGATAAGACCTGCGAGAGCCCTGGAGATGCTACCACTGCCACTGGATCCACAAGACTTTGCACCCACTGGCCTGAGATCTTCCTGCATTTCGCTCATTTCATGTGCTGCATGAGTCTGAAGAGGAACTTATGGACTGATATTGGACTTATGGGCTAATATCGGACTTATGGACTTGATCTGGACTGGGCAGGGATGTTTTCTTAATATGCAATTAATTCTTTGATATAAAGCTCTTTCTTATACATATATGAGTGTCTCTGGTATTTTTTCTCTAGTCAACCTGGCCTACCACAGAGACTTAGCATGGGTTTTGATTTACAGATTTACAGCTCCGGAGCTCTCAAAAGGCTGGGAACCAGAAGGATGTTGAGGAAGGGATTTCACTCTACCTTGGACTCTGTCTTGACAGGTACCACTGAGAGAAGCTGATGAAAACTGGGACCCCGAAACTTGCCAGAGAAAAGAGTCTGAAAAGTTTGGGGAGAAGGTCTCAATCATTCTTACACACGGTGTTGCTGTTGTTAGCTGCAGTCAAATTTGCTCTAACTTATGATGGCTCAACATACAACAGAATGACGCAGTTTGCCGTCCAGTTCTGTACTGTCTTCATGAGTGGCGGTAAGCCTCAGTCCATTGTTGCTGCCACTGTAAGTCTTAAGTGCTAGTCAACCGACTTGTCTTCCAGGACTCTATCAGACACCATTCTGGTGTGATCCATTGGTTTTCATGGGCTAATTCTCATTAAAGGATTGGCAGGCTTTTCTTCCTAGCCTGCTTTAGACTGGAAGCTCTACTGCCCACCATGCATTATCCTGCGGAGATTTGAAATACTGGTGTTACAGCTTCCAGCATCGTAGCAGCACGCAAGCTGCTACAGTGTGACACGCCGATAGACAGATGGGGACTGCACATGATAAACACACACTGAATGATGCAGTGGGAGAGTGAACGCAAACCAACAGGGACTGTCAACATCGGGTTCTCAAGGTTTCCTTTTATCCTTTGAACATTTAAAGAGGGAGATTTAGGACAAATGAAATGTATTGCTTCCAATAACATATGAAGAACTGTTCATTCGTACAGTAATTTAAGGAAAGCAAGTTAAAACTGGGGCAAAATAATTTTTCACCTAGCCAATAAAACTATTTCTAACTTTAGTAGTGTCTGATCTTGCTCTTAGACACTACTGCATTCATCAGACATTCTTAAATGTATTATATGCTACTTCAACAGGGATTACCAGACAATGCAAAGAAATAAAAATACTCACAACTGGACTGATAGATAACACCATGATAGATGGAGGAAAGATTCTCAAGGATTTTGTTTTGCTTGGATCTACAATCGACACCTGTGGAAGCAGTAGTAAAGAATAACGTATTGCATTGGGCAAATCTGCTGCACAAGGCCTCTTTACAATGAAGAGAGCTACCATACTGCTTTAAGGAAAGACTAGAGTGTATCTGACACAAACGATGGTATTTCTAACTGTATTAGGGTGGGCTGACTAGAGAAACAAATCCAGAGACACTCATATGTGTATAAGAAAGAGCTTTATATCAAGAAGCTTACATACCAGGAAAACATCCCAGCCAAGTACAACTCAAGTCCATAAGTCTGATATGATTTCCAAAGTCCCTTTTCCAGACTCACACAGTCACAAGCAACAATACAAGATGCAGGAAGATCACAGTGGGTTACAGTCTTGTGGATCCAAGGGCAGTGGACCCATCTCCAGGGCTCCCTCAGGCCTCTGCACGACTTGTCAACAGGAAGATAAGGCAGAGAGAGGAGGGGGTTTCTAGGACCCTCCTTATGAGAAAGACACTCCCATAAGGAGGCACCATCAGGCTGTGACTTGATTGACTAACTAGACTCCACCCCTACACTTTCATATCTTCAAGGTGACACAAAATTACATCACTATCACAGTATTCATCTCAGACACATAGGAGCATTGGTCATTGAATCAGAGAGACAGAAGAGGAACGATTGCATTTGAATCATGGTGCTGGTGAAGAACAGTGAAAGCCCCACGGACCGCCAGAAGAACAAACAGCTCTGTCTTGGATGAAGTACAACCAGGTGTTCCTTAGAAGCAAGGATGGTGAGGCTTCTTCTCATGTATTCTGGACATGCCATCACGAGGAACCAGTCCCTGGAAAAGGCCACCAGGCTTAGGAAATGGAAGGTCAGTAACAAATGGACGACTGGCAGGGGCTGCCACAATAGGCCCACACATGGTGACGATGGTTACCTGGGTCCTGAAGTGACACTACGTATGCTCCGAGTGCCACAAAGCATCAGAGGGAAAGAACTCGCTGAGCATTGGCGTGTGGCTCTCTCTGTGCAGGGTTCAAGCTGGGCTTGGGGCACCACTAGGACATTGACCTCCTGCTCATATCTATGACTCTTTCATCCCTACCCCCAGGTTCTGGTCCCAGGCTTCATCCTTAGAGATTCAAAGCCCTGCCCCCATGCCTATCGGTAAACACAATAGGGGCCTGCTTTTAGCAGAGGGGGACGGTGAACTCCACTAAACAGAAGAATCAAGAAAGTGACCAAACTGCTTTCCTAAATACCAGCTACATAGTGTTGAAGAAATAGGGGTTTTAGCTGTATAATGGAATACCGCAGCAACTTTTATAAAAAATATGTTATGAACTGGACAAATGATTACAATGTTCTGGTCCATTAAACATCAAGAGATCTCCCATCCCCACCCCACTCACCCCTAATTGAACAACAGCTATTCAAGCTCGAGGTCATCTGGTGATGCCTTCGAGGGCTAGAGAAATGACCATGAATAGACACAGGCATGGTCCCTGGCCTGGGGGAGCTGGCACATAGTGGAGAGATGTTAACCCAGGACCCAGGACTCCCAAGAACAAATGTAAA
Source organism: Tenrec ecaudatus (assembly GCF_050624435.1). Classification (NCBI taxonomy): domain Eukaryota; kingdom Metazoa; phylum Chordata; class Mammalia; order Afrosoricida; family Tenrecidae; genus Tenrec; species Tenrec ecaudatus. Next base: position 183,944,609 of record NC_134531.1, on the reverse strand, counting down.
ATTGCAACGGAGGAAGTTTGCTGGAGCAGCGCAATGGACACGTGGGGTAAGAGTACCAACTTGGCAGGGCCGCGAGGGCAGGGACAGGACAGGGAAGGTGCAGGATGGCCCTTCGGGCTGGATTTTGTGGAGGGGACAATCTTATAGAAGCAAGGCCAAGGACACGCTTACCCTATGGAGGGAGAGGCCACATTCATCCTTTATGAAGATCTGGGTGGAGGTAGATACAGAGATACATAGTCATAGCTGCTGTCAATGTAACCTCCCATTCATGGAGATCTTATGTCCAATCCAACCAAACATTGCAAGTCCTGTGCCACCTTCACAACTGCCAGCACATTCAACTCCACCCTTGTGGCTGCTGTGTCACTCCATCCCACTGAGGATCTCTGTGTCAGTCTGGGTAGACTAGAGATACAAATTCATAGACACTCAAATGTGTGTAAAAGAGAGTTCTATATCAAAGAATAATTGTATATTAAGAAAACATCCCAACCCAGTCCAGATATAGTTCATAAGGCCAATGTTGGCCCATATGTCCAATACCAGTTCATAAGTTCCTCTTCAGACTCACATAACTTATGAAATGACACTGAATGCAGGAAGATAACAGGTCAGTTGGTGAAAAGTTTTGTGGATCCAGTGGAAGTAGCGGCATCTCAGCGCTGGCATAGCCCCATGTGTCTTCTCAACAGGAATGTCTCCCAGAGGGTCTCTCTGTGTCCCACCTCTAGCGAGCTACTTATCTCCATGGTGCCTCCAAATGAAGTCATCAAACTGCGACCTGACTGACAGGCTAGACTCCACCCCTCCGTAAATTGACACCAGATTATGTAACTACCACAGTCTCCCTCCCCTTGCTGGCCCTCTGCTGCACCAAACATGACATCCTCCTTTGGAAACTGATCTTCCAGAGCAGCGGTTCTCAACCTGTGGGTCACAACCCCTTTGGGGGTCGAATGACCCTTTCATAGGGGTCGCCTTATTCATAACAGTAGCAAAATGACAGGAAGTGGCAACGGAAATATTTTTATGGTTGGGGGTCACCACCACTTGAGGAACTGTATTAAAGGGCCATGGTATGAGGAAGGTAGAGAACCACTGCTCTAGAGGATGTGTACAGAGCAAATGACTCATGGGTTAATTGGGAGTCATTGGTTTTCATTGGCTGATCTCTAGGAGTTGATTGCCAGGCCCTTCTTCCTCTTCTGTTTGTTCTAATACGGGCCGGCCTGGTTACCAGCATCGCCACAACATGCAGGCCACTGTAGCACAAAACACGAGTGGACAGCAGGTGGCTGGGAGGACACTGGGCCCCCTTTTTTAGCAGTGGGGTCTCCATGGTGCTCTCTCCTCCGTGACATAAAGGGCTGGGGTGGGAAAGCAGCCATGCCACACGGCAGAGGACCGGGGCCCATTGTGTATTCATCCCTCTCCCTGGTGCAGCAAGGAGGATTTCAAGCAGCTAACAATTATGTTAACAACCCAGCAGGCAGCAGACCTCTTTGATGAGGAAGCAGAGAGGGGAAATGCCACAACAGGTGGGCAGAAGACCTGAAGGAGGGGCGTCCTACCCACAGCAGGGGGCCAGCTGATCATGTCCGACTGACATTTAGTTCTTATATTGATAGCAATTCTCCCATTTGGACATTTTCTCTTCCAAATCTTATTTAGAGAATCTTTTAAATATTTCCTTGGCCCTGTGCTACTCTCTCTTTGCTAAAAGGGATTGTTTTGCCAGAATTTGTCTTTTCTTTCATTTTTGCAGTTTAAGAAGTCCAGCCATCTCTGGTCCAGGGGAGGGGGCCAAGCTCCCACCACCTGGACACAAAGGACAGTTCTGCTCTCCACCCAGGAGGTGGTCCTGGCAGTGAGGGAACGGCTCGGCCAGTCCCGAGGGCGGTTCGCCCACTCCCGGGGCACCCATGGTATCCCCTGTGCTCAGCAGGCCTCGGTGAATGTCACAACCTGATTGTGGGGTGGGCTACCCCAAGAGGTCGTGTCAGCAGGGGATAGGGGTTGATTCGAGAGGGTTTAAATAAATAAGTGGGTGCAGAATTCAGAAAGAGAGGCAATAAGTGCAAACAGAATGTTCCTGGAAGTCAAGGCTGGGGAGACTTCATCTCATGCACTTTGGATATGCCATCAGGAGAGACCAGTCCCTGCAGAAGGAGGTCACGGCCAGCAGAGAGCAAAGGAGAGGTCCGGTGCAGTGACTCTAACAATGGGCCCAGATGTAACAGTTGTGAGGATGCCCAGTGTTTCTTCGTGCTGTTCTGCGAGTCTGAACTGACTCACGGCGCATAAGGTCAACTGATGAAGCAGAGCACAGGCTGTCCTAGCGAGAGACCGGCAGACGGAAGTGAGAGGTTACAGAGCCGGGAACCAGGAGAGGAGCGCTACAGAGCAGGGGTGGACTGTAGTAGCAGAGTCTGAAGCCCAGGTTCAGGCCCAGTTCCCGGGCACACCACGTGCTCAGGCTTTCAAAACATGTGGGGAAAGGGAATGGGAAGATACTGGAACTGTCTTCTCAACGTCTCAAAGCCCCCCACGCCCCTTCCACAGGCCATGCAAATGGCCCACATGCTCAGCTGTTAACCAAACCAGCCACCTCAGAAAAAGGGCCTGGCAAGCTTTCATAATATTTCAGGTTTTCAAAGAGTCGATCACACCTGGATCACTGCGAGTCACAGGTGATGCTACAGTAGCTGACTGGTTGAACACACATCTGTGTGTGGATCTCTGTGCATACATGGGGGGGGGCGCTGCATGCCCTTGTGCAGAGTACATGCTCCATAGATGAAATGCCCCACATTCCTACTGTCATCAGTTAATTCAGACTCACAGTGTGATGCTCTATAGTGTGTCCTTGGCTGTGCGTTGTTATAGGAGCAGTTAGTCTCATCTTTCTCCAGTGGAGGGGCTGGTGGGTTGGAACCGCTGCCTTGGGGCTAGTAGCTCAACGCTTGCCCAGCAGTGCCACCAGGACACCTCACTCTCCCATGTGACTGCCTTTTGATTCCATGTGTGCAGAAGTAGGAATCTTTAGAGGGAAGCAGATAAGGCATTTCTGAAGCTCTCCCATAGTGCTCCACTACTGCTCGCTGGCTTCCTCTTCCCCCTGGCTCAGTCCTACCACCAGTACAAGTTACAACTACAGTGGCATTTTAAATAATTTACTCTGGCTGCATAATAAGTAAACATAAAATAGCCATGGACGGTGCTCATGGGTAGGGTGGGGTGGGGACTTGGAGAGCGCACAGAAGGGACAGCTCATTTCTGCTTCATGATGACAGTGACCTTGCTGGTTGGAGCGGCAACCCTCCAAAGGCTTGCAGGTGCCTGGGTCTCAGGCTTGGTGCGGGGGGCTGTCAGCTGCAGCCCCACATGTGGCTTGAGCTCCCTCCAACATGGAGACTGGTTCCAAGATGATCATCCCATGGGAGAGAGCAGGTGGAATCTGTCACTGCTGAAGACGTCTCTTTGGAGTCAATGGTTTCTACCACACTGTGCTGCACCCTGGCAGGAAGGGAAGAGAGCGTGGGTGCTACCTGGTGCCGAGGGTGTTGGCATCGCACTGCGGGAAGGGATGTGTGCGCGATGGGAGGAACTCCAGTGAGGCCAGATTTCGGGGGAAGCCTCCTCTCTCCCGCATGGTGTGTCAGTAGGTTGGGTGATCTTAGGGGAGGGCCTCTATAGAATGACCTCCTTTTAGAGACTGTCTTCATTTCTGAGGGCTGCTGTCACAAAATGTCACAGATATTTATTGTCACGTCGTCCTGGAGGCCACCTGCCCCACACGCAGCTGCTGGCAGGGCCATGCTCTTCACCAAAGGCTGAGTGAAGGTCCTTGCCACTTCCAAATCCAGGTCCAAGCCGTCCTTGGTGTTTCTTGTAGAGACCAAACCAAACCAAACTCCCTGCCACAGAGGAGCCAGCTCTGACTCACAGCAACACTGTAGGACAGGGCAGAGCTGCCCTGTGGGTTCTGAGCCTGAAACTGTGTGTGGAAGTACAACACTTCCTCTTTCTCCCACAGAATGGCTCTGGCTTTGCACGGCTGACCGTGCAGTTAGCAGCCCACTGCATAACCACTGTGCCAGGCACCCCCTAATCCCACCTCTACCACCGCATGGTGGCTCTCTCCCCGGGCCTCTCTCTTCTTTGGACAAGGATGGCAGGCATATTGCCTGGGGGTCCGCCCTACCCTAATGAAGGTCTGTGGGTGGCACAATCAGCTCCAACTGCACGGCTAATGGAACCGCTCCGGTGGTGCCACAGAAGAAAGGCCTGGTTGTCTGTTTCTGTAAATATCACAGGCAGAGAACCCCTATGACACAGGTCTTTCATGAATGGGGACCAACTCTCTGATAAGAAGTCTGGTTCTGGGGTTTTCTGCTCCAACACATCTGCAACAGCCCCATTTCTAAGGAAGATCACATTCAAAGGCACCTGTGGTTAGAACTTCAGCAGGTCTTGTTTCGCGGGCACAGTCCAACACGCAAGAGACAACTTGAGACTTGCTGCGGACAATGTGCTTGGCAACTCTGGCCCTCAGTCATCCCCTCTGTGAAGTGGGTAGTGCTATTTACCTTACAAGGTGGTCGGCACCTTCAATTTGGGGACTGTATTTCGTGACCTGTAACCCTCTATGCAGGGGCCCACGGTGGCCTGTCCCACTTCTAACTGAAAGCTTGGTGATTTGAAGCCTCCCAGATGTGCCTTTTGGAAGCACGTGGCCCAGCATTTCTGCCTAGGCGCATCTGGGGGTGTTAAGAACCGGGTTGGGGCAGATCTACCAGGCACGCCTGGGGTTGCTGTGGGATGTGACTGAGCCGGCACTGGGGTGCGTCTGTGTCTCTGTTGGTTCGTGTGTCACTCCCTGGGTTAAGGCAAGGAGCCCTGGTGGCCTTGTTGGCGAAGTGTTGGGTTGCTAACTGCAAGGCTGATGGTTCAAAGCCACCAGTAACCCCTGGGAGAAGGATGAGGCCGTCTGTGGCTGTAATGAGTGAGTAGTTGTTGTTTTAGAAATCCTGCGTAGATGGCTGGCCCCAAAATGAGACATGATGCCCTTCACTGACCCATGGTGTTACAGGGGACAGAACTGGAGACACAGTGTGGGAATTGTGCCTGACCTGATCCCACCACACCGAGGCAAAGCACTGGGGGAGTGCAGTGGAACAGCAAGGGAATGGAGCGGCAAGGTCCCCAGGGAATGCTGAAGGTGGACTTTGGGGCCAGGGTGTGGTGCCCCAACAGACTGGACTGGAAAACGCTCCTAAAAGCCAACAAGCGATCCTTGAACTAACTACAAGCTTTTATTTCTTGATGTCTTTTGTTTTGTTCTTTGTCAGTGGTTTGTTGTTGTTGTTTTGTTGTATACTGTTGCTTTGTTTTCCTGTCTTGTTTCTGTGCATGTTATTATCTCCACAGGTCTGTCTAAATAAGATAGACTGGATGAACTATCTGGAGGAAAAACAATGGGACCGACAGTTCCAGGGGGCTTGGGATAGGGGGAGGTGGGAAGTAAGGAAGTGGTGTTAACAAACCCAGGGACAAGGGAACAACAAGGGATCCAAATTGGTGGTGAGGTGGGTGTGGGAGGCCTGGTAGGGAATGATCAAGGGTAAGGTAATGAAGATGTATAGCTGTAATCCAGCTGGGGACGGTGCATGATAGTGGGGCAGGAGGAAAGTCAAGGGAAATAGAGGAAAGAGCTAGGAGGCAAAGGCCATTTATAGAGGCCTAGACAAAGACATGTACATATGCAAACATATATATGAGGATGGGGAAATAGATCTATGTGCCTATATTTATAGGTTTAGTATTAAGGTGGCAGAAGGACATTGGGCCTCTACTCAAGCACTCCCTTAATGCATGAATACTTTCTTCTATTAAATTGGCATTCTATTGTGCTCACTCTCCCAACATAACCACTGAAGCCAAAGCAGGTGAACAAGCAAATGTGGTGAAGAAAGCTGATGGTGCCCGACAATCAAAAGAGATAGCGTCTGGGGTCTTAAAGGCTTGAAGATAAACAAGCGGCCATCTAGCTCAGAAGCAACAAAGCCCACATGGAAGAACACACCAGCCTGTGTGATCACGTGGTTCTGAAGGGATCAGTTATCAGGCATCAAAGAACAAAAAATCATATCATTGGGTGCCCATCTCCATGATATGATCACTGAGGACAAACAGGTGCATAAGCAAATGTGGCGAAGAAAGCTGATGGTGCCAGGCTATCAAAAGAGATAGTGTCTGGGGTCTTAAAGGCTTGAAAGTGAACAAGTGGCCATCTAGCTCAGAAGCAACAAAGCCCACATGGAAGAACACACCAGCCTGTGTGATCACGCGGTGTCGAAGGGATCAGGCATAAGGCTTCATCGGAAAAAAAAAATCTTACCATAGTGAATGAAGGGGGAAGTGCAGAGTGGAGACCCAAAGCCCATTTGTCAGCCACTGGAGATCCCCTCGCAGAGGGGTCTAGGGGAAGAGATGAGTCAGTAAGGGTGCGATGCAGCACCAATGAAGAATACAGCTTTCCTCCAGTTCCTAAATGCTTTCTCCCCCGCAACTACCATGATCTGAATTCTACCTTGCAAGTCTGGATAGAGCAGAGGATGTACACTGGTGCAGATAGGAGCTGGAGGCACAGGGAATCCAGGGTGAATGATACCTTCAGGACCAGGGGTGTGAGGGGCGATACGGGGAGGGTAGAGGGTGAGTGGATAGGAAAGATGGAACCGGTTACAAGGATCTACATGTGACCTCCTCCCTGGGGGACGGACAACAGAAAAGGGGGTGAAGGGAACCGCCGGACAGGGCAAGATATGACAAAATAATAGTTTATAAATTATCAAGGGCTCATAAGGGAGGGGGGAGCAGGGAGGGAGGGGGAAAAGAGGACCTGATGCAAAGGGCTTAAGTGGAGAGCAAATGCTTTGAGAATGATTAGGGCAAAGAATGTACAGATGCGCTTTACACAATTGATGTATGTATATGTATGAATTGTGATAAGAGTTGTATGAGCCCCTAATAAAATGTTTAAAAAAAGAAATCCTGCGTAGGGTTGCGGCGAGCTGGAAATGACTGGATGACAGGGATGCAGAACAGCCATGTTTGTTGCAGTCTGCGTTTTCCTTGTCCTGACCCACATGTCGCCTCCCTCCCCCCCATGCAGAAGAGAATAATCCAGGGTCCCACCCAGCTCCTCTCAGGAGCTCAGGCAGAAAAGGGAATGTAGGGTGGCGCAGACCAGACAGCATTGCCTATAAGGTTACCCTGAGGCAGTCTCAACTCCATGGCACCCAGTACCAGCAGCAGCAGCCCCCGCGGAGAGCAAGGCTGAGGGAAGCATTTGACTGTGTCTCAGTGACCTGGGAGAAAGACAAAGAGCCTTGGGATGAACGCTAATGTTTGGTTATAAATTTCAGGTGTGATCATCTTTAACAGCTCGCTTAGTTGGTCTGTGGCACTGTGTGCCTGCTCTCTCTCTCTCTCTCTCTCTCTCTCTCTCTCTCTCTCTCTCTCTCTCTCTCTCTCTCTCTCTCTCTCTCTCTCTCTCTCCCTCCCCCCTCCCACCCTCCCCACCAGGATGAGGAACTGGCATTTTGTGATGATCCCAGGGGACCCAGGAGGATGCTCTGGCCCCTGAATGAAGGCAGGCCCATGCTTGCAATCTCACTGCCTGGGGCCGGGCAGAACATTGACATTTGTGTTTATCCCATGTCTCTCATCTTGCTCTGAAAACTACTCACCAGGTTGAAGGCCAGCTTTCCCAGATTACTTTTGGTTATCAGGCCCATTAGGAAAGGGGAGGCTGGAGGAAGTGGACCCGCTTAGAATCTGTTTCAAAGTCACCCTGGACCATCTCTGAAAACCTCGGACCCACACCTCCAGGGTCCTCCTCAGAGCCCGGTGTAAAAGAGGCCGGGCACAGATGGCGGTGGTTATTAGCTGGTGTGTAATTGGCTCCCAGTGGAACAAGACATCCCCCTGGCCTGTGGCAGCCCCTGTTTTAAAATCCCCATTGCACAGATGAGAACTTTCTGGCTTTGAGAGGCGCAGTGACTCACCCCAGGTCACACAGCATGTCATCTATCTACCAAGGCCAGAGGAGCTTGGCTGTTCTCTCAGGTAGCACACACTCATCACCTCCCTACAGGGCAGGGTAGAGCTGCCTCTGTGGGCTGGAGGGTGAGGGTGCAGAAAGCCTCATCTCTCTCCTGCAGAGCATCTGCTGGGTTTGAACCCGCTGACCTTGTGGCTAGCAGCCCACCATGTGAGTCAAGGGCAGGGACTCAACTCAACATCAGTGAGTTTGGTTTGGGGGTTGAGTATCTACAGGCCTGACCCACCCCAGCCTCTCCGGTGGCATCTCCTCCCCCAACCCCCAGCGCCACATCAACAAAAGGAAAATCCGTTTCCATCTCTGCCTTCTCTGCCAGCCCAGAGAGATGGAGTGAAAAAAGAAAAAAAAGTTTCCAAATAGACCAGGGCAGTCTTTGCCCCTGTTCTGTTTTCGGTCTGCTTTTGTTTGCAGTCAGTCTCTTTCTGACCAGAGGCCGGCAGTGCAGGTATGGGGCCCTGCACAGCAGCTGTCGGCCCACTGGCTCTCACCTGCTCTCCGCGTCTCAGTCTGGCGTGGTGTGTGCAGACATGACCATGTTTGGGCATGGAGGCTCGCCCCAGATGGGGACCAAGGGCGGCTTCCCTGGGGATGGCCCAGGAGGCCTTGCTTCCTGCTGGATCTCTGGGCCCTTGTGGGGTGGGGGCCAGACAGAAAGAAACTGTCTGCCTGCGGAAACCTCTCCGGGGAACTGGGAGACTGTGAGTACTGGTCTGAGAACAGACGGGCTAGGCGGGAGCTCCGGGGGAAGATAGCTGGAGGCACGTCCAGGGAGGGGTAGGCAGGGGGCACCTCTCCCCTCTCTGGGCAGTCTAGGGGGATTCTGGATTCTGGAGGGGCTGATGCTGTGTCACTTGGGACTAGGACTGCTGGTGGTCAGCTGTGGCCGTCCTCTCTGGTGACCCAGTGCCCAGTGTCCAGAGTTGCCAGAGGGCAGCAGCCCAGACATCAGGACCACATGTGACTGCTGTCACAGTGGGCACCAGCGGGACAAACATCCGCTCGGCCGGGGCACTGCAGCATCTGCTACTAACCTCCACTGCTTCCCTGGTCAGCTTTCATCCGCGCATTTGTCAGGGGCCTCCTCGGCCAGGTACCGCGTCCAGTACTTTTTCTTTATACTCCGTGTGATCTTCATCACCGCTCGCTACAGCGAGTACTATTTTATTTACTGACCTCCTGGTATCACCACCTGGCTGTTGAGTGGCAAAGCCAGGGTTGGATCCCCGGAGCCCCTACACACCATGTCTGATTGCTAAGAGAAATGAGAGGGACCCACGTGTGGGGTCACATAGGACGCTCCAAAAGCCTCCCCTTCTCTGTTCCATCTTTCCTATGTGTACCTTAGATCGAAGGGGCTTTTCTAAAGGGGGAGAAATTCAGACAAAATGAAAGGCCAGTGATGCTAGATGCCTCTCTAAACTGGGAAGTTCTTCTTGGAGTCTAACTGAAATGCTCCCTTGTTGTAGTTGAAACCTCTCTCTCTTGTCCCAGCCTCAGAGGCTATCAACAGTTCTCAGCCTTCATCCTGTCTGAAGGTTCTCATGATGGATGATGAGGTCCAACTTCTAGCTAAACTTTTCTACGTAAATAGGCCTCCTGGTATAGTCTTAGGGTTTAGCATGACTCTATAATCCCCTCACTGGACTAGGCAATGCTCCCCCACCTGGGCATGACAGAGAGGCAAGGTCTGAGTCAGTCATCACTTCCAGAGGCCCTTGCCACCACCGCCTCTCCTCCCATGTCCCTCTGAGTTCCCAGATCTGGTGACAACAGAGTCCCTCCTCTTGTTGGTCATCCTGAGGAGTGCCCAGAGGGCTGGCAGGACACATGAAGTGGAAGGGCACTGGCCCCTGGCAGCGGGAGGTAGGTGATTAGTCAGGAAGGTCAAGGTTGTGCCAGGAGAAGCATTCCTGTAAGTATATCACAACCTTCCCAGGAGAGAAGTGGGTGCTCAGTCAATGTCCTCAAGATTACAGGTTCCTGGGAGCTCCAACCCACACATTCCTTTGGTCCCACAGTCCCTGGGTAGGTCAAGGTGCCTTTGACCTTGGGCAGTCTAGGGTGCAGTTCAGGGGAAGCAGGTCACGGAGGCTTTTTGCCCCTGAACCACGTGACACAATGTTGTTCCCTTGCTCTGTCTCATTTTAGAGGATGCCCCTGGTGAGATTGGAAACTGTGAGGGGACACCAACCTTGTCAATCACCTTGAGGAGAAGGGGAGGGCTGGATGGCCTCCTAGGGCAAGACAGTGGCAGGGCTGTTCCCTCGGTTCTGCAATGTGGACTTGCCTCATAGGAGAGGAGAGGGAGGGCTGAGGAGAGAGGGTGGAGAAAACCATGCTCCACCATAACCTAAGGGCTGTTGACTTGAGCTCAGCCTGCGGTGCCATGGAAGAGCGGCCCTGACATCTGCTTCTGCGCAGTTCACTGCCAAGTCGACACCAGGGAGCACTCTACCCTGTGACACGCGGGGTGCAAGCAGTTGGCATTGACTCCACGGCAATAGGGTTAGAGGAGAGAGGGGGACACGTGAACAGTCCAGAAGTAAGGCGCACGCGTGAGTAGAACACAAGGGTGTTTGCTAGAGGTTCCATCGGATCACTGTCCTCGGACACAAGTGGGCTCCTAAAAGTGATATGCTTAGTACTCTAGTGAGTTAGTTTATTGTGCCAAGCTGGCCGATAAACACATGTGGGGTTAATTGATGCAGTGAGGGCTAAATGGCTCAGTCAGCCTCACATTTCTAGTTTTTGGGTCTCTTGCTTTGTGATGGTCACACCAGAGTGCAGCTGCCTTAGCCAGTTTCCTGCTTCAGCTGGCAAGGCTTGCTTCCTACAAGACATCCCCAAGGAGTCACCTCGTGGACTTACCTCGATGCAGCCCTGGGTGCTGGAGCAGCCGTGAGGAGAACCCTGCCAGTGCTGAGATGCTTACACATTCACTGACTCAGCTTTCCCCCTGCAGTCAGCATCATTGGATGTGTTTTGTGGTGATGAAGGAGGACTTTGTGGATTGGTGTTGGACATATGAGTTAATGTTGGACTTGTGGGCTTAGGCAGCACTGGGTCGGGATGTTTTCTTGATGTACACTCACCCTTTATATAAAACTCTCTCTTGTACATGAGTTTCTGTGGATTTGTTTCTCTAAAGTACGTAGACTAACATATCTAGGGATAAGGGTGCAGGGAGGGAGAAATTCTCCCCAATACCTGGTTACATTTCATCCTGAAATAGGAGGTTCACAGAGAAAGGCTCTCTGTAACCCTTGTACGTTCTGTACAGACGGAATCTGGTTCACTTCAACCAGCTCATAAAAAGCAACCACAAAACAACAGCACAGCCATTTACCAGAGGCAGCTGGCATGAACCCTGGTTTCAAAGTGGGTCATACCTTGGGCTATGGTAACCACTAGGTTAGGAAACCACCAGTCACACGATGGGAAAAGGATGAGGCTTTCTACTCCATAAAGATTAACAGTCTAGGAAACCTACAGGGACAGTTCTACCCTGTCCTGTAGGGTCACGGATGAGTTGGAACCAACGCAATGGTGATGATTTTTGTTTTCCTTTTAAATGGGGCAGCTGAATAAGGAAGAACAAAGAAGAATTGATGCAATTGAATCACGGTGCCTGTGAAGAATATTGGAAGTACCATGGACTGCCAAAAGAACAAACAAATCTATCTTGGAAGCAGGACAGTCAGACTGTTCCTTAGAGGCAAGGATGGTGAGATTTCATCTCACATATTTCATCCCACATACTTTGGACATGTGCCTGGAGAAGGACATTAAGCTAGCGAGAGAGGGCCGTGAAGAAAAGCAGGGCCCTAGTGCTCGTCTGGGAAGACCAGAGAAACAAATTCACAGACACTCATATGTGTATAAGAAAGAGCGTTATCTAAAAAGTAAATTATACATTAAGAAAACATCCCAGCCCAGTCCAGATCAAGTCCATAAGTCTGATATTAGCCCATAGGTTGGATACCAAGCTATAAATTCCTCTTCAGACTCATGAAACACATGCAATGATGCTGAATGCAGGAAGATCACAGGCCAGTGGGTGGGAAGTCTTGTGGATGCAGTGATGTCGTAAGCATCTCAGTGCTGGCAGGGGTCTCCATGTCGTTCCTGCAGTTCAAGGCACTGATGGAGCTCCGTGTCTTGCCGGTTGCAATGTCTCTCAGGGAGTGAGGGTGTGTCTCACCTCAATCAAACTATGTATCTCCGTAGCGCCTTCAACTGAGTTCATCAAGCTGCGACCTGATTCACAGGCTAAACTTGACCCGTTCCCTCTTCAGTCCCTCTCAGATTGACAGCAGCTTATGTAACTACCACAGCCCTAGAGAGATGCATTGACCCTGTCGCTACAATGGGCTCACACAGAACCATTCTGAGATGGCGCAGGACTGGGTGGTGCTTGTGCTGTTGGGCAGAGAGTCACTATGATTCAGAACCAACATGACAGCCCTAACAACACCATCAGGGGGCAGCTCTCCGAACCAAGGGGGAGTCTGCCCCCGGGAAGGGAGCTTGCAGCTCTGTGGCTCAGCACATGGTGACCCCACGTCTGCCAAACAGAACTGTGCTCCGTGGGGGTGGCATTGGCTGTTCATTCAGAAGTCCACCAAGTCTTTCTTCCAGGATACCTCTGAGTAGACCTCAATCTTTTGTTAACAGAGGAACGTCTGGAGATCTCTATATGAAAGCTCAGCTCAAAGACAACTACTTGTTTGTTTGTTTGTTTGTTCCTTCCTCCTCCTTCTCCTTCCCTGGCCTAAAGGGGACAGCCTGCCCTTATGGAGCCCACTGGAGTATGACCTCTCGCCCACTCCCATGTCCTGGGCAGCCTGCGGGGGGTCTACCTCCCTTCACTGCCTGCTACCTCCAGCCACCTCTGCTTTGGGACTGTTTTGGCAGCCGTGAAACCCTACATGCTCTCTGTGGGGCAGGTGCATGATGCCCACCCACTCCTCATAAGGCCATGGCCTTGGAGGCCAGAAGTCTGAAACCAGAGATCAAGGTCCACAGGACTGTGCTCCCTCTTGAGGTGCTAGGGGAGTCACCATAGTGTCTTGCCTTCTCTAGCTTCAGGGGGGGCTGCAGGCACTCCCTGGCTTGTGGCTGCCTCACTCCAACCTCTTCTTCTCGGCTGATGTTTGCCGGCAACTTCCTACTTCCTCTCTCGTGCAAAGATCCCACAGTTTCATGAATCTGAAAAATCCATCTCCAGATCCCTCACTGAATCACTCCTGCCAAGTCTTTGCTGAGTAAGGCAACGCTCAGAAGACAGGGATGAGACTATGTCTGTTGTCTGCCAGGGGTGGGGGTATTTTCAGCCAACCACACCCGCAGGCCGTTTGTCCTTGGGCGTGCGCCTGGATCTCTCTGACCATGAACCCCTCGTGAAGAAATGGAATTCGGGAGGTCTACGTGCTGCCACAAGCCCCTGTCAGTTGTAGCACTTCATAGCGACAGAGGAGTGATGCGCCCTCCTCTCTCACTTGCCCTCCTCTGTGCGGCTGGTCTCACCTCTGTTTGCTCTGTGACCCCAGAGATGACCCCTCCCCGCCGTGGACATGGGGAAAAAGCTGGTGATGGCCCAGAAGCGGGGAGAGACTCGAGCCCTGTGCCTGGGTGTGGCCATGGTGGTATGTGCCGTCATCACCTACTACATCCTGGGCACCACCGTGCTGCCCCTCTACCAGAAAAGGTACCCACCACTCCTGGTCCCCACCCCAAAGGTCTCCTCTAAGGGCTGGCTCTGTGACGGACCCCGATGCACACATCAGTGAGGTCTGGGCAGTGCTCACTCTCAGGCTCAGGGTAGACAGGTGGGAGGCAGGCTGATGTGAACCCACCAGCTGGGCTTGGGGAGGTAGCCGAGTAAGACATCCTTCTCCGGCAAGGGTCAGAATGAGCGATACCGTGGGAGACCGACCCCAGCAGCAAGCAGAGACTCATAGCATTTTATAGCTCATTTGTTTGACCTTGGCCCCGAAACAGATGGATCAGGTGGCCATCCAGGCTCTTGAATACCTCCAGTGACAGGGCACTCACTACCACACTTGCACTGGCATTTTGCTAATAAGTGCTTCCATTGAGTTGAAATCTCCTCCCGTAACCCAACTCGGAATCTCACGAGAAGGCTCCCTACCACCCTTCCTGAGAGGTCCACTATTGAAACTTTCACAGAACAGCTGGGCTGGTCCTGATCTGGTTCCTCTCGGAACAAACACCTTGTGCTCTCTGCCTGTCCACCGGCGAAGGCCACAGCCGTGCCGCGACCGGCCGCCCTGGTGCTGGAGTCTGTCCTCCCTCCTGTAAAAGGGAGATAAGTCACAGTGGATGCCCTGATGTGTTGATGATCCTGTCACCTCTCTTGGGCCTGAACCTCCTCACTTTTTACAAGGCTGGAGTGGAGCCAGGCTGGAATCTTACTAAGCACGCCATGACTCAGGGCAGCCCTGTGTTTCCAGCACAGGAGGCCGCAGGTCCAACTCTCTCCCTGAATCCTCCCTGTCCGCACACACATCAGACTCCCCCTACACCTGCCCTTTGGAGGGGGTCGGCGAAGGTTCGGAAAGCACGTGGTCTGGCTCCCGGTCCAGGGTGGCCCTGGAAGTGTGGTCACTTGGGCCACTGAGCTTCTTCCCTCACAGGAAGATGACCATCATGTGCACAGCAAGGTCTCGGTCCTAGATCTCATCAGAATTACAAGGGAGCGCTTTTTAAAAATACCAGATTTTTCTATGCTAGTATGGGATGTGGCTGGGGCATGGGGATGCAATTTTGAAAGATTCCCAGATTTTGGGGGGAGTAGCCAGGGTTACAAACCATTCTTGAGCTGATGGTGGAGTCTGTTTTGCCGGAGGCCCTGGAACTAAGCTCCTGTCAGTGAACAGGGTGAGGTCCCAGGTTATGTCTCTCTAAGGCCTCCCGGGAGACCAGAGGGATCATGCCAAGTGTTCTGTATGTGATCCTGGTGCTCAGGGGGGTGCAGAGGGCCTTTAAAACATTCACAGGATAAGTTCCATTAACTTTTAGGTCCACATGGCCCTGAGCTCGCATGTGTGTCTGGTGTATGTGTGTGTACACTCTCCCCAGTGTGTGGACCCAGGAATCCATGTGCCACCTGATTGAGACCAACATCCGAGACCAGGAGGAGCTGGGGGGCAAGAAAGTGCCCCAGTACCCATGCCTGTGGGTCAACGTGTCAGCCGTGGGCAGGTGGGCCATGCTGTACCACACGGAGGACACTCGGGACCAGAACCAGCAGGTACTGGCTGGGGGCTGGGTGGACAGGGCCATCATCCTAACAGATGGTTGAGCCAGTCCCACCCCTACTTCTCACAGAGACAAATCTGACTGTCATTACCCCCAAGTGGAGAGCAGAGCCCAAGAGATGAACCCCTGTGCCTGGGTCCCACAGTGGGTACAGGCTGGGCTCCTGGAGGCAGGCAGATCTGGGGTTTCAGACATCCCTGCTCTGCTGCCGTATCCTGTGTAGCCTGAGGCAGCCACCGAGACCCTCTGAGCCTAGGACTCCACCTTCGCAGAATCAGGAGAGTAATGCTGTACCTAAGTGCCATGTTAGAGATGCCATGTATAAGGTGTCGATCTTAATGGTCAGTGGCTGGTAAAAGCTTAACAAGCAGCAGCTGTTGATGCTGCAATTTCCACCCTGTGGCTAAGTAGAGCCTCTGAGACTCCTGGGGACAGCCAGTCACCACTCCCTCCACCCCATCCCCCCAAAACCCTACTGCACCAGCTTCTCCTAAAGAAAATGCAAGTTGTCACTTCTTCACTCACTCACTCACTCACCCACTCACTCTCTCATCCAGCAAACAGTCCTGGGCGCTGCACCCAACAGTTGTGCTGGAGTTAAAGCTGATCCTTGGTGACTCCCTGTGTATCAGAGTAGAACAGTGGGCTGCAGGTGTTTTACGGGGCTGCTCTTGCAGTAGGTCGCCCGGCCTTTCTTCTGAGGCACCTCTGGGTGGGACTCAAACAACCACCACTGGAGAGCAAAAACTGGTTCTGTGTAGATTCAAGAGCTGATTGCTGTATCACTCCTTAGGATGGAGGGAGTCATCGCAGCTCTAGTGGGAAAGCACTGAGCTGCTAACCAAAAGGTTCGAGGTTCGAACCTGCCCAGTGGCTGTGCAGGAGGAAAGCATGGTGGTCCATGTGCATCCAGATGAGAAGCTTAGGAACACTCTGGGCTGTTCTAATACAGGGCGCTGAGTCAGAATGGACCCGATGGCACGACGATAAGTCAGAACCCACTGGAGAGCTATGGGTCTTTGTTTGCTTGTTTGTTTGGTTGGGAGGGAGGGATGCAGCAGCCCTCTTGGCACAGTAGTTAAGTACTCACCTGCCAATTGGAAAGTTGGCACAGTTCTACGGACACTCAGGGGTCGCCGTGAGTCAGAGTCACCCTGATGGCAACTGGTCAGGGGGGGCTGGTTTAGTCCCTCTGGGTGGGGGTCATAGCTTTGGGAGCAGCTGAACTGACTCCTACCCATGCACATGACCTCTTGGGCATGTGCTAACCTCTAATTGATCTCAGGGAGTAAATGACCAGCCCTCAAAGGCAAGCAGAGGTGATGAGGGGCGTGGGGGCATTCCCTCTGGGAAGCTGGGAGCTGGAGGTGCCCATCTCCCTGATCCTGAGGCTGCTGGCATAGGGCAGTGAGGCCTGTTCGTGCCCGGAGTGAGTTGTCAGCAGCATGGGAGCTTGCTCCAGCTGTCTCTGGAAGGACAGCCCTGGCTGTCACCAGCATTGCTCAGAGCCAGGGCTCACAATGGGCTGGCATGTTGGTGGTGGGTGGAAGCAGAGGTGTCCCTAAGGCCTGGCAGGATGTTGTATGGCTTGGACATCATTCAAAAGGGAGCCACCAAGCAGTTTGGATCCACTGTCCCGGCATCCACCACCAGCTGAGAGCTCGTTCAGCACGGCGAGGTTCATCTTTTCCCATTTTAGAGCCCCTCTGTGAGTGAAGGCTGGCTGTGTTTTTCTCTGTTGAGTGTCGAAAGAGAAGACCAGATTGATATATGCTTCAGTCAGTTCCAAGTCATGGCCACTCTATGC
The DNA here is from genome assembly GCF_050624435.1 of Tenrec ecaudatus. Classification (NCBI taxonomy): domain Eukaryota; kingdom Metazoa; phylum Chordata; class Mammalia; order Afrosoricida; family Tenrecidae; genus Tenrec; species Tenrec ecaudatus. The sequence continues at coordinate 183,927,390 of NC_134531.1, read as the reverse complement.
ACAACAGAACAAAGCACCACTGGCTCTGTGCCATTGCACAATTGTTCTGAGGCTTGAGCCCAGCGTGGCAATCCATCGTGTCGAGGGCCTTCTTGTTTTTCACCATCCTCCTGCTTTCCCAAGCATGATGCTCTTCTCTAGGGAACGGCCTCTCCTTACGACTTGCCCAAAGTATGTAAGATGTAAGATGAAGTCTCGCCATCCTTGTCTCTAAGGAGCACTCTGACTGTACCTCTTCCAAAACAGATCGACTTGTCCCTTTCCCAGGCCATGGTCCTTTCAATATTCTTGTCCAACACCATAATTCAAATGCATCGATTGTGCTTCCTTCTTCTTTATTCAGTATCCAACTACCACATTCATATGAGGCAAGGGAAAAAACCATGGCTTGGGTCAGGTGCACCTTAGTCCTTAAAAGTAACATCCTTGTTTTTCAAGATGTTGAACGTGGTCTTGTGCAGCAGATTTACCCAATGCAATGTGTCTTTTGATCTCTCTCTCTCTCTCTCTCTCTCTCTCTCTCTCTCTCTCTCTCTCTCTCACACACACACACACACACACACACACACACACACACACACACACACGTTGAACCCATCACAGAACATCTGTCATTAGTGAAAGTAAGGAAGGTGCAGTTGTCATTTCATGTCTCAGGTAAAATATGAAGAAGGCTGACTTGTATTGGGGAACGATCTGAAAGATGGGTGCCCAGTCTTGGGGCAGAGTTACCTTTTCAGTCCTTGCCACGGGTGCTCTTTTTCAAAGATAGACCTCTCTGGGTGGCTATCTACGCCCTGCTTTTACCAAGTTCATGGCTGCAGGGAGATGTCGAGTGAGAGCAGCTGGAGGTCTGCTGGCACACAGGTGGGCAGGAAGGTCAGGCAAGGCTATTTGCCCACGTCTCCTCGGAGGACGGGCAGCCAATGTGCCCTCATGGTCGGATGGAAGACTTACTCATCCTGGGCTGGTCCTATGTCCTTCCTGTGGTCAGAGGTCAGGACAATGATATTGCACAGTCACTCGAGGTCAGCTGGCCCCAGGCAGAGGGAAGAGGAGGCAAATGAGCACCGGAGCAGCCCTGGCTGCCCAGTATAAAGGAGTCCAAGTAACTACAGCAGGCGAGGGCTACAGTGCAGCCCGGCTGGGCACACACCCATCTCGTCTCAGCTGGCCCACAGGGAACCCCTAACTAAGGAGACAGTCGACGCCGATGTTATTAAGAACAACAGCATCGTCCTCTTTGTTGAGCTCTTACCCACCCTGATCTCTGAGCTCAGCACTTTGCAGCAGGCTCTCTTTTAACTCCCACCATAGTGGTTATGTGTTGGTGCTAGCTGCAAAGTCAGCAGTTCAAAATCACCAGCGACTCCACAGGAAAAGGCAAGCCTTCTTACTGCTGTAAAGAGTTACAGTCTTGGAAACCCACAGGGACATTTGTACCCTGCCCTCTGGGGTCACTGTGAGTCAGCATTCATGAGATGGCAGTGAGCTTTGGGTTGTTTTCAATAGTACTATTAGGCTGTCGTCTCCCTTCTCCATTGCCCCTGGCGATTAGAATGAACACAACCTGGAGCTGGTGGTTGAATCCAGGTCTCCACAGCCATACCTTTGCTCACCCAGGAGGTGGTCCAAGGCCACAGTCTGAGGAAGGGCCTGGGGAGATTTAGGGGTGCCCTGGGCTCAGGTCAGGTTTCCGGGCCCCAGACTCTGAGGGTCTGGCTGCAGTACTCCATAGCTCTGAACACACAATTCCTCAAGACCCAGCTTCTCCCAGCATCAGCTGCTCCTTGGTTGGAGAAGGACCCACAGCTGGGGGCCGCATCTTTCCCTTCCGCATGTCGCAGGATCAGAGCCGAGATGCAGCCTCCCCTGTCCTACAGGATGGCCTGCTCATAGCACAGGCTTCGGGGAGGGACCCACACTCCAGCCACAGAGTATCTGTGAGGGCCACACTTGTAAAACATCACCCAGAAGCTTACCTGTTGGGTATTCGGGCCTCCGGGGTGTGCTTACTCTGTGAGCTTTCCATCTGGGCCTCACCTGAACAGACCTGTAGGTTTTTATGCATACTGCTCAGGGACAGAAGTAAATGTGTGTCTGTCCCCCACTGCCTGCACAGAGCTCTCATAAGCCCCCTCTTTCTCTTTCACACCATTGTCAAATACCAACACATCTTGTTTGGATTTCACAGAGTCAGACCTCAGAGAGCTTTCAACAGGATATGCTGCCAGTGTTTTCAAACTGAGGAAGCCTGGATTTCTGGCTTCTTTGGAAATGTCAGTGCTCTGGGTACAGGAGGTCTTGCTGGTGGCATTGTGTCGGTGGTCTGGATGAAGTGGGGACTGCTGGTTTGGAGGAGCCAGGGGCCTTCTAGTTTGTTCAGCCAGTCACTTCCTACAAAGCAAGAGTCAGTCAGAATCTAGTACGCTAGCCCTACACATCCTCCTTTTTCATGATCTGTATTGCCTGAAGATAGCATAGCTCCATGGGCCCAGAAGGCAGTTCAGTGGGTGAGCTGAAAACTGGCAGTGGGGTCCCTCATTCGAGTGCCCCTGGGACTTTGCAGTGCCCACCATGCCATATCCTGCAGCCCATGTCCCCACCCAGAGGGCGTGGCTCCTAATCCACGTGTCCCTTTACTCCATCCCAGTCTCTCACCCTAGGGTCCCATGAAAAAGCATCCATGAAAAACAAGGCCCATGGGTGCTCTTGCTTCTTTTCCACAGTGCTCCTATATCCCAGGCAGCCTGGATGACTACCTGGCGGCCCGGGCCGACGTGGACAAGGTCAGGGCCAATTTCCATGCGCATCAGGCTTTCTCCTGCTTCTCGGCCACACGGGAGAAGGAACCCAGCGTGCTGTACCGGCGCCTCTACGGGCCCCAGACCCTGCTCTTCTCCCTCTTTTGGCCCACCTTCCTGCTGACCGGCGGCCTCCTCGTGATCGCCATGGTGAAGATGAACCAGTCTCTCTCCATCCTGGCAGCCCAGAGGTAGACCCTGCGATGCCAGGAGTGGGCCCCCGAGACCCCTCCTCACAGAGAGATCTACACGCCCCCCCTAGCCATGTTCCCTGCTCCTGCCCATCCTGTGAGCCACTGCATGGTCTGCCTCCAGCAATGTGTCCTGGGGACGTCATTTCCTGCCCAAGCATACGCGTGCCTAGGAAGACATAAGACTCACCTGTGCTCCCCTACATTTCCTGTCTCCATTCTGCCCACCCAGCCCTGTTTCTCTCCCCTGCACTGCTGTGTGCCACCCCCAGCCCTCCAGACCACCTGATCCTCACCTGGTGTCCACATTCCTGCTCGTGGCGGGGAGCCCTGGCACCCCAACCAGGAAGCCACCCTGGGCAAACCCGAGTTCCTTCTTCTAACTCCATCATACGAACCCCCAAAGCAGCCTCCACTTACAGAGCCCCCTGATGATGATGTGAATCCACAAGGCATTGAAACTCACCTGGTTCATCCCGATATTAATAAACCCACACGGATCACGACGCATTGTAAGAAAACACGTTCCACAACTTCAGCATCAAGAGTGATGATCGCAGATGGTGGGAGGGTGGTGGATATATTTTTTTCCCTTATTCGCCCCCCCCACCCTTTTATTTTCCATGAGGTATTTTTCTAAATTTTCAACAGGAGGAAGGTACTTGCTTCTATTATCTATTGATTTGTACTTCTCATCAGGAAAGTCAGAGTGGGTGCTCTTTTGTAAGGAGTTGGGATGTTTGTTGTTGTGGGCTGTCCGTTGGATTCTGATGAATACCCTTCTCCCCCTCTTCCTGCCGAAAGGACAGAGCAGAACGTCCCTTTCAGGTTTCCAAGGCCCATGGCCTTGACAGGAGCAGATTGCTGGGTTTATTTTCCTGGGGAACTGCTGGTGGCTTTGAACCACTGACCTCTCAGTTAGCAGCTGAGCATCCCAGAGTCCCTTCAGAAAGAGAGCACTGAGCCTGCTGGGGAAGGTCGGTCTCATAGAGACATAGAAGGAAGCAAATGTAACCATTCCAAGGTATTCTTTGAAAATAGTGGCCATCACCATGTGACACCTGGAGCAGGAGCACGAGCGCCCCTGGATACTCCTGAGAACTGCACCTTCTCAGGCCATGTCCCAAAACGGAAAAGCCAGACTCACTGCCATTGAGTCAACTCACAGCGACCTGACCCTACAGGACAGGGCAGAACTGCCCCTGCAAATTTCCAGGACAGTAACTCGTGACGAGAGTAGCAAGTCCTGTCTTTCTCCTGAGGGGTGGCTGTTAGGTTTAATGTGCTGACTGCCGACCTTGCAGTCAGCACCCTGACACGTACCTATCCAGTCCAGATCTACCCAGTTAGGACTTCTCTCTCTCTCTCTCTCTCTCTCTGTATGTATGTATGTATGGAGGGAGAGGAATCCCAGCAGTCTAGTTTTAACAAACCCTCAGGGCCATTCTGATGCATGCTGCAGGATGAGTCCCAGGCATAGGGATAGCTGATGGGGGTGAAAGAGTCCTGAGCTGGGTGGGACGTGAGACCTGTGGTGTCTCTCCCTGAACTGAGCCCCTCGATTCCAGCCTCACGTCTTTCTCCCCAAGATTTTATTTCTGAGTCTCCAAGATAATTATGATGCTTCATCTGAGGAAGCGCCTGCCACCTGGTAGGTGGTTGAGATGGGACCTACTGCTGCTATCAGCACACAATGAGTCTCAGGCACATCCACAAGGCAAACAGCAATAATGTGAACTACCGAGCATTGGCGCTTATTATTACATGAAAGAGTCCCTGCAGGATAAGAGCAGCCAAGTGCTAGTTCACTAACTAAAAGGCTGGCAGTTCAAGTCCACCCAGAGCTGGAAAGAAAGCACGGTGGTTCATTCCCCCCCAAAGCAGAGGCCTACTGTGCCAGGCAGGGGCTCACCAGGAGCTGGAGTCACCCTTAAGGCCATTGGTCTTATTTATTTATTTCAAACATTGTACTCTTCGTTTGCTGTGCCAAGAACTGACCAAAAAAAAAACACCCCAAACCCCCCAAAAAACAGTGAGATACCACTGAGCTCCTTAGGTGAGGCAACATAGCAGAGTGGGATTTTGGAGTATATGGGGTTTTGAAGGTCCCTGGGCGAAGCGATGGGTTTGGGGCATAAAATTCCCCCAGCGACACTTCCAAAGAAGGGCTTGGCAAACTGCTTGTGTAAAGACGACAGTAAACAAAACCAGCAAGACCAGAGCATGGGTGAATCTCCCCAGGGGACCAGGAGTTAGGGACAACTTGAGGACCCCAAGCTTGGGGCTTTCTTTGTTTGGTTTCCTCTTCATGAAAACGTGGGAGACTTCATAATGGAAACTTTAAAGATCCATTACCTTGTAGGTTATTGGATTTTGGACCATTACCTTCTGTGCCTGAACTAATCCCGGTGTCTCCCACATGAGCCCATTGGGATTAAATGCGCTATCACTGAACATTCCTAGAATTGTGGGTGACACACAGCAAGTGCTAGATCAGCTGCCAGGAAAAACAGGCGGCAAGATGTCTTCGGTCGAGGCCATCTATACAGTAAGTGGAGGACCCTGGGCCCAGACCCAGGCCTTCATGATTCCAGAGCCAGGCCTCTAAGCCACCTACCTGCGCAGGAGTAGCTGGAGGGCTGAGGGACACAGCCACTAGAAGCCCTGAGGATCAGGGAAGGGGTGGCCCTGTGGCCCCAGGCTTAGTGGTATCCTTCCTTATTCAGGCCAGGGTTCTGAGACGGGCCCTCGGATCCGTACCAACTGCTGTTGCGTACAACCAGGGAGCCATGGTTGTCACCTGCAGGTACTCACGGGCATTCTCTCCAAGGGGCAGCTGTACCCCCTCCCCAGAGTTTCTCCCTCCTGCATCAGTGAGCTCACCAGGGTCATCTGAGACCTTTCAGAAGGTCCCCAGGAAGATTTTGCGATAGAGTGTTTTCCACCATGTTAGCATCCGTGGGACCAGGTCATGGGTGCACAGCGTCATAACACCACTCTGTCCTATTTCGTGCAAGAGCATGGGGATCCACAGTGATCTCAGAAAGTCAAGGTTAAAGTTAAAACCCAAAGAAAGTACAAACTTGGAGTCTCGTGTCCAGGGGCTACTTGACGCATGGTACCTGCACTAGTATTGGGGACTTAACACTCACCACACACTCAGGTTACTGTGAGCTCCGGTCAACTTGATGGCTGCAGGTTTGGGTGTTGGTTTTGTGGGCTTGTTCTATGAAAACTTTCAAGGCGTATTTATTACCTTGAAGTGACCAAGGTGTATTCAAGCCACCCCTGCAGGGGGACAGACCATGTCTCTTTAGAAAAATGAACTCCTGGGCATGGGTCCCCACTGGCCCATGCATTATTAACGATGACCTTCATTTGCTGGGGACATATGCCCTCCTCCTGTCAACGGGACTGGCCTACTTCTCTCAGGTCTGCACCTGCCTGCCTCTCAGGACTTCGTGTTCAGGACGGGCATGAAATAATGGGCATGTAAGCGTGATGGAGTTATAGACACTGAGGAGAGGTGCTTTTAGCATAACGGCTACCTGGGAGCAGAGGGTGCTCATTGGTTCTTAATAAATTGTTCTGCTAGTAAGTGTCTAGTGCTTCTGTCTTTTTGTTCCATCTTCCCTGGGCCCATTTCCCATAGCTGGAGAAGTACATCTCTGTCTCCCTCCAGTGTACTGTCCCCAAGCACTCAGAACATGCGGTGAAGATGGGCCCAGGGACATGGAGAGCCAGGCCTCTCGATTCCAGTGGAAGGGTGTTTGTGGGACATCCTCGAGGTGCTTAGTCTCCCACCTGCCACCACAGGCAGAGCTTCAATCTCAACAGCCAAAGTTGTGACCAGCGGGTAGGGGACAAAGAGGATGCTTCTATTGTGGGGTGGGGGTGGGGTGGAACCAAGAAGGCAGAGATTCCCTTGACTTTCATGATACTTCTGTCCATGAGTGGTCTTTCTTTGGACTGTCAGCGTGTTGTAGTGCAGCGGCTTTTGTGCTCGTATGATGACAACAGCCAGCAGAATCACCCATGGGGGGCAGGTTTCAGTGGAGCTTCCAGACTAAGACAGACTAGGAAGATACACCTTCTGCATACGAGCCAATGAAAACTGTATGGATCTCCACGGCAGGTTCCCTGGCACAGTGCTGGAAGTACAGCCCCCTCGGTTGGGAGATACTCCCGGTCCACATGGGCTATAGCAGTGGACTGAGCACACCGATGATTGTGAGGAGGGGACAGGCCTGGATTCGGTAGCACGGTGTTGCTATGAGTCAGGGTTCTCTCCACAGTAAACACGATTGTAGTAACCATGTCAAGATGAAGGGCTGGGAAGAATATGAGACGGTCCAGACAAAGCTCCTGCCTGCAAGGAGCTTCCTATCCTCATGCCGCTCCTCCTTCTCTCTCATCCACTCGCATTAAGCATGGCCATCTCCGCAGTGAAGGTGCCCTGGTATCATAGTGGTTTGTTGGGCTGTGATCCACAAGTTCCTTAGTTCAAAACCATGAGCGGCTTCTCAGGAGAAAGACAGGGCTTTCTATGTCCGTAGAGAGTTACAGTCTCAAAAATCCACAGGGGCAGTTCTACTCTGTCTCTATGAGTTGGAATTGACCCATGGAATTGAGGTTGTCCCCCCCCCCCGACCCGCCCAGTTCTTTGTAATGAAAGGTTTGAATTCCTTATTTTTGAAATGGAGCTCCCAAAGCACCTGAGTTAGTTAGTTTATTGTGCCAGCCTGGCTGATAAACACATGTGGGGTTAATTGAAGGGTGGAGAGATAAATGACTCCGTGAGTCACGCCTTTCTAGTTCTCCCGTCTCTTGCTTTGTGATGGTAGCACCAGATTGCGGCTGCCTTAGCCAGTTCCCTGCTTCAGTTGCAAGGCTTCCTGCAAGACATCCCCAAAGAGAAACCACATGGACCTACCACGATACAGCCCTGGGAGCTGGAGCAGCTGTGTGGAGACCCCTGCCAGCGCGAAGATGCTTACATGCTCACTGATTCAGCTTTCCTCCTGCAGTTGACATCGTTGTGTCTGTTTCGTGAGATGAAAGAGGACTTTGTGGATTGGTGTTGGGCATACGGGTTAATGTTGGACTTGTGGGCTTGGGCAGCACTGGGTCGGGATGTTTTCTTGATGCACACTTAATCTTTACATAAAACTCTTATACCTGAGTTTCTGTGGATTTGTTTCTCTAAAGTACCCAGACTAACACAGCACCCATGATTAGCTAGTTGATCCCCAATCACAGCACCCTTCTATAGGGTTGCCAAGACTCTGAACGTTTGTGGGAGCAGACAGTTTTCTCTTTCTCCCATGGAATGGCCGTGGGTTTGAACCACGAACCTTGTGGCTAGGAGCCCAATGCCTAAACCAAAACACCACGATGCCTGCTTAAAATAGTGCTATATGAGGTATTAATAAAAAAACTTAATTTGTGTCTTTACTGAAATCATGCCAACTCTCTCGAAAAGAATGATTCATAAAAAAATACTGTTATTTTAAACTGTAGTAGATTGTAAACTGCATTCATTCATCCTTCTGCTAAATGTCAGTGCGGTGTGGTACTTCATATGATCAAATGCCTTTTGAGTCAGTTTTGTATCTGGGAGAATTTTGAATTATAGGGAATATTTAGAAATATTTAGAAAAGTATCATTTGAACAAAGTGTCACTATCTAGCGATGTTAATACCATTTAATAGCACGTGTAAGATAAGTTGACCTGGCCAATGGTTTGTTATGTGTATATATTTACCAGTAATTAATAAAAAAAATTAATAAAAAAATTCTTTGTGTGGGCCACCCAAAGCTGACCCAGCAAGAGCCACGTGGTTAGCAGTAGTCTGCCTGGCTCCAGGATTATTCAGCCCACATCCATCAAAATGCCCAGCTGGGGCCCAGGCGGGCCACAGCCTCAGCTACCCGCGTACCTGGCAACGCTTCTGCAAAGCAGAATGGACGTGAGACTGTTTGGCAGCGACTCGCTCAGAGACCCACGCTTCTCCAGGGGAGCCCTGCTTTCTTCCCCCCCAGCTTTCTTCTCCCTGAGCGCCATCAGTGTAGGAACGGTCCACTCTGGAAGCTCCTTTATTTGTGGCCTTGGGATCTTCTTTGCTATCCGTGGTGAAAATGAGGACCTTTCCCACCTTCTTGGTCTCCTTTGCCTCTGGCCATTGTGCTTCACTTTTTTAAACCCCGGGGCCTGAAATGTCCTGAGCCACTGCTGGACCTTCATTGATGGGAAGAAGTCCAACCCTTCCACGGGCTCCTGCACTTGGAGGAGACCATAGCGCTTGTTACGGACTGAACCCTGTCCCTTCAAAGTTACGCTGAAGGTCTGACCCCTGGACGAAATAGGACCCAGCCAGGAAATAAGGGCTTTCTTTTGTCATGCTAGCTGTGTGATGTCAAAGTAAGGTGGATTCTAGACCTACAGCTTCTGGAGGCGTTCTTATAAAGACACATTTAGAAAGAGCAAAAAAAAAAAAAAGACAGATGGGTGAGGGAGGGAGACAGATGCCACAGGAAGAGCATCTATAACAGCGGTTCTCAACCTGTGGGTCTCGACTCCTTTGGAGGTCGAGCGACCCTTTCACAGAGGTCACCCAATTCATGACAGCAGCAAAATTAGTTATGAACATAATTTTATGGTTGGGGGCCACCACAACATGAGGAACTGTATTAAAGGGTCGCGGCATGAGGAAAGTTGAGAACTGCTGCTCTATAAGCTGTAGAATGCCAAAGATTTCAGGCACTCACCAGAACGAGTCCACAGGGGAACTGGCCTGCCTGAGACCCAACTCAGACTTCCATGCCCATATACTGCAGCACTGAAGGTTTGCTTCTTTAAAAGAACCATTTGTGGTCGTTTTTGTTACAACAGTGCAGATGCATCCCCTGTTCCTGGTGGAGATGGGAGCAAACTCAAAGAGAAGGGCGCCTTGTTTGTCACCCCATCAGATCATCTGCTCCAAGGGGGCCCAGCCATGGTATAGTTACACTCTCACAAGACTATGATTGGTATGAGGGCTGCAACAGTGGGTTCAATGTTACGACTGTGTGGTGGCCCAAGGCCGAGTACTGCTTCATTCTGTCGTGCATAGGGCCACTGTGGGTCAGGACTGATTGACAGCACCTAACAACAACCAGTAACAACCCAGAAGCAATCTTTAAGGCCCTTTTCTCATCCTTCGGTGTCTGGATGGCACAAGTGGCTTGCGATCAGCTGCTAGTCTAAAGGTCAGCTCTTCAAACTCCCCCTGAGATACATGAAGAAAAGCCTGGCAAACATCTTCCATAATCATGAAACCAAACTAACAAGAACCCCCAAACAAAAAACAAAACTCACTGCCATTGAGGTGAACAATTACAGCAACACAACCCCCATCCACTGCTCTGCAAAAAACAAAGCAATACAAAAAGAAAAAAAACCCAACCAAACAACTTATGGAGAATTTCTGCTCTGTAAAATATAATCCAAATATTCAGTGATGTGGAACATATCAAAAGAAGATGTCCAGGCTGCACTGAAAGCTTGCATGAAAAGCCAGGCTCCGGGAATGGACGGAATGCCAATGGGAACATTTCGGCAAACATTGGCAATGCTGGAAACACTCACGAGTCTAATTCAAGAAATCTGGTCTATGCCAGCTACCTGGTCAACTGACTAGAAGGGGTCTGTATTTGTGCCTGATCCAAAGAAAAGTGACACAATGCAGCCATTGTTAAACAGCCTCACTCACATCCCTAACCAATCCAACCAATCACCATCGAGTCACTTCTGACATCATAGCATCCCTCTAAGAATGAGTCGAGCTGCTCCCCAGAATTCTGCAGCTACACATCTTCATGGGAGCAGAAAGCCTCGTCTTTTCTCTGCAGAGCAGCTGGTCAGTTCAAACTGCTGGCCTTGCAATTAGCTGCCCACAGTGAACCCACTATGCTACCACAATCACACCCAAGAAACATTTTTCAGAAGATTATTGAACATGGCTGCAGCAGTATATGGATCCGGAACTGCCAGAAATTTCAGTCCGATTCAGAAGAGGATGTGCAAGAGGAGGTATCGCTGTTGATATCACGTTGAGCATGGCTGAAAACAGAGTGTGACAGAAAGCTGTTTCCCTGTGTGCTTTTTTTGATTATATAAAGGCCTTCAACAGTGTGAACCATAACACATTATGGATTACATTATGAATAATGGGAATTTCAGAAGCCTTGATTGCGCTCATGAGTATCCTACCCGTAGACTAAGAAGCGATCCTTCAAATAATCCTAGCAGCTGACCTAGAAGAAGGAGAATACAGCAGCGGGAGTGGAAAAGACATTGACCACCTGCAAAATTGGGTTGGCCTACTCTTCACTGTTGCAAGAGAACTCAAAGTGCTCACTGATAAAGAGCAAAGGTGCCAGCCTTCAGCATGGATTTCACTCAAGAATCAAGAGTAAAATCCTCTTAACTAGATCAAATGGAGGAAACATTGAGGCTGTCAAGGATTTAATTTCACTTAGATCCACATAAACACCAGTCAAGAAATCCACTAATGCATTGTATCGGTAAATTTGTTGTAAAAGGTCTCTTAACAAAGATGTCACTTTGCGGACTAAGGGAACAATCAGGGTGCATGCCAAAACTGCACAATGAGTAAGGAAAACCAAAGAAGAATCGATGCCATTGAAGTGTGGTGCTGTTGGTGAATGTGAAGGAGCCCTGTTGGCATGGTGGGCTGTGCATTAAGCAGCTAGCCATGAAGTCAGTGGTTCAAACCCAGCAGCTGACCCCCAGGATAAAGATGAGACTATCTACTCCTATAAAGATGAAGGGTCTGGGGTGGGGGAGGGGGAGAAAGGGTAACACATCACAAGGTTGGCTATATAACCCTCCCCCACCAGGGAGACGAATAACAGGAAAGTGGGTGAAGGGAGACAACAGACAATATAAGACACAAAAGAACAAGAACAATATATAAGTGATCAAGTTTTCAGGAGGGTGGGAGGTTGGTGGTGGGAGGGGATGAAAGAGGAACTAATGCCAAGGGCTCAAGGAGAAAGAAATTGTTGTGAAAGTGTTGATGGCAACAAATGTATCAGTGTGCTTAATACCATCAAATGATGGATTGTCATAAGATTTGTAAGAGCCCCCCAATAAAATGATTTAAAAAATAGCAGCCACCTGCAGCCTAAGGTGTCTAGGCAAGAATCTTTCAAATAAAGAATAAATTTGTCTAAAAATAAAAGAACATTGTGCTTACCTCAGGGGACTCATGTTATACCTGTCCTTTTGAGTTTGGCTTACCTCGCTTAACATAATTCCTTCTAGCTCTTCCCACAAAACAACGTGTTTCATGTGATCGTCTGTGCTTTTCAGTGCTGCATAGTACTCCATTGTATGTATGTGCCAAAGTTTACTAATCCACTCATCTATCGATGGAAACTTAAGCTGTTTCCAAGTCTTTGCGATTGTGAATTGTGCCGCAATAAACTATGGAGCGCATATGACTGGCCGTGTTTTATTTGCTGATTCCACTGGGTATATGCCCAGTAGAGGGATGGCTGGGCCATAAGGTAGATCAATTTCCATTTTCTTTAAGTATCGTCAGATTGCTTTCCACAGTGGCTGTACAAAACTACACGACCACCAACAGTGGAGGAGGGCTCCTATTTCACCACAGCCCCTCCAACACTTGCTCTCTGATTTGCTGATGTGGGCTAGCCTCAGGGGTGTTAGGTGGTATCACATGGTTGTTTTGATTTGCATTTCTCTATGACTAATGACCTGGAACACTTTCTCATATGCTTGTTGGCCATATGGGTCTCCTCTCTAGTGAAAGTTCTTTTCACTTCTTTTGCCCACTTCCTTAGGGGGTTAACTATTTTCCTCTTTTTGCAGGTCATGATGTTGTTGTAGATTTTAGTAATGAGCTCTTTGTACGATATGTCATTACTAAAAATTCTCTCCCAGTCTGTGGGTTGTCTTGTCACCCCCTTGGTGAATTCTTTCGAGGTTCACAGGTGCTTTATTCTTATTAGATCCCATTTGTCGATTTCCAGTTCACTTGTATGTGTACCCTTCCCTGTTGCAGTGAGCCTATGAGTTCCCTGAGCCAGTGCTCTGAGGTTAGTCCCAATTCCCTCCTTGATGGTCCTGATGGTTTGGAGTTTGACTTCTAGGTCTGTGATCCACCTTGAGTGTATTCTTGTGCATGGGGTGATGTAAACGTCTTGTTTCTTCTTTCTACATGTGGATATCCATTGTTTCCAGCACCACTTGTTAAAAAGGGCATCTGCTTTCCACTTAATGGTTTTGGGACTCTTGTCGAAAAGCAGTTGTCTATATGCTGATGATTTTACTCTTGGGCTTTCTATTCTTTTCTACTGGTCTGTGTGTCTGTCGTTGTGCTAGTACCACACTGTTTGACCACTGTAGCTGTGAAATAGGCATTAAAATTGGGTAAGGCGAGTCCTACAACTGTGTCCTTTTTCTTGAGGAGTTCTCTGCTAATTCTGGGTTTCTTCCCTCTCCATATGAAATTGGCGGTCATTTTTTCCAATTCTTTGAAGAATAAACATCGATTTCTCAATAAATGGTGGAAGCATAGATAGTGGGAGGGAGGGCAGGCCACACCTTGGGAGGTACATGAGAGCCCAGCATAAAGAAGGGGAAGTGGGGCAGGTGGAGGGAGAAGTGGGGTGGAGAGAAACCGAGTGGATGGTATGTGAGGAGCAGGGCACTAACCCACCCAGGGGAGAGTATTGGTTGTGGCCCCACAGAACTGGAATGTGCATACAGACCCCACCATGACACGCCAAACCAGGAGGGCAACGTAAAGCATGGAGGAATACACAAAGAGACTGGACCATATGCTGGCACCAACCAGAATTAGCCCAACCCCCACCATCGAACGGAGTACCACAGAAAATGAAAATAGACCATCTGGTGTGGGGAAGGAACTGACCCACCACACCACATCCAGAAGGAAGCTGAAGCAAAGGAAGGAGGAAGAACAGAGTGGGGCAGACCTGGGCCCACCAAGCTCAGAGGACGATAGCCCGGGTCAAAGGGCCCAATGTACAGAGAGGAGCATACAGCCGGCCTCATGGAGAGATGCGACATCCTGCACTGACCCATGGCCCTACACGGGACAGCACCTGAGACACAGTGGGGGATGTGCGACTGAGCTGACCTCACCACACTGAGGCAAAACACTGGGGATGTGCAATGGAGCAGAGCAAGGAGATCCTTGTGAGAAGAAAATAATGGGACCAACGGTCCCGAAGGGACATGAGAGTGTGGGAGGTAGGGGAAGGGAGGAAGTGTTGGCCAACCCAGGGACAAGGGAACAGTGAGTGGTTCAAAACCAGTGGAGGGAGGGGATGGGAGGACTGATAAGGAGTGACCAAGGACAAGGTAACAGAGGAATTACTGAAACCAGAATGAAGGCCGAACATGGTAATGGGACAGAAGGAAAGCATACAGAAATAGAGGAAAGGAGTAGGAGGCAAAGGGCATACATAGAAGCCTAAATACAGACATGTACATATGTAAATACATTTATGATTATGGGGGAAATAGACCCATGTACATATATTTATAGGTTCAGTAGTAGGGTAGCAGGTGGACATTGGGCCTCCTCACGCGCACTCCCTCAATACAATAGCACCTTGCTCAGCTAAATGGTCATTCCATGATACCCACCTTCCCGACATGATCGCTGAAGACAGACGTGTGCATAAGCAAATGTGGTGAAGAAAGCTGATGGTGCCCGGCTATCAAAAAGATGTAGTGCCTGGGGTCTTAAAGGCTTGAAAGCAAACAAGCGGCCATCTAGTTCGGAAGCAACAAAGTCCACAAAGAAGCACACAAGCCTAAGTGAACACAAGACATCAAAGAACAAAAACCATCATTGTGTGATCACCTTCCCAACATAAACGCTGAAGATGAATGTGTGCATAAGTAAGTGTGAAGAAGGCTGATGGTGCCCGGCTATTGAGAGATATAGCATCTGGAGATTTAAAGACTTGAAAGTAAACAAGCGGCCATCTACCCCAGAAGCAACAAAGCCCACATGGAAGCAGTACACCAACATGTGTGATCATGAAGGGCCGAGGGGACTGGTTTCAAGCAACAAAGGCGGGGACAAAAAGGTATATCATCATGAATGAGGGGAGCATTTGATGGGGACCCCATGACCATCTGTAGATGAGTCACTTGGGAGATGAGTCACTCATGATCCCAATTCTACCTTGCGGACCTGGTTAGACCAGAGGATGCACAGCAGTACAGTTGGGATCTGGAAACACGGGGAATCTAGGACAGATGAGCCCCTCAGGACCAATGATGAGAGTGGTGATATCAGGAGGGAAGGGGCTAGAAAGGGGGAACCGATCTCGGGGATCTACATATAACCTCCTCTCTCGGGGATGGGCAACAGGAAACTGGGTGAAGGGAGACACCAGGTAGTGTAAGATAAGATAAAATAATAATTTATAAATTATTAAGGGTTCATGAGGAAGGGGAGAGCGGGGAGGGAGGGAGAGGGAAAAAATGAAAATGAGCTGATTCCAGGAACCCAAGTGGAAGGCACATTTTGAGAATGTTGAGGGCAACAAATGTATAAGGATGATTACTCAGTTGAGGTATGTATGGATTGTGATAAGAGTTGTATGAGTCCCTAATAAAATGTAAAAAAAGAAAAGAGGAGGAAAAAAAGAAAATGATTAGGGCAAAGAATGTACAGATGTGCTTTATACAATTGATGTATGTATATGTATGGACTGTGATAAGAGTTGTATGAGCCCCTAATAAATTGTTTTTTTAAAAAAGAGTTGTATGAGCCCCAATAAAATGATTTTAAAAAATAAAACATGTCACACAATTTTAAAATAAGAAGAAAGAATAAATTTCTCTAGGAAAAAAAAAGATGAAAAATCTTGGAAACCAAAGGGGCCGTTTTTCTCTGTCCACAGGGTTGCTGTCATTCATAACCGGCTCCCGGGCAGGGAGCTGAGCCCGAAAGAACAAACAAATCCGTGTTGGAAGAAGTAGAGCCTGAACGTTCCTGAGAAGGGAGGACGCAGGGACTGGGTCTGGTTTACTTTGGACCTGTTGTCAAGAGGGACAAGCCGTGGAGCAGGACAGCTCGCGCGGTGAGGTGGAGGGCCGTTGAGAAAGGGGAAGACTCTCAGTGAGATGAACTGACCCATAGGCTCAAACATGCGGACGTGAGAGGCGGCAGAGGCCAGGGCGGTGTTTCATTCCATGATGTGCAGGGTCGCCGTGAGTCCGAACGGACTTGGCGGCATGCTGACAATGCAGAGTGAGTTACCGTGGACATCAAGGGCACGGCTTGTTTGGGTTCTGAGTTTTCTCACACTTGGCATCCCGGCGTGACAGCAAAGGTAAGGGCTTGGCTGCTAACTGAAAGGCTCGTAGTCGGAGTCCCCCAGCAACGCCTAGAAACAGTGTGACCTGCTGCTGGAACATCACACATTGAACACCTGATAGAGTGGTCGCCGGGGGACATAAAAGCAGGGAGATGACAAATGAACCTTTTGGTGTCTTGGAAGACTGACCTGGCAATCTGCTTCTGAAGGTCATGACCTTGAAACCCCTCTGGAGCCATCATAAGTAGGAATCAACTCCGTGACAATGATCAACGCAACAATCTAGGGGAAGAAGCTAAAAAGGAAAAAGGTAATCCACCACGTTGGAGCACAGTTCTTGTCTGCCATGGCCAGGGTGGCCAGGAGTCCATTCAAGAACACTGTGGTCTGTGAATCAGCTCACGATGACAATCTTCTTCTGACCCTAAACTGGGATTCTGAATTTGTCCCGGGAGAGTGAGTTTTCGGGGAAGAAAGCTCAGAGAAGCAAACTTTTAACTCCGGCCGGCCTGTGACCTTGGGCAGTTGATTTAATCTCCCCGAGCCTCACCTTCCTAACTGGAAAGTGAGTGTAGCATCATTTAGTTTATAGCGCGCTTGTGATGAATCAATTAAACAATGGATGTGAAGCACTTAGCTCAGCGCCTGGTGCATAAAAGATGTTCCACAAACATTCGTTTTCTCTCTGAGCCAGCATTTCTCCTTCCACCAATTCTTCAGTCTCTTCTCTGCGCACTCGGAGACCTCCCCCGCACGATTCCCTTCTCACGAACAACTGCCCCCTTCTCCTTCTTAGGAACATCACTGAGAATTGCCTCCTTCCCCCCTCTATCGATGCCTGTCAGTGAGACCAACCAGGAACCAGTTGTGACCTCCAGCTTGCCAGAGGGCAACTATGCTCCGCAGGGGCTTCACTGAGCCCAGGGGCCGCTGCTGGGAAGCCCATCTGCTGCTTTCCAGGAGGAAGATGAGGCTTTTTGTTCCCATTAAGATTTAAGTCTCAGAAATCCTACCTGGGGCCACTATGAGTTGAGAAAGGAGTCCTGGTGGCATCATGGGTTATGTATTGGGTTGCTAACCACAAGGTCAGCAGTTCAAATCCATCAGCTTCACTGTGGGAGAAGGATGAGGCTCTCTGCTCCCGTAAAAATTCTCAGTCTGAGAAACCCAAAGGGGAAAACTCTCCCTTTTTCCAAGGAGGTCGCTATGAGTCAGAGTAGACTGAGTGGCAGTGATTTTGTGAGTTGGAATCCACTTAGTGGCAGTGGGTCTGACTTTGAACGTCAGATCTCCAGGGCTTTCTTCCAAGGCACCTCTGGGTGGAGTCTGACATCTAGCCTTTTAGTGAGTTCCCAGCAAGATAGCCACTTGCTCCACCCAGGGATTCTCTTCTAGCAGAACTTGATCCTAATTAATTCCTAAGGAAAATAAATTCCCTGCCTGCAGGGGCCAGGGGCTACATCCATGCCTCATGGAATCATTCTCATATCCAAGGAGCAGTTTCCCTGAGCATCCACTTCACGGGAGAAAGATGGCCAATAATGGCAACAGGTCTGACCAGAACAACCTTCTTGGTGTGATGCAGGCAGATCCCTCAGCCTAGAAATCAGGCTTAATTGGAAACTAAATAGCACTTCTATACCAATTCCGGGATGTCTATATCTACAGCTAATTCATCAAGGTGATGCCTTATCTACAGGAAGCCCTTGAGCACAGAAACAATGGCATCAGCAAAATTACAAGCTGGTACCTGATGAAAAAAACTGATGAGGGCATGGCCTGCATTCTATTTAAGTCTCTCATTTTGGGTTTTGCCATTATTGACCTTCTTCTCCGTGCCAGGCACTGTGCCGGTCGGTGCCTGGAGCTATGGACACCGGCTGGTGCTGCTACCAGGCTGGCAGCAGAGAGAAACTTGTGTAAACAAACAACCCAAAGTTTAGGGCTAGGCAGCTTAGGGAGCTAGAGGATTTTATGAGTCCCTTCATGGGTAAGCATTTGGTTCCTATAGTCAGGACTGAGGCTAATAGTTTACCATGACTGTGTGCTAGGAGTTGAAGTGTACCTCCCTGAGGGGGGTGGGGGTGGGTTGTTGAGGTCATAACCTGTGAGAGTCACCTAACAGGAAGTAAGGTCTTTGATGATGTCATCAGTTAAGCTCCTTGGAAAAGAGACACAGAGAGACAGTGACACAGGGAAGACAGCCATGTCAAGATGGATGTAGAGGCAGGAGCACCAAGAAGCTGAGAGTGGGCTAAGGAATAAATTCTGCTTCAGAAGAAACCAGCCAAGCCAACTTCCTGGTGATGGACTTCTGGTCCCCAGAATTATGAGAAATTACATTCCGGAATTCATATCCGGTCTGCAGGACTTCAGCACAGTTGCCGTAGGAAACGAATACACTGTATGTTCCAGAGGCATTCTGCCAACCCCTTTAAACACATTCATTCCATTTATTAGGCGGAGGTAGGAAATACATATATTTCCATCACCCCACATCACTGATGAGGAAGGAAATTAAGATTTAGTAAGTGATTTGCCTAAGGCGCTACTGCCCAATTAATCGGCGCCAGACACTCCACTGTGGAACTTGTATGTAGATGAAGAGGCCCTCTTTCAACAGAACAAGGGAATGCTGCGTGATTTAAACCCAGGCACAATGTGTGTCAGAGTTGTACCCTTTCACCACATTCATTCAACCTGTATGCTCAGCCAATCGTCCCAGAAGAACACGGTATCAAGAGTGAGGGAATGCTCATGAACATCCTGAACGATTCAGATGGCACAGCCTGTTCTGCTGAAAGTGAAGGCGACTGGAAGCACTTCCTGATGATCAAAGGGCACAGCCTTCAGTACAGAGTGCAGCTCAAGGTAAAGAAAACAGAAATACCTTCAACTGGACCAATAAGCTACATCATTATCAACAGAAAACGCTGAAATTGCAAGACTCGAACTTTTCTTGGGTGGACCATCAAGATCTATGGAAGCAGAAGCCAGGAAATCCAACAATAAGTCTGCATTTGGTAACTCCGCTGCAAAAGATCCCTTGAAAGTGTTAAGAACAAAGCTGTCACCCTGAGAATGAAGGTGCCCCCGACCATGCTATGTGCAATGGCCTCGTGCGCGCAAAAGCTCAGAGCAATAAGGAAGCTCACAGCAGAACGGGCGCCTCTGCAGTGTGGGGTGGGCGGATGTTGCACCATGGACTGCCAGGAGAACACACAGACCTGTCTCGGATGAAGTACAGACATAATGCTCTTGGGAAGAGAGGATAGCAAGACTTTTGCTCAGGAACTTTGGGCATATCATCAGCAGGTCTCTGAAGTACAAGTCATCGTGCTTGGTAAGGTAGAGAGAGGGGCTACAAAAAAGAGGAAGCTCTTTGGTGAGATGGAGTGACATAACTTTTGGGAAAAGGACACGGGACGGGCCGAGAGAAAGAGAGAGAGAGAGAGAGAGAGAGAGAGAGAGAGAGAGAGAGAGAGAGAGAGAGAGAGAGAGAGAGAGAGGTTTTTGTTTTCCTCCATTGTATATCAGGTTGCTGAGAGGGACCTGACTCAACAGAACCAGAATTTGAACAAGGCAGCTGCTCAGTGGGATCTGTGTCTCCAAACACAGCTCATTTATCCCCTTAACTTTATCTCTAATAGTCTTGGATTGTTTTTAAAATTAGCTTTACAGAAACATTTTGGACAAAGCACAGAGCGTTTGTACATTCCCTCTTAGCCTCTGCACACAGTTTCTCTCCTGCACATCTTGCATTTCTTATAACTGATGAGCCAATAGGGGTGGGTTATCATTAGTAGCTTATGCATTAAGGGTCACCCTTTATGTGGTACAATGCAGTGGTTGTTAAATGCGCCCTGTATTGTGTGCACCACGACAGTGTGGCACAGAATAGGTCCACTGTCCTTAAAATGCTCACAGCACTACGCCGTCGGCCGTGCTCCCCACCACTCTGGACCCCCTGAAGCCACTCATCTTTTTCTGTCTCTCGAGAATGGTCCGTGTCTCTTAAGAATTTCCCTTTCCCCAGTTTCATGGAGATGGAATCTGACTGTATGCAGCTTTGGCAGATGGGTCATTTCCCTGAACCCAGAATATTAAAAATGTCCAGGCTAGAAGAGGTTCTAAAGCAGTACAGTGGGCGCCCCCTTCACCTCATGTCCTTTCCCTGTCTCTGGAGCTGCTGCATTGTTGTCAACCATTAGTGAGGTTCAGGGATGTAAACCACAGTGTCGGTTAGGATGCCCTGGGAAAGCGGTCTGGCTGGAGAGGACAGCTGAGTAAGGGAGACCCCAATGGGCAGGCAGGCTGAGACTGCGATGTGGGCTGTAGACACCAGGCCTAGCAGCTTGGGGTTCCCTCTAAAACGGAGGGAGCGGGCAGGGACACCATGACTATCAAAGTACAACTTTACTTTATTTTGCTATCATATGTATTTATCTTGAGGTTATACATTTTTCGTTAAAATATTTTGATTGTGAATTGGGTGACAACTCGTGGAATGGGCGGTCCATTTGCATGCACTACTTCCTATGCACGTTTTGCCTTCGCTTGCTCGTTGTTCCCTCAGTGCTGGGCTCTCGCTTCCTCCTCGTGTTCGCTAGTTCTGTTCTTCTTCTTCCCTAGCCCTCTGAAGGGTATTCGAGGGCAAAGGCAGTCCTTCGTAATCTCGAACTGTTGATGACTAAGGGAAGGGTGCTTCCTGGTGTTGGGAAGCTAGTTCCTTGCTCCCTTATATAAAATTGAGCCACGAGAGTGAGTTCAATTCCCATCCTGAAGGGTGAGGATGGGCCACCACTCACAGCCATGGCAACAATTCTGATTCCCAATGGTCCTATAATGGCTCTATAGTACATAATAGCATGGCCCCTTTGAGTTTCAGAGATTATAAATCTTTATAGGGATAGGTAGCCTCACTTTTCTCCTGCTAGTGGGTTTGAACTGATGACCTTGGGGTTAGAAACTCTGTGTAACCCACTATACTACATGGGACCCACTAAGGGCCATCGTCTTGGGGTTTCCACTGGTCTCTATCCGACCAGCGAGCCTGGTCTCTTTTAGGATGGTGAGTTTTGTTTCATATTCTTCTCCACTCTATCTAAAACCTTCTAAGGGTTCCTCAGTTAATAGCAGAGCTTTTATTGATGGTAGTGAGAAGAATTGTAAAATCCAGAGTGGATATTCCGGGAGGATCTTTATGGTTTCTGATGAAATATGCATGCTCACTGAAGATACTCTGACAATACAGAGAAACATCAAGATGAACTTTAAAACAGCCTTAAATCCTAACAAAATCCACATTGCTATTGCAGCTTATTTATTTTCTATTTTATTGTTTGGCTACACACATATACTAAAAGATAGGAGACCAACTTGCACGTATAGTTTTGTTTATCTTGCTTTTCTCTATAATATTGTATCAAGATAATTTGTCCACATTATTAAATAGTCCTTGAAGGGAATGAATAACAGAAACCATGGGGGAGGGGAAACAGCAATCGGTATAAGATATGAAAATAATAATTTATAATCTATCAAAGGGTCACAGGGTGGCGGGGGTGGGGGTGGGTGGGTAAGAGAAGCTGATACCAAGTAAACGTCTAGAAAATAATGATGGCAATGTACGTACAGAGATGCTTGGTACAATTGATGTATGGATTGTTATAAGAGTTGTAAGAACCTCCAATAAAATGACCTTTTATTAAAAAATAAAAATAAATAAATAGTCCTTGAAAACTCTGTCCAGAGGTTGACTGGGATCCCATAGTTGAGTCAATCAAACTTTCTTTCACCCATGTTTTGAGACTCCAGTTTAGACCGTCTCCAAGTTCTGACTCTTCTAAGTGGATTACCGTGATGAGCACCTCTGATTGCACGTGTCTGGTGTTTGCCCAGAATCGATTCCTGGTCAAAGATGTGGGTGACCCATCTCCTTGGCTGGCCTCAGTGTCGCGGAGACAGGTGGAAGAGACCCGGCGGGAGGATGCTGGGAAGAAGTGCTTCCGCAGAGCACTGCTGCACAGCATGGGAGACATGGACTTGGATGGGTTTGGACTCAGACCCAAGGAGAATGGCGAGAAAACAGCTGGCAGCAGAGGGATGGAGAAGAACGAAATCCATAGAGTTTGGTGAGCAAGTGAACCATCCAAGAGAAAGAGCGAAGTCAGGAATGAGAGACCTGTGTTGGTTTCACATGGATAATGTAGACTACAGGGAGGGGTTCTGTGGTCTGCCCTCCCTCCCTCCCTCCCACCCCCCTCCCTTCCTCTCTACAACTGCTGTGTCCCCTCATCTCCGTGAGAATGTCCTTCTTTGTGAGGACCCTCTACCTTACCAAATATGATGCTCTTTACTGGCAGTTGGTCTCTGCAGATGACATGTCCAAAGTAAATGAGTCTCACCATCCTCTTGTCTAAAAAAGCATTCTCTTTTTATTTCTAGCAGTGATTTGCTTATTCTTTCAGTAGCTCATGTTATATTCAAGATTCTTTGTCAGCATCACAGTCTGAGTGTGTCAGTTCTTCGCCTGTCTTCTTTAGTCACTTTATTTAGCTTTTGCATGTGTGATATTGTTGCTATGTGCTATCAAGTCAGCTCTGACTCATAGTGACCGTCTGGACAACAGAGGGAAACCTGCTCAGTCCTGCACCAGCCTCACATTCTTGCAGCCACGGTGACCATCCATCTGGTCCAGGGTCTTCTTTTGGTTTCTGCTGCTCATGACAGCTACATAATCTCCTGTCACCTGGAGTGAAGGGGTGGAGTCTAGCCTGTCAATCAGATTACAAGGCAAGACCCACCTGGAGGATTCTGGGAAGTTCCTCTTTTTCTCCTGGGAAGAGGACCAAACTCTCTTCACATTCCCCCTGACAAGTCAAATGGAGCTATGCTGATGCAGCCAGAGCCCTGGAGCTGGAGGAGACACGTGGAGACCCACGCCAGCGCTGAGATGCTTCCACAAGACATCCACCCACTGGCCTGTGATCTTCCTGCTTTTGGCATCATTTCATGTGCTGTGTGAGTCTACAGAAGGAATTATGGACTAGTATTGGACATATAGGATAATATCAAATTTATGGACTTAATCTGGACTGGGCTGAGATGTTTTCTCAGTATATAATTACTCTTTGATATAAAACTCTCTCTCTCTCACATACATATGAGTGTCTCTGGATTTGTTTCTCTCGTCAACCCGGACTGACACACTGCCCTTCTACTTTCCCCAGCATAATGTCATTTCCCAGAGACTAGTCTTCCCCGTTTATATGTCCAAAGTACACGAGACCAAGTCTCCCCATCTGAGCGGCGGAGGAGCATGCTGGTTGTACTCCTCTCAAGGCACACGTGTTTGTATGCTGGGCAGGGAGATCAAGTGAGAGAGAGGGGTGCTTACATGCACGTGACATGTTGGAAAGCGCACGGCTTGCATTGAGTGACTCTCTCTCTCAGCAAAGTGACATCTTTACTCTTTGAAACTTCAAAGAGGCCTTTTGCAGATTTGCACTCTGCAACAAGTTGTTTGACTTCTTGAGAGCCACGTCTGTGGGGGTGTCAAGAAACCACCAGAGGCAGGGTTTGTGCAAGGGGATTACGAAAGTTGCTGTGCATTTAAAAATATAAGACGGATGCTCGCTGCCGTTGTCATCTAGTACTGCTTTAATGGAAACACCTCAAGGGAATGGCTTTAACAAACAGAAATGGACTCTCCTTCAGCCCTCAGAGGGGGCTAGAAGTCTGAGTCCACAGCCCCGCCCAGGGGAAGGGTCCTCTCTGCTGCCTGTTGGGCTGGGAGGAAGATCCTAGTTCCACGTCTGTACACCCTGGAGAGCTCCGGATGGCTTGCCTTCAATCCTCTCCTCGATTGAGGAGGTCCCTAGCGCAGGGACTCCAGGTGCAAAGGACATTCCCTGCTGCTGGTTATTCTTTGTTGGTGGTAGTAGGTCCCCCCTCTCTGCTCATGTCTCTCCCTGTTTATCTCTTGCAAAACAAAAGGTGTTGTAGGCCGCACCCCAGGGAAACTCTGTACAGGGATCAGGACTTTGAAAGGATTCAATGTGTTGCATGTGGCCTTTAATCCTTTGAGCACTGATCAGTTTATCACATTACTTCATAGGTGATCGATACAGAACTGTTAAGTTCCATCATTATGTAACTGCCAAACCAATGAAAATCGTGGCCCTATCAAGTTGGCCCATATTGTGGGGGTGGGATCCAATTCAATCTTTGATAGATACTCTACCAAGAATTGACTCTGGGGGTGGGGCAGGGGTGGGAATGGTCCTGGGATGTTTGACCAGGATGATATAAGGATTTTGGAGTCCCCACTATGACTTGGTGAGCTTGGGAAAGTTGCTCAACATCTTTAAGCACCAAGTTCAAAAGAGAAAACATGTAACTCAGACCTAGGACTGGATTAAACACACGAGGCCTTGTCGAGCCCTCAGCAAATCGGTGCCGCTGTTGGATGGTCACCATTGTCATTCCTCTTCTGCGTATGATAAAGGGGAAGCAGGCGACCACGCTCTCTAAATTGAAGAAGCGAGCTAGGAACACCGTGAATCACTCTGCAACCCAATAGGGAAGGTGGCTTTAGAGACATCCTGGACTCAAAGGCACAGCTGGTTTCATGCTGATGTGTACAGACCCCAAAAGGCCAGCCTAGATGGCCCTGCCTGCCAAGCACAGGCAGTGTGGAACATGTCATCCCAACTGGCCCAGGGTTAGTCAAAAGATGACACAGAGAGAATTGGGGTACTCCCACCCCAGCCTCTCAGACACCAGTCCCTGCATCACATCTCTTTTCCTGACTCCTGCCTTGGAATAAACTCATTTCCACATGAAGTAAGCATGGCTCACATCGGGATTCTATCTGGAACTGCATGCACAGGCAGTTGCTGCCTTCCCGCTCCCAGGCTGGGCTGTCAGAGTCATGCAACCATGTTTTGTGGTGGTGGTCGGTACAAGATGATAATGGCTTGGGATGTAAGTTGTGGGGCTGTGGTCTCCCGGGTGTACCTTCTTCAAACAGAAACCTTGATTTCTGACGTGTGTGTGTGTTGTCCCTCAGTCAGAGTGGGAAGAAAATGATGTGTCTCTGCCTCGTCATCCAATCTGGAGCTTCCGTTTTAGAAACGGAGGGAGCATAATGGACGTGATGGTGTTTGGGTTCATGGTGGATATTGCCTTTCATGCAAGACACAGAGGTTTGCCTCCTAGCCTGTGTTTCCATGCAGCAGAGGAGCCCTGCAAGCAGCTCTCAGTGGGACCACTGGTCTAAGAGGACTAGGAAGAAAGGCCTGGTGACCTCGTGCTGAAAGCTCTGGGAGCACCCAGGTCTGACTCACATGTGACCATGGGGATAGACCAGGCAGCTTTTCATGTTGAGGTCAGGGGCAGCACAACAGGAGTCGGGGCCAACAGGGAATAGAACATCTCAACAGCAAATGTGTGTGTGCGGGGTGGGGGTGGCCGCTGGGAGGGGAGAGCGTGTCAACCCCAGACTTGGGAGCAAACATTGCAGGCTGGGAATCCCAGCTCTGTTCTGAGTCAGCTGTGTGGCTCTGGGCTCGGCCCTTGCCTTCTCTGAAGCTCAGACCCTCTCCCCTGTAAATGGAATTCACTGGAACTCCTCACCGCTAGAGTTCTCGTGTCCACCCATGAACGATGTGGGTCCATTGCTTAGGGCAAAACAGAGGCCAGTACACAGCAGTGCTACAGCCATGGCTCTTAAACCTGAAAATTCCAGAGCTGGAAGAGAACTTTGGAATCAGCAGCCCCTCCTTTCAGGGAAGAAGACACCAAGGCCCAGGGAAGGAGACCCCCGTGAGCTCAGTCAGCAAATGTGAGAGTGTGGATTGGAACCCGCACCTGGCTCCTAGATACCCCGGTACCTCTAAGAGCAGACATCCTGGGCTCTACAGGGAGGACTAGAACGGAGTTTCAGTTCCCAGGTCTCCCGCCTCGGTCCTATCAGAGGATATATACTTCCTGTCCTTTGCCTCTAGATGTGACCCTGTGCCCATGACAGGATGGGCTGTGATCGGTCCAAGGGCTGTGACACCCTCAAGGCTGTTCCTGAATTGCTGGCTCCCCTCCGCAACCAGCTGGCCCAGAACCCAAGATGATTTCAGCATCACTGCTTCCTCCTCTCACAACATTCTTTCTCCAGCTCCTTAGCCTTCTTTGGGCCCCCAAGCCCCCTCTTGTCCTCTTGGTTGGGGTGCATATGGACCCTGGGGTGTAAACCCACCCTTGCTTGAGAACCTGCCCTCTGAACTGAATCTGCCAGTGGTGGCCCTGCTGCTGTGGGGTCAACCGAGGAGAGAGGCTGCTGAGCCGAGCACGGGCACCCAGACAGGTATGGGAGCAGGACCAGGCCTTTGGCCTTACACTGACCTTGCCCTCACCCCTATGTCATTGAAGTCACTCTGGCACAGAAATTCAGAACAGGGACATGAGGAAGGGCAGGGATCCAGGTCCCAAGGAGGCATCCAGTCTCCGGTTAGCGTTGCTGGACATGCAAGGTATTTATTCATCACTTGCTTAGCATTTATTGGATGTTTGAGAGACCACAGCAGCCCTCGTGGTGTAGTGGTTAACCACTAGGCTGCTAAATGAAAGGTCAGCAGTTCGAAACCACCAGTCTCTGTGGAAGAAAGAGGCAGTAAAGAGTTATAGTCTTAGAAACCCACAGGGGCAGTTCTGCCTTGTCCTCTAGGGTCACTATGAAGCAAAATGGGCTCAGTAGCACAGAGATTTTTCTTTTGAGTTATGAGCGACTATAGTTGTTCTTGGGAGATGCAAGAAAACTCAGCTACCAAGGCTCTCAATCACACAACCAACCATCTCCAGAGGATCAGATTAAGGGTACAGCACACGTCTGGAGACATACTGGGAGGGAGACTTGGATCCCAGTCTCGCTTTTCCAGGTTGGCCTCATTTCTCCAAGCTACAAGTTCAAGGCTCATTGAGGAGGAGGCTTCCAACAGTTTGTGGAAAAATGGGATGGAACCATAATGGAATTTTCCCAGAGACTTTTCGAAGGCCCCATCCCACAGGGGCAGAGAAGGGAGGCATGCTGCTTTTAAAAGAAACCTTTTCATTGTGAATCGGGGGCAGGTTTACAAGGCAGGTCATCAGTTGTGCATTTAGTCATTGACACCCACTTTGTTTAGCTCACCCATTGCAGGGCCTCCAAGTGTTGCCTGCTTTCCACCCCTCCTTCCTAACAATCTGAGTGTTGTCCTGGCGTGAATGCCATCCATTAGATCTTATAGGGTTGCTTATTCTAAAGCGGGGTGAGCTCAGTTCCAGACAGGAAGGGGGGTGAAGGGCCACAGTTCCAGGGGACCCACTTGCCCCTGTCTGACCAGTAGGGAACCTGACTTTTCCTGAGCAGTTGTCTTGTGTCGGGGACTGTGCGCATCCCAGCCACCACTTCCCAGCATGTATGTTACAGGGCAGGTGCTGTGCAGGAGACTGGGAGGGGTTTGCTCCTGGGAGGGGTGGTGGGAGCCAAGTCTGAGCCTGTCTGACTACAAGTGTGTGCTTTCTCTCCCCACACCTTGGTGCTTTCCCTGGTGACTTCAAAGCACTTCCCTTGCCCGCAGGAACTGGACTAGGGAGAGGGATGGCCAAAAAGATATGTCCTTGCCCAAGAGTCGGGGAATTTGGCCTTATTTGGAAAAGTGGGCTTTGCAGACAAAATTATGTTAAGTCTCTTAAGAGGAAGTCATCCTGGTTGAGCTGGGTGGTTTCTGAATCCCATGACAGGGGTCCTTACATGGGGCAGAAGAGGGTAGGACAGCTGGAGAAGACCTTGGGAAGATGAAGGCAGGGACTGGAGGGGTGCAGGACAAGCAGCCCCAGAAGCTGGCAGAGACAAGGCAGGAGTCTTCCTTGGTGCCCTGGGAGGGAGTTCAGCCCTGCTCACACCTGGAAGCCAGACATCCAGCCTCCAGATTGAGACAGGATACGCCTATGTTGATTTAAATCAAGTTATGTAGTTACAGCAACTCTGGGAGAGTGATACAGGGGCCACACCTCTCACGGTCTGGGGACCTGGGGTCTAGTCAGAGGGTTGGTTAAGAGCCAACTCTGTGGCTGACACAGGGGGACTCAGAAAAGACTGGGACAGATGAAGGTCAAGCTGGCATGACAAAGAACCACTGGCCTCAGACAGCTGAACTGATTAAGACCCGGCTTGGCTGTGCCTCAGTGCCACAATGCACAGTTCCTTCCCAGCTGCCAGAGGGGCCCATTCCTGGCCGCTTTTAATTTGGAAGAAACTCCCCTCTCCCCCGCAGTCCTGAACTTAATAGGATGTCTGCGCAGCATTGCCCAGGTAAGCAGCTCTGAACAAATGATTCCTGTCTGCTACCAGCCAGTGGGCAGAAGGGCAGGGAGCCCCAGAGAAAGATGACAATGGGGGGTGTCGGAAGGGCCCACCCCACTCTCCATACACCAGGACTATGGAGACCCCTGGAGAGCATCAGTCATGACAGTGGGGATACCCTGGTCCCCTGGGCTGCCAGGACAGGGAGCAGGCTGTTCTGGGTGGGGAGGGACTCTGGCTTCTCCCAGCAGGGATCACAGGGACACCTCACAGACCAGAGTCACGGGGCCAGAGAGGCCAGAGTCATGAGGGGTTGCTTTCCCAGACAGATTTAACAGACAGCCATGACGCCGAGTCTACATACATTGGCAAGGATGCATGCCTCAGTCTGGGGGAGATGCAGCCAGCACACCCTTCACAAGCAAGGATGGTGAGACTGCTGGACAGGTTATCAGGAATGTCCAGTGGCTGGGGCAACAAACATGTGTGGCCCCAGGAGAGACCCAGCGAGAATGAGGGGAGCCCTGTGGGACGGAGTGACCCAACAGCACACAGTGGGCTCCGGTTCCTCAAGGTCATGACCATGACCTGAGACCAGGCAGCATTTTGATCTGCGGTCCGTATGGTCTGTCAATAGAGTGGAGTCAGAGTTGACTCCATGTCAATGAACAACACCAGTTCCACAACTCCAGACTGTCTGGTGCCCAAACCTTTTACCCCACCCTGAAACAAGGTCGCTTGTATACTGACCCCAGAGGAAAGGCGAGCTGTGGGGGATGCTGGGATGTTGACACAGAAGCCCTGGCCCGGCCAATGTGCACGGGGACTGATGGAGGGGTCACAGACCACATGGGTAGCTATCTTGCTGAAGTTGATGCTTTAACCCAGGTCTTAACCGGGGGCTCTTGGAAGCCAGTCCCCTGCCCTTGCAGACACACTGCCCAGAAGAGATTGTCCCTGGTCCAACGGTTCTTGAACAAACCCACCAGGAACCTCGGTGGAAAGTTGGGGTACTGTCTGTGGGCAGCCCTGGGGCTGCCGTGTAGGCTGCTCTGAGGATGGAGAGGCCACGGCCAGGTCTGGGCACTAGCAGGACCTCGGTGCTAGTCCCATCTCTGCGCTCACTGTCACCGTGACCTGGTTTTGCTGAAAGTCAGTTTCTCGATCTATTAAAACATTGAATGCAGTACTGACTTCAGGGCCAACAGTCGGGTGAGGCAAGGGACGCTGAGATCTAGAACACCCAATTTAAGCAGACGCCCGCTCTCTGGAAAGCAAGTGCCCCACCAGGACAGGGCCTACTGGGTGCGGGCTCTGTCCGTGTCTTGTTCTCATTACATTTAAAAATAGCTAGAGTGATGCTGTGACTATCTCTAAGGAAACACTTGGGCCAGGGCTCGTGTAGCTCACTCGAGTCCACACAGCCGGTCCCGGGTCAGGGTGTGGAGCTCGTGGAAGAGGCCAGAGGGACAGGATGTGTGTGTATGAAGTCCTGCCCTGCACTGGGAGGAACGGCTGGATGGGCGTGGGGAGAGGCAGTTAGGGTCCAGAAGCATTGATCTTGAGGTAACTCTTGTGAGGTCAACCTCCCCACTCTCTAATTGGTGGCTTGAGTGACACCCGAAGTTCCCCTGGACTGGATTCGTTCCTGCCATCTGCTCCAGGGGTGGCTCATTTTCTCTCCACGTGTGGGGGGAGATGGAGTTCAATCTCCTTGGCAGAGTGGAGCCGGCCCACATCTGGCTCAGCCCAGTGGTTCAGGCTGGTGGGGCTGTTCCTAATTTGAGCAGCAGGAAGAGGCTTGGCCCTGCCAGTTGAGAGCTTGTAATAAGGGAATTCAGGTGAGGAAAATGGCCCAAAGGTGGGCCAGGCCTTAGGAAAAGCAAAGTGGGGAGAGATGTTGCACATGGTCTCAAGTCACGCTGTAACTTCACGGAGGGCCTCAGGCTGGCAGACAAGTGTTCCGAGAGTCGGGGTTGTCCTCGGAGTATCTGTGCCCGGTGCTGAGGGGTCCTTGCCCCAGGCACTCACAGCCAAGGGGCGGATCAGCTGGTAGCTGCAGTCAGATCCACACATACTCACTGCGTGCCTATTATGCCAGACTCTGGTTCGGCTTTTATTACACAGGAGAAATCAGATGGAGCAGGGCAAACAGATGGAGGGCAAACAGATGGAGCTGCTTGCCTGCTCTTTGAAAGGTAGGCAATCGAGTCCATCCAGAGGTGCCTCTTAAGAAAACCTGGTGATGCGCCTCTGGAAAATCTGCCATCGACACCCTCACGGAAGTCAGTCCTACTCTGAGGCAAATAGAGTCGCCGGGAGTTGGCATCGACTGCCCAGAAACTGTCACGTCTGTCTAACAAACACCGCCCCGTTTAAACCCATGAGGAGGGCATTCTGAGAATTCCACTGTACAGATCAGAAGACTAAAGCCGACTGGCAAGGGTCCAGCACAGGGCCTTGCAGCCAGTGTGCAGGGAGTGCCTGGGGTTGTTTCTTTGAAAACTATTTGCACTTTCCATTACGTTAGTGGTTTGCAACCGTTGCTGAATTTTTATTTTGGAAGCAGGGAGACTCTTTGAGTTTTGGAGAAATCCAGTATATCAAACAGACCCTAGCAGAGTTCCAGGGCAGGGGTCCCAGCACCCACCCACCTACCTTGCCCTCTAATAACTCACGGCCGTAGATTTGATTCTGACTCACAGCGACCCTGCGAGTCAGAGTAGACCTGCCCCCTGGGGTTTCTGAAGCTGGACATCTGTACAGAAGCGCATAGCCCCATCTTCCTCCCAGGGAGCAGCTGGGGGTTCAAACTGCTGATCTGGCACTGAGCAGTTCAAAACATAACCCACTATACCATGATGTAGTGGTATACGCACTATACCACCAGGCCTCCTTAGACCTGGATGCCTTCTCTGGCTGGAGGGCTCGCCCCGCATCACAAACTCTCCCTTGCTGCTGCACAGAGCTCAGAGCACAATGGGCACCTTGAGGACAGATGCTTGTGTGTTGGTTTCCAATTCCCAGCATCCTCTCAGGGCTGCCACCTAGTACTTATGTCCATGAAGTGGCATTTCAGTCACTCTGGACTGGGCACTGTGGTCCCTATCTTTGTGGGGCTTCAAGCTATGGGGAAGACAGTGCTTAGTAAATAATCTCCAAAGGGCCCATTGTGCCCACAGATTGGTGATTGTGATCGGGGCTGTGGGGAAAAAGCTCTAGGTGAGAGAGATGCACAGGTGCACAGGTGTCCAGGTTGGCCAGTCCACCTCCGTCACAGGGCACTGATATGGTATCAGGTCAGTGTGAGTCTTCCCCCAGTGGGGAGAGGTTTTCAGGCAGCAAGAGGGAGAGGGCTCCTGAGACAGGCAGCGGGGGCATAGGGAGGGTAGTCTTGAGCCCAAATGGTTCCCTGTGTGTTTGATCTCCGGGCTGCAAGAAGCAGTAGGTTGATCCCAGGACCAGGGAAGGGACCTGGTCCAGTAAGATCTTTGCATTCCTCAATCCCAAAAGGAAGAAAGCAAAGACCTGTTCACAGGAGTTGGATTATTACAAATCTGAGACCCAGACAATAAAAATGCAAGACCCATAATGAAACCCAGAACCTATTAACACATGTAACACATCTGGGGAGGGTCGATTCTCAATTCCTCCAGGGCAGGTCGGTGCACTAGGAAGCCTTTTCTGGCGCTCTGAACAACTTCATCCTCTCCCCTGCCCCGACCCTGGCCCTGCTTCCACTGCCATTTATTTAACAAATATTTAGCCTACACCTGGTTGGGCACAGCTCCAGGTACCCAGTACGTGCCTGGCCCCGAGCCAGGACTGGATAAACACTAAGTCCCTCTAGGCAAGCTGAGGCAGAGAGAGGGCTCAGATACAGCAAAGGAAGACTGCTCTCTCTGAGGCAGGCAGGCCGTGGACAGGCTGGTGCTGGCTGGAGGAAGGCCCTCGGCTCAGAGCCTGCCCTGGTGGGTGCCCTTTGTGGAATTCAGAGTGGAGATGGGGAGCCATCCTGACCCCCTCATCCACACCCTGCTGATTCTCCTACCTGAGCTGCCAACTCATTGCCATCTCCCTCCACTCCTCCCTGCTCACTTGGCACCTCCAAAGGAGTCCCTAGTCCTTGCTGGTACCCCCCTCCACCTAGCTCTCCACTTTGGGTTCAGGTGGGGCTGTCTGCCAGGCTTGTGCCCCCATCAGACTGTGTCTGATGGCCAATGTGCCAGGGGGCTGGTGAGGAGTGTGCCCAGAGTGCATGCACATACATAAACGGTGTGCAGTGAGTGCCGGCAGGCAGCGAGATTTTCACACTTGTCTATCCAAATCGCCATCTCCTCCCCCACTTGCTCTCTTGCTGTGGCTCTCTCTGTCTCTTGCACACACACACACACACACACACACACACTCACCTTTGCACAGACTCTCCGCCCTTCACTGACACACACTTATCCTCTTGCACTGCCAAAGGTCCTCCGGTAAGCTCTCTCTCCACTTCACGATATGGAGACACCTGATGTGGACAGACCCACCTGCAGTAGCTGTTTAAAGAACTTCTGAGGTCAGCCCCGCAGAGGGGGCAGGGGTAGCTCATCCTCACTGGACCAATGCCCACTTCAGGCCTGACCCCTCCCTCCCATCTGTTCGCTGCAACACACTCTATTGTGCAGTGGTCAGCATTCTGTCCCCTTTGCGCTGGTCCTAAGAGGCAAGCAGGTGGGAGGTAATGTGCCATTTTACAGAGGAGGAAAAGTGAGGCTCATATGGGTTGCAGGTTCCCCAGACAGCAGAGCAAGAGTTGGGAATCCAGCTTTCCTAAAATCCAGGCCCAAGCTCTTTCTGCAGTTTCAGCTTCTAGAGAGCAGAGCTCAGATGGGATGCTGTCTCCCGCCCTCCTGCCCCAAGTCCCTGGCAGCCAGGGTTTGGGAAGAAAATCCCCAATTTACTTCTGAGGCTTGAATGGACCAGGACTGAGCCACCAGCGAACCCCTCCTCACAGAAACACTGAAGGCTCCAGGTGTCCTCTCCTCAGTTCACCCCATAATTCTACCGGGCACCCTGCTGACCCTTCACACCATATGCGCTATCTGCTGGACCTGGGTCCCTGGAAGAGTGAACAGGAAGGGCCTAAGAGCTCAAAAAAGGACACTCAGCCCCTCACCCACCATTGCACCCACACAAACCCGCGTGGCAGCCGGGTGCCCGGGCCATGTCACCAGAGCAGGCTGTGTGTTCACAGCTTGTATTGTTGCCTCCCATGGCTATTGTTTAAAATCCTGTTCAAGGGTGTGTGGGCTTCTTTCCCTGAATAAATCCCGCAGCCGCTTCCAACGCATCTCCCCAAAAGGCTCTTCCTCCCGAAAGAAGACATGAATATTTAAAGACGTTGTTTCAGCTGGTGGGACCATGTCATGCATGCGGCTGTTCTCTGGCTACATTGTAGCTCCAGAGAGTTTGCCAGCGTGTCTGTGAGTGTCTCTGCCTGCCTGCCTGTCTGCCACAGAGCAGAAAGGCGCTGCAAGGGATGGGGGTTTACCCTGAGACCGCACCACCGCCTGAGGGTGCTGGGGTGCTGAAGGCATGTGCTGTCCTCAGTTCCACAGCCTCCCTTCTGAGAGAGCCCTGAAAGCTGCCTGCCACCCCCATGTTCCCGGAGAAGCAAAAAAGTCACACAGACTTAGGTATTCCATGTAGAGGGACAGGGATCAGAGAAACAGTGATTTGCGATGTCTCAGGAGCTTGGGACCTTGGGACCCCAGTGAGAAAGTGCTAGGTACATCCTTCACAAAACCATCTGGAATCTTGCATATTCTCTGGTGTCCAGCCGGTGCCATGTCCTGCTGGTGCCGCTGCTGGCACCTCCACTCTGCAGTTACTCCCAGCCCACCCCTGCAAATCCCCCCTTTATCAACCAGAAGCCATCCTCCATGGATAACTTTCTGGAAACTCCAGACATGCCAAGCCACCTCCGATGCTCTGCCAAGGGTTCTCTTCCTCTGCTGCCTCAAGTCAATCAGCCACACACCACCAACTCCATTTTCCAAAGTTCCAGGCAATTACAGCCCACCGGGCTCCCTGGCACCATGCCGACTGCTCAAAGCCTGGACGACAGAGGTTTCAGCCACCTCGAACGCCAGCCTCCAACTTTCCCAGCCTCTGCGGAGACCGGTGCTACCCAGAAAGGCCACACGGGTTATGCTGAGACCGTATGGCCAGTGGAGCTGAATCAATGCCAAATGAGGGTCAAAGCCAGACGCCTACCTTTGCTGAGGGTCCCCGTGATGAGCTTAAAGATGGTCTGAGCAAATTTCACGAACCCCAGCTTGCATCTTGTGGAGCAGCCGCTCATGGTGTTGGGGGGCAGGCAGACTCAGCGGCCAGCAGCCAGAAGTGGAGGCACCCACCTCACGTGCCCCTGGAACTTCAGCGAACCCCCGGAGATGGCCGAACCCCAGAAGCCAGGATCCTGGAACAACACAGCTGCCTCTGCAGTGAGTCCAGCTTCTGCATTCAGGGAGGCTGCAGGGCACGCTGTGTGCTCCCCCGCTTGTCCCCCCTCTTCACGCTGTCCACTCAGGTCTGCCCTGGGAGGGGACCGGAACACCAGGACCGGCTCAGAGGCACTGCCAGGACACAGGCGCTCCCAGGGCCCCAGGAGGAGAGAGAGCTGAGTGGAGCAGGAGGGAGGGAGGAGCAGGAGCTAGCGGCTTTGCTGACTGTCTTTCTTACATGGCAGTGATAATGTAGCAATTAATACCCGAGTCAGAGGGAGGGGACTGCTCCCCAGCAAACACTTGGCTCCACAGCCTCCAGCACTCACTCTCCCGCTTTTTCCTTCCTGGTTAATCTAATAGATCAATTCGCTCTGCTTGGATCAGGAGGGGCAAGCTCCCCACAGAGCAGGAAGCTGGCTGCTCCTAGGAAAGTTTGTAGGCAGCCTCCCTGTGGCCTGGTTTGCATCACAGAGAAGTCTAGCAGGAGTATCCAGGTAGTGAGGTCCCCGGAGCTGGTCTGCCATCCTGACTTGGCTCATCTGGTGCCTCTGCCCCCACTCAAAGCCAGCCTGCTCACTTGGCCCTCCACTTCCTGGCCGAGGCAAGGTGGGCTCTGGTATCCGAATGCTGTCCCAGGCCACGCACCATAGAGGCTCTTTCCAAGTCATGGTGACCCCAAGTATTACAGAGTAGATCTGCCCCAGAGGGTCTTCTTGGCTGTAATCTTTATAGAAGCAGAGTGCCAGGTCTCTCTCTCATGGCATGGCTGGTGGATTCGAACCCTCAACCTGGTGGCTAGCAACTGGGGGCACAACTGTTGCACCTCCAGGGCTCCTTATCAGGATAGAAAGCATGACTCCAAGCCCGATGCCTGGAACCCATTCCAGCTCGTGGCCCTCCCCTGTGCGCCAGAGGGCTACCATCTTTGTAGAAGCAGGTTGCCCCACAACTCTTCCACAGCACCGTGGCTAGACTGCATGGTCTGAGCACTGAGACAGTCACAGCACTGAGATAGACTGCAGCCACCCGCTAATAGATGGGTGGTTAAGAACAAACCGTTGGCGTGAGTCTAATAAGACAAGTGAAATTGGGCCACTCCTTTTGATTAAGAGAATCCTAGAAATACTTTAAAGGACGACTGACATTCAGAGATTTTGACTAGAGCACAAGACACTAGACAGTAAAAGCACAAGGTGTTATGCAAATGGAAAATCTGTCAGTTGCTGGCAAGTGAGCTCTAATCTACGGCAACCCTGTGTACAAGTGGCCACAGAATGCCAGGCCCTACGCCATCCCCACAGGCATCCCTATGTCCAGCCCCTCCTCGAGCCCACTGTGTATTCCGAGGGCATCACAAACCGGGACTGGGTGGTCCCATGAACTACTTAGACTACACAAATGCAGAGACAGAAAGTAGCTAAGTGGTTGCCACCGACTGGGAGGTGTGGGGAACCGGGAGTTAATACTTGGTGAGAAAAAACTTCTGTTTGGAGTGATGAACAAGTCTCGGTGACTAGCATCAGCGGTGATTGAAGACCCCTGTGAGTGATGAGTGCTACTGGATTAGCGCTCACTTGAAAAAGGTCAAAATGGTAAATTGTGTGTTGTTTATATTGCAACACACACACCACACACACACACACACACGCATCAGTGGAGGAAAGAAAGTGCTTCCTCTCTGCAGGTCACAGGCCCTAAGTCCTCAGCTGCCACAGAGTCAGGACGGAGAAGCCAGCAAGTGCCAGGGGCCAAAGTGACATGTGAGCCTCAGTCGCAGGTCTGCAAGCTGACAGCTTCCGGGCAGGCAGGTTAGCCTTGTTCATTGAGTCTTGGCTTTTGCCAACTCATTTCATCGAGGGTCTTCTTGTTCAACTGACCCTGTGCTTTGTCAAACATGAGGCCCCTCTCTCAGGACTAGTCCCTGCTGCTACTGTGTCCAAAGCACGTGAGACAACGTCTCTCCGTCCTCACTTCTGAGGACCATTCTGGCTGTACTTCCTCCAAGACAGGTTTGCTTAGTCCTCTGGTAGTCCATGGTATATTCCATATTTCTTTCCCAACCCCAACTGTTCAAAGGCATCAATTTGTCTTCTTATTCAATGTCCCGCTTTCACGTGCCGAGGAGATGATGGGAAATGTCATGGCTTTGTCAGGTGCACCTTGTCCTCAAAGCCACATCCTTGCTCTTCAATATTTAAAGGGAGCGTGTGTAGCTGAGTTTCTCGATGCAATATGTCATTTGATTTCCTTTTTAAAAAAAATCGGTTTTATTGGCCTATCGGTATGCTATTTCACATATCATACAGCTCGATCACATCGAGAGGAGGTGTACCATCACTGCCACTATCGGTTTTAGAACATTTCCTTCATTAGTTCCCCAGTTCTTCCCCAACTTTCACTGCTACATCCCCAAAGGGCCATTAATCCAGATCAGGGGTCCTCAAACTTTTTAAACAGGGGGCCAGTTCACTGTCCCTCAGGCCCATTGGAGGGCCGGACTATAGTTTAAAATTTTTTTGAACAAATTCATATGCACACTGCACATATCTTATTTTGAAGTAAAAAAACAAAACGGGGCAAAACCACCCGTCAGGCCAGATTCATGTCCTTGGTGGACCGCATGTGGCCCACGGGCCGTAATTTGAGGATACGTGATCCAGATTCTGCCTCTACAGATTTGACTTCTCTGAGGTGTCGTGACTGCTGCTTCCAAAAGTGTTGAGTGTGGATTCAAGTAAACCGGAAGCCCTGGCAACTCCAGTTTCCCCTCCTTTGATCCTGGTGTTGTCCATTGGTCTAGTTGCAGGGAGTTTTGCTTGCTTTACATTGAGCTGCAATCCCTGCTGACATTTCTGATCTTCAGCCAGTGTTTCAAGTCTTCT
This sequence comes from Tenrec ecaudatus, assembly GCF_050624435.1. Lineage (NCBI taxonomy): Eukaryota > Metazoa > Chordata > Mammalia > Afrosoricida > Tenrecidae > Tenrec > Tenrec ecaudatus. Next base: position 183,889,286 of record NC_134531.1, on the reverse strand, counting down.
GTAAACAAGGCTGTGTCACCTGCATGTCACTGGCTGTTAATGAGCTTTCCTCCGAGCCTAATACTGCGTTCTTCTTCATCTAGTCCAGCTTTGGGGATTATTCAATCAGCAGACTGATATGCAAAGTCTAATTAAGAATCTGGCTGCCATTCAGAACCCCAGGCTCTGCAGGCTGGGAGGGACAGCCCATCCACAATCTTCTCCCTCCAAAACATGCCACTTTCTTTCCTCAGTGACCCAGGAGGCCCTCCTGGGCACCACCTGTCAGCGAGCTGTGACATACGTGTGAAGAGCAGACCTGAGATGCCCTTCTGCACTGACCTGCCCTGGAAAGCTTTTCTGGCTCCTCAGCAGCAGCTCCTCCTCCCCTTATGATCTGGTTCTTTAGGGGTGCTCGAGGAGCCAAGGATGGAGACTATGCTGGATAAAATGTCAGCTAAACCAGAGCTCGGGAGCCACGTCTGATTTCTTCCTCACAGTCTGTGAACCTCAGAGGAGCCACCCTCGGTCCTTAGGGTGTTCACCTCAGCACCAAGGCAAGGCCCTGGAGAGACTGCTCAAACCACAGAGACTTTCTCTAATCCCGAGGTTGCCTGAGGCCCTGTGCTCCCCAGCCTGATGTTAGCTGCCATGGGTGGTGAAACCTGCAAGAGCTGGAGCCTGTGGAACCTGGACACCTGGCAGGGAAGGGCAACCTGGCTTACTTCCGCTAAAGTGAACTGCAGAAAAGTGGTCAGAAGGCCTGCTTTCCACCTTGGGGGGCCCAGGAAGTTCAGGTCTCTCCCTCTCCGGTCTCACTGTATGATAGACCAGACCATTGGTTAAACAATACAAAGATTTTATTGTAATCAGTCTTTTTTTAAGAACTGGTAATTGCTGCATTATTCACTTTTAGATTTCAGGCGTCAAAGGATCTGGTCCAAATGGTGTCTGGAAATACTAATGGCAATGGATGTTTTATTCACCCATCCATATATCACGAACCCCCGGTGTGTCACCAGGACCTGGGTTACCGGACTCTCGGGAGCACAGGTCACCCAGATGTATAAAGCACCGAGCTGGGCAAACTCGCCACTGATCTCATTGTCTGACAAGGGGAAGCCTCAGGGAGACTCCATTTACCCGCTTTGTCTAGTCCACTTGGTAGAGGCTTGGTGAGGCAGACACACGGGGTAGGTCAGGGTTAAGATGGAGGAGGAAGAAGCCTAGGCATGGAGCAGGGAGGGCCAGGCAGGGGCCTGGGTGCCCAGGATGAGAAGAAGGATCAGAGAGAGCAAGTTTGGAATTGAACTGCTGGGATTGAACTAATGGTATTGAACTGCTGACATCATGATTAGCAGCCCAACCCACAGTCCCCAGGCTTTGTACCCAAACTCGAAAACAGGGACTCTGACGGACACTTGTCCATCAGCGTTCAGAGTAGCTTTGTTCACAATTGTCAAATGGTGGAGACAACCCAAGTGGCACCAACAGCACTGTGATCGGCACAATGAAGAATTACTCCTCCGTGGAGAGTTGAAGTGCTGCCTCATTAGGCTGAGCGACAGGCGTCAGATGCACACACACAAACCGGGACTGTGTGATCCCATGAACTACTTAGACTACACAAACGCACAGAGACAGAAAGTAGCTAAGTGGTTGCCACCGGCTGGGAGGTGTGGGGGACCAGGAGTTAATACTCGGTGAGAAAAAACTTCTGTTTGGAGTGATGAACAAGTCTTGGTGACCTTGTGAGTGATGAGTGCTACTGGATTAGTGCTCACTTGAAAAAGGCCAAAACAGTAAATTGTGTGTTGTTTATATTGCGCCACACACACACACACACACACACACACACACACACACACGCATCAGTGGAGGAAAGAAAGTGCTTCCTCTTTGCAGGTCATGGTCCCTAAGTCCTCAGCTGCCACAGAGTAAGGACGGAGAAGCCGGCAAGTGCCAGGGCCCAAAGTGACGTGAGCCCCAGTTGCAGGTCTGCAAACTGACAGCTTCTGGGCAGGCAGGTTAGCCTTGTTCATTGAGTCTTGGTTTTGGCTTCTCTAAAATCGTAACACTAACTCCTGCCCCATAGTGTTTGGACCGAGTTTAAATAGGTGAAGGCTCTCAGTATAGTGCCTGGCACATAGTAAAGGAGCTCTGGTGCTGGCAAGGTAGGTGGTTCAAACCCACCAGGCACTCTGAGGGAGAAAGAGGAGGCTCTCTGGCCCTGTGGTGAGTCACAGTCTCAGAAAGTGTATAGGCTAAGGGTCGAGATAAGTAGGAACAGACTGGATGGGCCAGGGTATGCGCATAGTGTGTCACATCATGGTGGTAGAGGGAATGCAGGCTGTTGGCCCCACAGATGCAGTGGCTTTTTATCTACTGCCTCGTCCTCCCTCCCCAGTGCCCTTTGTGCCCCCTCCAGTGGCGGACAGGAGACATTCGCCACCCGCCTGGATTACCAGCAACCCTGTGAGCCCAGCCCCGTGCGCGCGCATGCTGGAGAGAATTCCAAAGGCAGTGCCAGATGAACCTGGCCCTCACAGGAGGCCATTATAAAAATCCCTGCTCTCTGCGGGGTCTGGCTGTGAGGGGTAAGAGATGCCCCGAAGAGGAAGTTGTCTGTGAGTCTGTTGTTGTTGTTGTTGTGAGGGCCCATCGAGTGGTTCCGACCCAGAGCGACCCTGTATGCACAGCACGAAACACTGCCCGGCCCTGTGCCGTCCTGGCCGTGGCTCCTATCCTTGATCGCAGGGCTGCAGCCACTGGGTCCCTCCATCTCAAGAAGGGTTTTCCTCTTTCCCGCTGCCCCTCCACCTGACCAAGCAGGACCTCCTTCTGCAGAGACTGGTCTGCTGAGGCTCCCAGGGATGGTGGAAACCACGGCTCAAAGAGCTGGGTCAAATGGCTAACTCTTCCGATAGGAACTCAAACGCTGCGCAGCTCAGACTCTCTTCTGATTTCAGAAGGGCCCCAAGGCTCGCCTTGTCAACCTGAGATAAATGGCTCAGGCCCAGCAAGGGTCAGCCGAAGCCAGGACCTCATGCAGCAGAATCTTCAGAAATGTGGGCAAGATCTGTAGTGCCCCCAGGATCTGCGCGGCAACGGGAGATGAGTTGCGGCAGCGTTAATTCATGGTCCGAGAGTCCAGGAGAGAACTGCTCTGCCTAAGAAGCCTGCTTTGCTGCACATCCGGGCAGTGCCTACGGAGTGTTCACACAGCACCGGGGAAGTCAGACCAGCTGCAGGTTCGCCTCCCCCCACCCCCAACCCGCACCAGTCACAGATGTGAGCTGGCTAAAGGAACCCAGGAAAACAGTTACTATTCCTCTTGGAAGGGTTTGTGAGAACCTTCACGTGCTGCCAGGGGAAGGAGGGCAGCCAGCTGGGGGTCCAGATGGAGTCTGCGCCCCGGGAGTGTACTGACCTCTCTGAGGACAAGCACAAGTGCTTCAGGGTAAACGGCAGTGACGGAGCTCCTTCCTCCTGAAGGCTCCTGTGGCAAGTACCTACCGTCCACACATTTCTAATCCTTGGGTTACACATGGGGCTGCTCATCGCCAGGTTGGCAGTTCGAAACCACCAGCCCATCCAGGGGAGAAAATTGAGGCTTTCTACTCTAATACTGAGTGACGGTCTCAGAAGTTTACCGGGGCAGTGCTGCTCTGCCTGACGAGGTTGTGAGGAATCAGAATTGACCGGATGGCGGTGAGGAGAGCTAGCCCTGTAGGGCAGTTGACCGGATGGCGGTGAGGAGAGCTAGCACTGTAGGGCAGTTGACCGGATGGCGGTGAGGAGAGCTAGCCCTGTAGGGCAGTTGACCGGATGGCGGTGAGGAGAGCTAGCCCTGTAGGGCAGGTGTTCTCGTGCCCATCCTGCAGGTGTAGAAGCCGAGGCCACAGAAGGAAAGTTATCTCGCTGATGGCCACCCAGGTGAGACCGATTTGAATTCAAGCCTAGCTAGTATTTCATTCTCAAACTCACGGGAGCTAACTTCCTATCTCGCCAGGGTTTAACAGGAGAGATATCGGTAGGTTCAGGAAACACATTTTGTCTCACACAGGCTGTATACACAGTGCCTGCTGGGGTATTACAAGTGTGGGCAAAGACTGGAAGGGGCCAGAGAGAGTGCCCACAGGAAGCATCTACACCTCTGAGCTGGGGACAAAGGAGATAGGCTGGGTCTGAGAAGGGACCTTAGAGGAGCAGAGCTGAGACCAGACCTCTGCAGAGGGTCTGCAGCGGCTGGCATCTCGGGGGCTGGGAGAGGGAGCTGGCAGGCACCAGGCTGATTCTGAGCGTTCAAACGAATGCTAGACGTGCAAACTGCCTGCTGTGAACAGAGCCTCCTGCCTTGAGCGAAAGGAAGCACATGAGTGTGGGGGTGTCTCAGAAGGGGGAGCACGCAGGGAGACACCGCCCCTCCTCCAGCAGGCAGCAACCATGGTAGAGCTGCTGGCCAAGCAGAAATGAGTGAAGCGGAGTCCAGCCCCAGACGCCGGGCTGAGCTGGGAACACTGGAAGCAGGAGGACAATCCTTCAAGTCCAGCACAGCTTAAGTATCTTCTCCGCTGAGATTCGAACCCACTTGCTCTCAGCATACTAGGACTGGCTCTGTACCCCCGTGAAGAGTTACAGTCTTGGAAGCCCCCGGGGACAGTTCCACCATGTCTTCAAGGGTCACTGTGCGTCCAAGTAGACAGGCTGGAAGTGAAGTTTGATTCTTTCTGGAGTTCCAACCACAGGCCGAGGTGAAGGATCAAGAGGCCTAGACTGGGGAGGAGGATGGTGAGAGGCTCCGTATGTCTTGAGGAGAGTGATGTCCAGCTGACAGATGGACAGGGATGTGAGCAAGTTAGGAGAGAGACTGGAGCTAGAATTCTCATCAACAGATGATTTTTCTTGCTGTGGAGGAAGAAAATTAATGCTGCATCCCAGCGGGCTGAAAATATTAGCATTTAAATACAGTTGTACACAGGTGGGTTAAAAAAAAGGCAATTTTACAAGAATTAAATCAGATTTTACTTTCTTCTTAGCCGTGGAAGAATCAGTTCTGCTCAAGTGCGGTCCTGGGAGAGACAGCTAGTGCGGCATCCTCAGCGGGTGCCCAGTCTTTTCCCCCTTCCAGTGAGGATGCGATGATGCTATGAAGCGGGGGCAATGGATCGGTGCTGCTTGCTGCCATCTCTAAGTCTCTCTGGCCTACAGGAAGGGGCCCCCAGCATCCCACCTCCCTCCACCCATTCTGCAGTCAGTGAGTCCACAGGCCCTGCTGGGTGGGCTTGTGGGGACCCATCGTTCTGCTGCAGGACTTGCAGAGAGAGAGAGAGAGAGAGAGAGAGAGAGAGAGAGAGAGAGAGAGAGAGAAACTTAGCAGCTGCGCTGCTTCCAGGGATCGATGGGAAGAAGCCAGTCTCCTCCTCTCTTGTTGGCCCCACAAGTGCCTAGGGTCTTTACACCACCCACTGCTGCTCATTGGAACACCCTGCCTCCGTGTGGTTCTTCTTCTCCCTGGACTGTCCCTTGTGCGCTGGACTCAGGCCTGGACAAGCACAGTTGGAGGAAGGAGCTTCGGTCATCATGGAAGGAGAATTAGTTTAGATTGGGCCTGCAGGCTGTGGCCAGCAGAGAGTGCTACAAAGGGGGCAATGTACTCCCTCTCTGCTTCCCTCTCAGCTCCCTACCCAGTTACCACAGAGTCCACTTGGCCTCCTGGTGACTCCCTCTCGGTCTGGGTAGGGCTGTGCTCCCTGGGTTTTCAATGGTTGAGGTCTTTCACAAGTAGACTCTCAGACCTTTCTTCTGAGGTGCCTCTGGGTGGGCTTGAACTGCTAACCTTCCTGTCAGTTGCCATGTCTCTGCACTATGTGATATAGCGTGACACAGCCCCGCAGAGTGCAGGGATGATCAGGGAGCTCATCCCCAGATGCAGAGCAATTCTGGGTGCTTCCTCCCCCCCCTATTTCCCATCAAAATACACCACTCCAGGGTCCTGTGGCCACTGAATCCCCATTCTTTCCAGATGACCCAGGTTGCCTTTCTGACCACAGCCTGCCTCTCCAGGCTGCTCTCAAAACACCTCTGCTTCAGGCCCTCTGCCTCCTGACTGCATGAACGGCTGCCTGGGGAACGTATACTTTCCTTTCCCAGAACCCATGTGTTAGGCAGGGTTCTCTAGAGAAACAAAACCAGGACACTTATGATTTTATGTACAGCACGAAGGAATGTAACAGCTCATTAGTCCACACAGCAGTACAGCTCACTTCTGTGGAATAGTTGAAAACTGGAAGTCCTTCAACTTATAAGGGCTGCTGGGTCCAAGGTCAAGGAAGCAGATAGCTGAGTCTTCAGTAGGTCAATGCAGACAGTCTAGCCCCAGACAGCAAACAGCAGAGTGGGTCACCAACAGTCAGCCAGATGACAGGATCCGACAGTCCTAAGCTCAAGCAATGCATACATCAGCAGCATGGCAAAGCAGATCTCAAAGAAACATCAAGCTCTAGCGACATGATCCACAGATTGGGTGTCTCACGGATAGTGAAGCTCACAAGTTGAGACAGAGAACTAGTGACCACACTGGTCTGATCACCAGAGAGCAAGACAGAGATAGGCGGGGCTTGCAAGTCATTATCTCTTTGCCCTCCAATCAAACTGCGACCTTATTAATCCTACATGCTCCATGTTTATTGGCCAGGTTGGCACAATAAACCTACCTATCACACCCTGCATCCAGAATTGGCACCTCTGATCCACTTTCACAGTGCCAGTACCCAGTTGCTACCAGGTCGACCCTGATGCATGGGGACCCAGGTGTGTCAGAGCAGGACTGGGCTCCACAAGGTTTTCAGTGACTGCCTTTTCCAAAGTGGATCACCAGGCCTTTCTTCCTACAGCCTCTCTTTGGTCGGCAGCTGAGCACGTTATCATTTTACCCACCCAGATGCTCCTGTGTTCATAACTCTCCTCTACAGAACATCTGTCTGCCACACCCCAAACCAAACTAGACCAAACTCACTGCCAGCCAGCCAGTTCTGACTCACTGCGAGCCGAGAGGACAGGTTGAACTGCCTTGTGGGTTTCCAAGACTGTAACTCTTCATGGAAGTAGAAAGCCCCTTCTTTTTCTGTGGAGCGACTGGTCATTTCTAAACACTACACCCCCTAGAACTCCGTGAGCAGTCTCCCCAAAGCCATGCCATTTAGTTGATTCCAACTCATGGCTACCCTATAGGACAGAACAGCACACATCTATAAGTCTTTATTTTATAGATTTACAAAATGCTGTATATCTTTACAGGTGCTGACAGCCTCATCCTTCTTGTGAGCAATGGCTGGTAAGGTTACACCACATGCAGACCTTGAGGTTGGCTTAAGTGATGAATATGTACTTGCCACTTGCCATGTCCACTTCAGTGATCACCACTCTGTATCTTAATGGACAATTTCTGTTTGGTCTTCCTGACTGGTCTGTGTGCTTCTGGGGGCCCAGTTCACCAGTGCTTCTTCCAGAATGGGGCGCAGGTGGACAGCAAGGTTGGGGGGGGGGGGGCTTGTGAAATCGCTCAGGGTTGCAGCTCCTCCCAGGGAACATTTTTTCTTTTAGAAAAATCTATCCTAAGTCAGCCCTGGATCCCCAAATGTGTCCCCGCATGTGGGATTTTTAGACTTGTGGAAAGAAATCATTGCAACTGGAGGTCCACACCTCCCAAAACGTACGCCCACATGGAACCCCAGAATGGGACCTGCCTTGGAACCAGTCTTTGTAGATATCATTAGTTAAGCTGAGGTCATCTTGGACTGAATCCAAACCAAGTCAAACCCACTGCTGTGGGGTCAAGTCTGGCTCACAGTGACCCAGTAGGACTGCCCCTAGGCTTTCCAAGACTGTAAATCGTTAGGGAAACGGTCTACCTCTTCTTTCTCCCACAGAGAAGCTGGTGGGTTTGAACTACTGGCCTTTGGGTTAGCTCCTGGGTTTGAACTACTACCCCACCAGGGATTCTCATCCTAGATCCTGAGACCCATTGCTGTGGAGTCGATTCTGACTCACAGGGACCCCAGGGGACAGAGTAGAATTGCCCTGTGGGCTTCCAAAACTTAAAACAGAACGTCTCATCATTCTCTCTTGGCTCAGGTATCATCTGTGCAGCAAAACCTTGATTTGATCGCTGATTAATGCACTTCCTGTGCAGCTATTGCCCGTCTCTCTGTGGAAGCTCCTGTGCTGCCGTCAGACTCAGAGTAGGAAGAAAGGCCTGGCCACTGATGTGTGAAAAGTGGCCAGTGGAAATCCTATGGATCACAAGGGTGTGCTCCGAGAGCCATCGTGGCGATAGCATGGGACCAGGCAGTGTGTTCTGTCCTGTCCTGTGTAGGGTTACCCTGAGCTGGCGGTTAACAACTGCATTGTCACCAGCTGGTTAGGCTTTAGGCTGTGAGCAGTTCAAATCCACCAGCTGCTCTGTGGGAGAAAGACGAGGCTTTCTATTCGCTTAAAGAGTTACAGTCACAAAAACAAACAGACAAACAAACAAACAAAATTAGTGTCTTAGAGACCCAAGGGCATTCTACTCCAAACTGTAGGGTCACAAGAGTCAGAATTGACTCCATGGAGAGTTTTGTCTTGTTGTCCTGATTTATGGCCCATAGGGGTTGTGTCAGTGACACTTGCAGGTAATGTGTCCCCATTTGTCCTTTTTGTTTTATGGCTCCTCCGCTCCCACCACTGACACCAGGCAGGGCCTTGTCCTTACAGAGATGGTTAAGGAGAATGCAGGGATCGCCACCCTCAAGGCTCCCCATCAACAGGACCCAAATGGTCACAAGACCAAGGCCAAACCACAGGCAGCTCCAGGTCTGATCAGAGCGCTAGTGCAAGAAAACCATCCTGCGCTGGTGATGGAGGGAACTGGTGAGGGGAAGAATTTACTGATTAAATAAATGCCCTTTTAAATATTCATCCCAGTGAGGAGCCTGGCAGCCAATGGGTGGGCGGGAGACAGTCTGCAAGGGGCCCCAGGTGGGTTCAGAGCCAGAGCTGTTTCCCACACTCTGGGTAACACTCAGTGCAGATCCGAGAAAGTCATCTCTTGTCACTGTGCCCAGGGCCTCAGATGGCAAGACCAACTCAACTCGGAGTGAATCAAGCCCTGTGCCAGGCTGGCGTGTTCCAGGAAGGATGAGAGGCGATGGGCAGGCCAGCGGGGAGGCCAAGACTTCCTTGGTGGTTTTTCTTCCTCTGTCTTGTAGGCTTGATTACAAGGAAGGTGCCTTCTCTTCCCCAGAAATACGACTTGTGCCCGGCTGCCCCCTGTTTTAGAACAGCCCGCCCAGCTCGCTTGCATTCGTTATGTGAGTGGTAAGTGCTGATGAAGAGGCCAGCCCCTGACATTACCTGGCTGTGGGGTTTTAAGCAAATGAAACCCCCAAAGTCTCAGTTTCCCCTCTGTAGATGAAGCAGGTCCTCTCCCTGGACCATGGCCGTGACCCCCCTCCCACCCCGCCCCTTTCTTCTGCTCCTACAGACAGGAAGTGCAGAGGTAAAGAGAAGGGAGTGGGAGACAGAAGTGATGACCCCATCAGCAGGCTCCAGGGTCTCTGGGAGGAGTGCTTTGCTGAGGCAAGGGTCCTGAAGGAACAGCATTGACAGCCGTCTCCAAAGAGAGGGAAAAGAGGAGGGCGGCAGCCAAAAAAGAAGGAAGGGAGGAAGGAGAGGCCGGGGAAGTTGAACTTCTTTGACCGGCAGTGACCTGAGGAAGATGGAGGGCCCTGTGTAGGAGTTGCATCATCCTACCGGGGTTTCTAGGCGGCAGTCTTTCTGGGGCAGACAAGTGCAGGCCAGCCTCCAGCTTTGTGGAAAGCAGACTGCACCCCCGTTGTCAGAAATAGCCCAAGGGCTTGGAAGAATATATATGTTTAATGGTCAACAACATATTGTTTGTGTAGCGCCAAGGCAACCGCTATTGCCCCACCCCCATCTTCTCTGGCACCCTAAGAAGTTGATCACACACAAGAGATGAGCCAGGTTGTGTTTTGCTTAAAAATCTAAATCGAGGTGTGGAGGAAATGAATCACAAATTCAGTTGATTTGATGCAGAATATGACGGGTATAGACTGGAAATGAAATGTTGTTAGGGCCTGGATGGTGTAGTGGGTTCACTGTCAGGTCAACAGTTTGAACCCACCAGCAGCTCTGCGGGTGGGGGTGGGGGTGGGAGGCGGGGGGGATTTACTGCTCCTGTATACAGTCTTGGCAGTTCTCTTCTGCCGTAGAGGGTCCCCGCGAGTCAGAGTGGGCTCCACAGGAGCCAATGTTTGCTCTTTTATCCATGACCTTGTGGTTGGCAGCCAAGTGTTGAACCATTGTACCACCAGGGCAGGGGTCTGGGAACCCAATCAGTCCTTTAATTTAAGACGTTTAACAAGAAACCAGCAACAAAAGTCCCTTGTTACTGTCAAGGGGCGACTCCACATGTGACTGAACCCGAATGGCTACAGAGAGCTCTTCTCCGGCTATACACTCTATGGAGATGGGCAACCCGGCCTTTCTTCTGCAGTGCCACTCTTGAGCCTCCGCCCCTTAGTCCCCCTACATCAGATTCCCTGCCGTGGAGTCTGTTCTGACGCAAGGCGACACTGTAGAACAGAGGAGAACTGCCCCTTTGGGTGTCCAAGGCTGTGACTCTTTATAGGAGCAGAAACCTTCATCTTCCTCTGAGTGGCTGGTGCCTTTGAATAGCGGGCCTGTGGGCAGCATCCCAACACATTTCTACCTCTAAATTGGCCAAACCCACCTCCCCCACCCCAAATGCCTAGGGTTTGAGGTAACAGAACAATCCTAACCCGCTCATCTGCACAGAGCACAGAGAAGCAGCGATTGAGAGAGGATGGGGACTGCTAGCTGGTGGGGACTGTCCTGACAAAACCCATTTGAACCTTACCGGAGAAGCCCCCCAGTGGTCGCCTAGATAGGGGGGCTGGGGGGGAGGTGGACTGAACACGCCAGATCAGCAAGCACATGGTGCTCCCTCCAGAACTTCCCCATACTCTGTCCCTTTTCACCCAGGATCCTTGTTTCGGTTTCCAGACAAGGACACTGCAGCCTGAGAGGTCACATGGCCTGCTCAAAGTGACCCAGGCCAGGGGCCACCCTGCACCTCCGCTGGGACCTCAGCTGACTCAGCAGAGCCCAGACATCTGCTTGCAATGTCTCTAATTGTTAGGACATTTAAGTGGCTCCAAGTACACTAGGAGGCGGCTTCCAGGAGGTGAAGCTCAGCCTGGAACTGGTGCTCCAGGCCAGCCTCGGCCATGACCTTCTTCCCAGGGAGCCAGGAGAAAATTTCAACCCAACCGTCCTAGCTAGGGGTAGTGGGTGCTGGGCTTGACAGAGAAAGGACAGTGGACAGGGCTGGAAGGAGGCCCCAGGACAGGGATCTGCCCATGCATAGCTGGGGGATTTCAGGTCAGAGGCAAGGATCTTGGTGGCAGCATTCCAACACAGTGGTTGCTGGTCACAGAAAGGGCCCTTTTTAGCTGGGGAAGGAGTCCTGCACTGTTAGGTGCCTAGGACAGAGGCATTCTCTGCGCTGCCCCACTAGAGGGCACCCCCCACCCCTTTCTGCCTTGGGCCCAGCTGGCCAAGGGTGGTCGCCCTTCTGCCCTGCCTTGGACCTCCACCGCAAGATGTGGCTGGGGCAGACTGGGAGAGGAGCCCTCCCTCCTACTGATGAGCAGGTCTCAGTAGACCTAGGGAAATGTTTTCCAGAATCACAGGTAGCAAAGGTTACAACCAGGTGTGAAACAGGTGACTCCCTTTGTGAGGCTCCCCTATCTCCCTTCCAAGAGCCTGATGGTCCATGTCCCACCTGGCCCTCACCCTTCTGTCCGAGTTCTCTCAGCAAGTCCCATTGAGTGCAGAGACCCAGGGACCCAGGGTGGCCAAGGTCACCATAAACAATTTCCTACGACTCCAGCCAGTCTCTGATCCAGCACTCGGTGCCCTCTACCCTGGGCCGCCGACAGTGACACAGACCCATTATTTCCCTCAGAGAGAGCGTGAGACCTGTGGTTTCCAGCTAGCCCCTGAGTGGACAGACTGGATTGCCAGGAGACCAGGAGTGGTGTGGTTCTCGCTCACCACAAAACCCCCGGTGCCCAGAATAGAGCACGGCTCCCAGCCAACACTCAATATTGTATGAATACGCCAGAGATTCCTACCCGCACCGCCTCTTTCACCTTGGGCCAGGTACTTTGTCTCCTGGAGTGTCCGTTGTCCCTTGACAAAACGAGTCACAACCATACTTCCCCACTATGGTGGTGGGGAACAGTCAGTGAGAAACTCCAGCCGAGTTGCTAGCAAGAGCGGTGTCCATCGATTGAGCCCTAGAGACAGGCTGGGCACTCCATGAGGGTCTCTCGGTGCGTCTAGCCATGTGCCGACACACGATCTCCCACCTGCATTCTTCCAGCAGGCTGATGCGGTGAATGTTGTAATGTTACAGTTGAGGAAACTGAGGCACCAAGAGGTTCACCAAGAGGTTCAGCAAGAGGAAACTGGCAAGAGGTGGGGGAGGCATATTTTTCAGCTCAGGCTATGTGACTCTGGATACGAAGGTCTGCTGACTCTGCTGACCTGCTTGGGGCTCTTCTGTGCAGAGGGTGGGGCAAGGCTCCAGCCACCCTTCTCTGCATTTGGTGACTAGTTGCCAAGGATCTGAGCCCAGGAGGACTCAAGGCGCTCCCAGGTGACCCTCACCCCCTCAGGCTGTCGACCGTCAGAGACCACCAGCTTCGCCAGGTCACTAGCCAAGGTGCAGATGCTGGTGGGCCCAGGGGAGAAGGCCACAGGATCTGCATGTGGGGCCTTTCCGAGGCAAGTGCTCCTCTCCCCTCTATTAGTGGGTGGGGGGCAGGATGGAACCAGTAAATAAGCCTGCACATGGGTGATGGGTGCAGGCTGGGCTGCAACTTCCTAAGGAGCACGCTCTAGAGATGTGGGCTATGGGCCAAGCCTCCACCCCCTGCTCCCTTCCTGATGCCCACAGGCCCTGGCCCTGTGTGTGCTCACCAAGCCAAGGAAAGCACCCAGCTGGCTCTTGGCAACCAGCAGACCCTGCTGGCCAACAGGGCAGGGGCTTCAGGCCCAGGATAAGGGGCCCAGCTCGTGCCCAACCCCAGCACCATCAAGTCGTTGCTGACTCACAGGGATACCACAGGACAGGGAAGAACTGCCCTCGGGGTTCATTCTCTAGGGAAGCCGGCTGCCACTCTCGCTCCTGCCAAGCGGCGGGCGGGTTTGCACTGCAGAGCTTTTGGAAAGCAACTGAGCACTTAACCACTGCGCCACGAGGGATCCTGATCAGGGACTGGCACTTCTGCACGTCCTCTCACCATCGTGGGAAAAGAGAAAATTGCCGAGTAATTGCTCCTCAGCCGTCCCCCCGCTGGTCTCAGTCATTTCTCCCTTGCTGCGATTATAATTAGGGATTAATCTATATAAATAGAAAATCCAGAGCAGCTCAGAGCTTTCCTTTTGCAAACACGATTTCTTGCACCTGGAGAGTGGCAGTGCCCCTCTCCAAGTAGCAGCCACAAAAGCACCCTGGGCAGAAGCATTTCTTGTGTGCCAGAGGCTGGCACCATCTGGTGAGCATTGGGACTGCTCACCACCAGGTCACTGGTTCAAATCCACTAGCAGCTCCTCGGGAGAAAGATGAGGCTGTCTGGTTCCATGAAGATTGACAACCTTGTACAGCTGACGGAAGTCCCTCTAAGTCCGAGTGGACTCCCTCAGGGTTAGTGGGTTTGGTTTGGTTTGGTTTGGGGAAGGAGACATGAGTCTTACTCCTCCTTCCCATGCGAGACAGTGCCCAGGCTGAGAAGCAGCACAAGTCCCGTGCAGTTTGCCCGAGGAGCCCATGCCTTATCCCAGAACCTGGTTGTTTTCCTCATGGAGGGGAGACATAGTCCCAGACCCTGGAAGACCCCAGGTGGGTCTTCCCTCTCCTTCCCTGTAGCAACAACCGGCTTCTCTCCTCCCTCAGCCCTGGCCCCCACAGGTCAAGGCTGCTGGGGACCGAGAGCAGCCTACACAGGAGCCAATAGCCCTGCCTTGCCCTCTAGCTGTGTCTGCAGTCTGAACTAAAAAGAGCTCCTCACGGCCCTGGGTCCACGGGGGAGTCAGGACCCAGGGCATCGCTTCCATTGTTCTAGAGATGAGGAAATAGAGCCCTCTGAGAGACAGGGACTTTGCCCCCAGGGCCAACTACTGGTCCAAGGAGCTGTAATTCAGGCATGGGACCTCCGGACGCCCCAGCCAGGGTATCAGTCGCTTCTCTGCAGGCTCAGTCACAGTGCAGGGTGGCGGGGCAGGGCTCCGCTAGGAGCCAGGACTGTCAGAGCAGAAGGCATTAGCAGGTGGGCAAGTAGAGGAAGCTAACATTTCTTGGTCCCCTATGCTGAGTCCCTCGCTCGGGAGTCAGAGCTTAGGAGCCACAGTGCCAGCAACACCCTTTGGTGTGGTGTTTATGGTCCTCACCCCATGAGGATGATATGAGGCTCAGCTGGGGTCATGCGTGGGCAACCTGTGCCGCGGGCTGGTTCAGTGTGGGTCAGCTGGCCCCCCGCTGCTGGGTGGTATTACTGATAGTCCTTAGCACCTTGCTCCAAGACTGCCACATCTTTTTTCAGCTGGGCAAGTCCAGGCTCCCAGAATGAGGAAGAGCCTCAGACACGCATCTTGTAAGCAGCTGATCCAAGGTTCCAATGGGGACCCCCGTTCTCGTCCCTTCACACCCCATCTGAAGCCCAGGCTGGCACAGAGTATGTGTGAGAGATGACTTTTCTGGGACAGGGATATGTCAGGGAAAGATCAACTGGAGACCGGGGTCCTCGGGGACAGCTGCCGTATCCTGGACCCGCCCCAGAAAATCTGTCTCATGGCCATCCAGTCTATTCCGACTGCCAGTGGACCGATAGGACAGAGGAGGACTTCCCCTGTGGGTTTCCACGCCTGCAACTCTTTCTCTGAAAAACTCACTACCATGGAGTCGATCCTGGCCTCTAGCACCCCAATAGGACAGGACAGAACTGCCCCTGTGAGTTTCTGAGACTGTCACTCTTGGTGGGAGTAGAAAGCCTGTCTTTCTCACGTGGAATGGCTGGTGGTTTTGAACTGCTGACTTTGAGGCTAGCAGCCCAACCCAGCTTATAACCCCAGCTCCATCCCAGGAAGATGCAAAGGACTAGATGCTGAGGGACGTGCCATAGAGCTGTTCACTGGTGGGCCTGACAGAGCTCTTAGTTCATAAGCATTTGAGAAAGGTCCCTCAACCATAAAGCACAGTGAGGAAACTTAAAAATCTGCCCCACTCTTCAAGTCCTATGTGTGTGTTTATTGTGTTTTAATCGGCCTTTCTTTCCCCTTTCAAGTTGAGGGCTCTGCTCTCTGTCTCACTCTCTCTGTTGCTGACGGGGGAGCATCTAAGTTATTCTCGGAGGAGCTCTGGGCCCCCTCCCCTGCCCGCCTATGACCTCTGAGCTCAGCAGGCTCCCTGGGCCAACACCGGCTCAGCACCTCGGTGAGGGCAGCCGTTATGTATCACTGCAATTTTCCACGGCCCCAGAAACACACCGCTCAGCCCGTCTCCTTGTGCTCCTAAATGCAAATTCCCAGCTTCCCCAGCTGGGACGGGACGGGCTCATAAATGGGCTGTTTCTGCAAAGCAAGACTTCTTACCCAGAAAGAGCTTCGTTCACTCTTCATCTTCCTGCCTGGAGCCGGTAAAGAGATGAACGAGGCCAGAGGACCCCGGAAAGGAGTGGGCAGCAGCAGTGAGGCAGGGCAGCAGGGCCGGGAGGAGAGGCTGAGTCAGGGTCAGGAAGGATGGGAACTCCGCTCCAGAGAGCCATTTATATCAGCTGCCCTCCAATCAAGCTGTGGCCCGATTGACAGGTTAAGCTCTGCCCACACAGTCCTACAGCAACTATGTTGACATAAAAAACCTATCACACCGTGCCATTGTGTACAGTGGCTCAAGTACATAAACTGCTGCTGCTCGAGAGAAAGATAAGGCTTTTTAGCCTCATTTCCGCCCTGGGAGCAGTTGGTGGTTTCAAACTGCTGACCCTATGGTTCACAGTGCATGTGTAACCCGCCATGCCACCAGGGTTTATCTCACTGTTGTTTGGAGCCCTTGGTCAATCTGACGCACAGTGAACTGATGCGCAGTAGGAAGAAACGTCTGGTGCCGGCCTCACGATCAATCTCTGTCTGAGCCCGTGGTGACAACCACTGGGCCAACCCATCCTTTCATTGAGGGCCTTCCTCTTCGTCACTGCACCTCGACTTGACCAAGCATGGTGTCCCTTTCCCAGACACTGGTCTCTCCTGACAACACGGCCACAGTACGTGAGACCAGGTCTTGCCATCTTCCATGCATGCCTTTGGCACTCCGTGGCACATTGGATCTTTGAGAGCACCTGGTTTGATTCTCCGTTAAGACCCGTCCCACATCAGAGCCCCCCACAGGCCCCCATGGACAGAAGGGTGGTGGCTACGTGTGAGGTGCATTGGCTGGGGATTGAATCAGCTGTTCCCCATGGAAGGGGAAAATCCTACACTGCAGCCCTCTCCCTTACCAGAATAAGCGAATTCAAATCTCCCTAAAGAACAGGGCCAAGGAGCAGTCTCTCAAATTGCTTGCGGTTCTATGTGAACTAGGTGGAGACTCGTGTTTGCACCAAGCCTTACTTGGTGGAAGACCATCTCTGAGTGCTGACCCCTCTGCCTTGGAGCAGAGAGGCCATGGTAACATCCTGACATTGGTCACGGGACTCAAAGTGGCCACCACGTGGGCCTGCTCTCCTTCCCCCGGGGAGCCAGGCTGGACCCAAGCTTGTTTAAAGAAAGCCCTCATAAAGGAATGTGTGCCTGTCACGTTCCTTATTCTCCTAAAAGCCACCCATTGGCGCTGGGGTCCAGGGACGCATGAGTCTTCTGTTCACTGGGGGACTCGATCTCCTTTCTCTGGTCTTCCTGGGCAGTGCCACTTTGTGGCTGATGGGCTTCCTGGGCTCAGAGGGACTTGGCTGGGAGAGGCAGGTGCTGGCACTATGGGGTGGTGATCCTGACTTTCTGGCCCTCCACCTGGCCTGACTCAGAGTCGGAGTCAGGGCTGCTGACCAACAACATGCTTGGACTCTCTCTAGGCTTGTCCCCTCTCCAGTCTGTTGAAGAACAAGGGTGCGGGCAGATTCCACAGACTGCGGCAAGTTCTTTCCATGGAGAAAGGAGCGACACTCCTGCAGATGGAAGCCCGTGCGGAGCCTCCCTCCCCAGGTACCACCCCTGGAAGCCCAAGCAGAGTGTCCCTGAAGAGTCACCGCTCCTCCCCCCTCCCGAGGAGCAGTGGAACTCCACCACAGCTGTCACTGGGTTGACCACCTATGGCCATGATATTCTATGAAGAACAGACCACTCCCCTACCCCCCGCAACCACTCCATTTCTTTGCTTCATCCGAGCTGGTTCATAGGACAGAGCTGGGGAGAGGGCTGCCAGGAGCAGGCAGTATCGGCAGGGCTGGAATGGGCAGTGGGATTCTCTTTTCCTCTCCCACAGACCGCTGCTCCTCAGTTTCCCTCTCCATCCCTTCCCTTTGCACATCAGTGAGCGCGCGCACGCACACACACACACACACACACACACATCTCGCACACCGATTCGCCTCTCCGCACTCACTGTGCATTCCACTAAACTCGGTGTCCTCCTGAGCTAATAGGACATTTGGTTTGCAAATTGTCAGGCCCCCCATGTCACCCCAAGGAGACAGACGATGAAGGCACTTCTCAGAGGAGCCGACCAATTCATTTCAGGCCATCTTTCCCTCCCCTTCCTCCCACCACATGATGCCACGCCACAGACACCCTCCTCCCCCAGGAGCAGAGACCTTGCCCCTCTAGGGGGCTGAGAAGAGGGGCCCGGCTCTTTCCTTCCGGGACAGTGGGCAGAGGTGGGGACTTCCTGTGAGGTCAAGGCCACCACTCCTGCCTCAGCATCTGCTTTCTGCCCCACAAGTGGGAGGTCTCATTTCTCAACACACATCGGAATTACCTGTGACTCATCCCCACCCCTGGAGCTGGAGAGATCTGCTTCCCGGGGTGGGAGTCCGTGGGCAGCGGCGTGGAACCAGGGTCAGGGCTGTGTGTCTTCCTCAGACAGCATCCTAGTTAAACACGGGGAGGCGGGGACCCGCGTGGCCAGCCCCCTTCCTAAAGGCTTCAGCACCACCCAAAGCCCGTTTGAGCATCTTGTTAAAGGAGAGGCAAAGAGGTAAGATCAGAAGCTATTTCAGCCCCACGAAGCTGCACTCTCTGCACACATGCCCAGCCGGGAAAGGCTGGGTGTTTCTTAAGGCACGTTAAACCGGGCACAGGCAGGCTTAGTTTAATCCCCAGTTCCTCCTCTTCTGTTGGCAGCCCCTCTGCCACCCTGGCTTCTGAAGCCCTTGGTGAAGTTCAGGGCACTTTCAGCAGAGGCGCTGCCCTTGCTTTGAAATGTAGTTCCATCTCGCCTTGGCAGGGACATCAGAATTGTCCCACTGATTCTGGAGGAGGCCAGGAGTGAAGCTATTCAGGGTTTTGTTTTGCATTTTTTATTATTGTCACGAAAGGGAAATATCAACGTGGATTGACGCAAAATGGGGAAGTGAGACTCACCACATTGTTGAGTGGCATTTTCTCACTTGGCGGACTAAGCGTGAAGAACAGAGGAGATTTCCAATGCTGCCGCCTAGCTCTCGGACATTGGGGCCGCGGTGTCTGGAAAGATAGCAGCAGCAGAGAATGCTGTCTGTGGGAAGCCGTCACGTGTGGACATTTTACTAAACTGCCGTATTTAACTTTGTCTCTCTCTGCCCCCTTGACAAAATGGCATAAGTAGTTGTGTCCTTATTTCATGGTGGGAAAACTGAGGCTGAGAAAGATTAAGGGGCTTCTCCAAGAGCATACCATCGTTAATGCTCAAGAAAAGATTCAAAAGCCATTCTGTTGCCAAACTTCCTGCTTTCCACATTCCCACCCTGCTCCAGACTCCCACTCCCACACCCACACCCTGAAATGTGGCCTCATCTTCCTTTCTGAGAGTAAGTGCCAGACAGGGAGGGAGGGGAGCCCTGATACTGTTGCCCAGAAAGGTGCCCTTTCATTCTCTGCTCTGTTGGGAGCTGGAGGCTGTGCCCAGGCAGCCAGCTCAGCCTCTAACACAGCCCTGAGCCCAGAGCTGGGACAAATGCTCTCCTACCAGGCCGTCAGAGAGGAAGGCCAGGGACACGTGGCACGGGGCATTCTCCACACAGAGACATGCCTCAGAGGGAACAACGTGGGGCGCAGCCATGCCACGGAACAGTGTTCGCAAACAAGAGTGGTCGTAGAACAGAGACATCCCGATACGCTGTACTGTGGATGGACTGTCACAGCGATAAGCTGAGTGAAGCAAGTCAGCGGAAGGGACAAATGCTGTAGGATCCCCCTTACAGGAAATATGCAAATATATAGAAACTAAGACTTATTCGTGGTAACCAGGAGTTTGAGGGGGGTGGGGGAAAGGAGGAAGTATGACTTGGGAAGCCCTGGATTTCTATTTCTGGCTATGGAAGATTTGCTAATGGATATTGGTGATGGTCCTACTACGTGATTAATACCGTTGGTGTCTTTGGACTGTGCACATAAAGATCGGTGACTTCACAAGTGTGGTGTTATAAGCAGGTGAATCAAAAAACATCACTCTTCAGGTGCCAGTTCATATACATTCAGGGGCTTATCTCACACAACATGTGGTTAGCCCTCACTCTGTGACCGACCGGTGGACAGCGGAGACAAGCTCTCTCGGGGAAACACTTCCTGTAGACCCCGAGGCCCACTTTGGTTGAGTGAGTCAGAATCACCCTAGGGCTTTGGAGACAAATATTTGATGGAATGAGACAGCCTCCTCTTTCTCCCTTGGAGTGGCTAGTGGGTTTGAACCGCCAACTTTGTGGTTAGCAGCACAAGGCTTAATAGACGGCATCATCAGGAGGCCCTAGTTATATTAGTGTGCTAAACGATAGCAACAAATCTAATCAAAGATAGATAGATAGATAGGTTAGTGCAGAGGTTGGAGGACTGCAAAGGGGTGATCTTAATCCCTAGTCTAGGATGTAGGAGGACCATGGAGAGTAATAGGGCAGAAGTTTGAGAAATTAGAAAACTGCATTGGTGAGGAAAAGGTCAATAAGTTTCAGTAGGGAATTTACTTCTATCACATCAATACAACTGCTCATGCTTCCAGTGTAGCCAGGATTTCATTGAAAAGTCTCACCACACCGTTTCCGCAGCTCTACCCTCGCCCCTCAGACTGACCTTTGTCCCCAGAGAAAAAGAACGTTTCAAAATAACACAATGTTCAACCCTGGAGGAGGCCAAACCTTTTCATTTCACTTGATTAGATTGCATAGTCTTCAGGGAAGAGTTAGATATAAATACCACCTTTAGCAAGATAGCAGGTGTGTTCAGAAGCAATAGCTTCACCTTGTGACATATTTGCTTAATAATTTTTGTAGAAATACTTTTTTCTTATCCCCATATGTATTTTTATAATAGAAGATCCTAAGCAGGTGTGCATGAGTTGTGTTTATATGTGTATATGCATATATATGTATACATGAAGAGAAATAGATATGATGAAAACAATATGCATGGATTTCAACATTTCTTGCAGCAAAATAAGCTTGTTGTAATATGTATGAACAGGATTTAGTTGGAGACACTAAGAAATACAAAGCATCGATTTGAAAAGATACATGAATTCTGAAAAAAATTGAATGAAGAACTAACATCAAATTTCTGGTGACACTGGGTGGAAGGATAGTGAAATAATTGATATTTTATGAAAAGCTTGTGAGAATAATGTCCCTCCACCCCAAACCAGCAGTTTACATGTGGAAACTAAATTTGAGAAAGGACGCGACGATGCTGAAGGTGAAGTCTGTACTGGCAGAGCAGCCCCATCAATCTGCATGGGAAAAATTAATCATGTGCTTGCCCAAATGTAAGAGGCCAAATGGTTAACAGCAGAAACAATACCCAACATCAGAGACATCTCATTTGGTTCAGCCTACACAGTTGTGATTGGAAAATTAAAGGTGAGCAAACTTTCTGCATAGTGGGTGCTGAAATTGTTGCACCCAGATCTGCTACAGAAAACAGCAGGGCTTGCGATAGAAATTTAAAACCAATGGGATCAAGGTCCTGAAGCAATTCTTCGAAAAACTGTTAACAGGACATGAAACATGGCTGTACAGGTATGAGTGTGCAGACAAACATCATCAAAACAATGGCAACCAAGTCGGTGGCTCAGAAACAAGCCCACGAGTTGCCATGGCAACAGATTTGTGGATGCTCTAGGCATTTGGCTTGTTAACTTTTTAGACAGTGAGAGAAATATAACATATGCTTAGTATGAGAATGTTTTGAGAAGGTTAGGCAAAACTTTCACAGAAAACACCTGGAAGAACTTAAGCAGGGAATCCTTTCCCTTGACAATGCTCCTGTTCATTCCTCTCAGGAAATGCCAGCCCTTCCGCAAGAGCTTCTGACATCCACCTTACAGTTCTGATTTGGCTCCTTGGGATTTTGTTTTGTTTCTTAACCTTAAAATCCCTTGAAAGGGCATCCATTTTCTTCGGTTAATAATGTGAAAAGTCTATTTTGACATACTTAAAGCTAGGACCGTCCGGTCTTTAGAGATGGGCTAAATGGCTGGTTTCACTGCTTACAAAATCCTAAACTTTGGGAGTTGACGCTGAGAGATAAATTTTATATACTTCAATTTTATCTTTTAAGTTAATTTTTACACGAATTTATTGAATGTCCCACATATTTACATGTTCATTATTTAACATTTATTCTTTGTTGTTGTTGTTAAAAGATCATTTTACTGGGGGCTCTTACAGCTTTTATAACAATTCATACATTAATTGTATCGAGTATATTTATACATATGTTGCTATCGTTATTTTCTAGACATTTACTTTCTATTGAGCCCTTGGTATAAGCTCTTTTTCTCCCCCCTTGTGATCCTTGATAAATTATTATTATTAATTTCATAAATCATTATTACATGGATCGCTGTTTCCATTCCCCCACAGTTTCTGTTGTTTGGCCCTCTGGAGGGGGCGTGCATAGTTATGTATTGATCATTGTGATCATGTATACAGGCACAGATAAGATATAAGAGCTCATGGCACACAGAATCCAGGAGCAGGAATGAGAGCAGTGATACCAGAAGGGTAGGAGAAAGGTGGAAAGAAAAGGAGAGGAAGGGAAACCCATTCAGAATGATCAAAACATAATCAGTGTTTATTCTCGTCTTCAATTCACTTAAAATAAAACCCAAACTCCTTTCCGTGGCAAAAAGCCCCCCCCATGACCTCACCTTGTGGACCTCGCTAACTTTCTCTCGCGCCGTTCGTCTTCAGCTTGCTCACTCTTCTCTGTAGTTCAGCGCACAGCGCTTCATCCTTACACCCTCTCTTCTCGTTTAGCCTCGGCTGATTCCTTTCTCACCGGGACTGTCATCACCAGTGTCCCCTGCTCAAATGCCCTTTGCTAAAGTAGCATCCTCTACAGCACCGTCCTGCTTAATGCAGTCACGTGACTTTGCACTCACCTATCTTGCTTATTTGCTTGTTCTAGGTCTACTGGTTGCCTACTCCACTAGAATGCAGGATTCATGTAGTCAGAGGCCTTAACTATGTGGTTCTTCTCTGCATCCATAGAGCCTAAAGTATTTATTGGTACACTGTAGGCATTCATAAATATTTGTTGGGTGAATTAGGGATAGATGGATTTAAAAGGATATATGGATATGAATGAATGTATGGATGGATGGTCATCCATGATGTCTGTTATATATCAGGTCCCAGTGGGGATATAGAGATATAAAGAAACATCATGTCTTCCCTCAGTGGGTTGACTGCGAAGTGGAGCAGACCACTCATAGTAAGGCAGGTAAAGTGAGGCATTGTTAATGCTGTGTGAGAAGAAAAGGGTTTATTCGGGGTAGAAAGGAAGGAAGAGTCCATCGTTAAAGATGATCAGGATGTGTGTTATAGGGGAGGAAATAAATTGATAGAACTGTGATGATTGAATGAACAGTCAGGTGATCAATGAATCTGAGACCATTCCCTGCAGCCCAAGAAAGGGCAAAGTGTCTCTACATGGTGATACGGAATGTGGCAAAGGCCAGTTACCTGCTGCAGCCAGGACATGGGGTGTGAAAGATCTTGTCTTGCTCACTGCGACGCCTCCATTGTGTAGCCCCTGCCTGGTTCACTCTATTATTGGCTTCCTAGAATGGCTACTCAAGAAGGAGTCCTGCACCAAGAGGTGGGGAAGGAAGCTATAAAAAGAGTGTTGGCTGCAAGGAGAGCAGGGAGATATAAGCCTGGTGAGGCTGAGCAAAGATGGCACATCCACTCTAAGAATTTGGACTTTAGCCAGAAGATCACAGGGGATCAGGGAAGGAGGGGTGAGATGGGTATTTCGAATGATTTCCCCGTTACCACCCCAGGGACGTCCTGGAGGAAGACCAGGCTGAAGAGTAGAGTAGAGTACATGGGTATGGTCCAAGGGAGAGATGGTGAGGAACCGAGGCAGATCAGAATGGTTTATAAGAAGAGGTAGAGAGAGGCACCAGCGAAGTGAGAAAGATGACCTGACTTTATGCAATCCATCCTTTTGACAGCAAAATGATTCCATATTGATGTGGAAGGGAAAAGAGTAGGGAATGAAAGACAAGAATCTCAGGGCTCCCGATAATTTGACTACAATCTGGTGACCCTCGGCGGAGTTATTCACCATGAGGCTAGGGAAGCCTAAGGATCACAGACCACTCGCTTTCACGGACATGTTTCCAGGCTCAGAACTGAATTCTCTATTAACTATTTTCCTTTTATCCCCCCTTCCTTAAAAGGCCCATTCCTTGCTATTTCTAAAAGCTCCAGGTACCACTAGGCCTACATTGTCCACCAATAAGTACACAAAGGCACAGCGTGTGGAGAAGGACGACGTGTTTCTTTTGGAGCACAGTGAATTTGAGATGAAGAAGATCTTCCAAAAGAAAATGCCCTGCAAGCACCCTTGTTTGTAAGTTGGGTGCCCTGGGATCACACTGTTTGATTTCTCTGTGTTCAGTAAAATCGTCTGGTAATAGTAAAACTCACTCCCTTGTAAGATTATGGAGATCTTGAGTGGTACAAATAGTTAACTGCCCAACTTCCAATGATTAAGGTTGACCCAGAGGCTTCTCAGGAGGAAGGCCTATGTGATGTACTTCCTAGAAATCAGTCATTAAGAGTGATTTGGAGCACAGCTCTCTCCACTCAGACTTACATGTGCTTGTGGAGAGTTGGAGTTGCAGTTGAATACTGGTGGAAAGATTATCAGACAAATTGGAGACATTGCACCAAATAAAGCAATGCATGCAAAGGGCTAGATGCTCCCTGGGTGGTGCATTTCATTAACGAGCGAGGCTGCTGCTGAGTGGTTGGAGATTTGAGTTCCTCCAGAAGGACCTCCGAAGAACGTTTGTCAATGGACTCTCCCCAAAAGCCATGAAAACCCAGAGCCCAGTTCTCCCGTGACATGCAGGGGATCATCATGAGCTGCCCTCAACTTACTATCAACTGATCTATGTCAAGTTCTTAGAATCTTGTAGGCCCTCCAATAAATCACATGTTAACGCTTGATATTAGGTAAGGACTCATAGATGTGGGGGGTCACGAGGAGAATGGACACGGGGAGGTGTTGGATTGCGCAGAAAGAGTCGGTTAGGGGATGATAAGAAGGCCAAGGACATGCTCTGATATGTATCAGGGTGAGCAGAGCAACAGGAAACAACCAGGGTGCTGACAACCATCAGCCAAAGCAGAGAGGAAGACTGGATGTTGAGAAAGTCAAGAAGGCACCTGGTCTAAAGTTTCAAGCAAAGAGGGAGGGACCTACCAGGGGCTGCTGCATGGATTTCAGGGGCATCACCTCACCAGAGAGCCTGCAGTGAAGAGTGTGGCACTGGCGAGTACATGTGGCATGCAGATGGCCAGTATAGGCTGTCCTCCGGGTGACCTTGACCATGGGATACACACATGTGGAAAGAGCTAGGTGAGAACAGCAGGCAGAATACGAGGCACTCTGTGGTAGCTGGTTTGTTCTGTTTTAGGAAGGCGTGGCTGGTGGTTCAAAGATGAGATTCACAGGCTTCAGAGACTGTGAAAAAGAGAGGATGCAGAGGACGGGAGAACCTGGGAAAGAAATAGAGGTATTGATGGGGAATTCTGAATGTCCTGGGAGAATTAGGAAGAGGGGGATTAGGAGAGCAAATGAGAGTCAACCATGAACAGTTCTTTGACTCTGGAAGGAAGGGAGTGTTATAAATAAATCTGTAGTTTGGAGGACAAGAAGTGGGGGAGTTGTACTTGATAACCTCAAATTTTACTGTTAAGTGGAATAAGAGGTCATCTGTATATATATATATAAATATATTGCCTCTTTCCAACCCTGAAGTGTTGGGGAGAAACTGTGATTAACATTTTAAAACTTAACATTTTAAAGGATTTTAAAGGGTTAGGGGAATCAATATTAACGGCAAATTAATATTATTTTTGAAATACTTTTATTGGGAGCGCTTACATCTCTTTTTAGGAATCATTTTATTAGGGGCTCATACAACTCTTATCACAATCCATACATACATTAATTGTATAAAGCACATTTGTACATTTGTTACCCTCATCATTCTCAAAACATTTGTTCTCCAGGTAAGCCCCTGGCATCAGCTACTCATTTCAGCCCCTTCGCTCCCCAATGCCCCCTCCCTCATGAACCCTTGATAATTTATACATTATGATTTTGTCATATCATACACTGTCCGATGTCTCCCTTCACCCACTTTTCTGTTGAAACATACAACTTTCCCCTACTTCCTAAATGCTTCCTCCTCCCCACCCCACCTCCACCCCACCGTCATGA
This sequence comes from Tenrec ecaudatus, assembly GCF_050624435.1. NCBI lineage: Eukaryota > Metazoa > Chordata > Mammalia > Afrosoricida > Tenrecidae > Tenrec > Tenrec ecaudatus. The sequence continues at coordinate 183,863,240 of NC_134531.1, read as the reverse complement.
TGCCAATTCTACCTTACAAATCTGGCTAGACCAGAGGATGTACACTGTTACAGATAGGAACTGGAAGCATAGGGAATCCAGAATGGATGACCCCTTCAGGGCCAGTGCTGAGAGGGGTGATACTGGGAGGGTACAGGGATCTACATATGACCTCCTCCCTGGGGGATGGATGGCAAATTAATTTTATTAATTAAAATTTATATATTAAATTGTATTAATTAAAGGATATTGATATCCTTGTGAATTATTTTACACAAAGTAACATTAGGAAATGAATATAGCATACTAAATGAAGTTGATTATAGAGACAATTTGCAGGTTCTTGCTAGTATCATATTTTTTTCAATCATTTTATTGGGGGCTTTGCAATTCTTATCACAATCCTGACACACATCCATTGTGTCAAGCACATATGTACATTTGTTGCCATCATCATTCTCAAAACATTTGCCTTCTACTTGAGCCCTTAACATTGGCTGTCATATGTTACACTGTCTGATGTCTCCCCCCACCCTCTTCTCTGCTGTCCATCCCCCAGATTCTTGTAGTCGGTTCCCCCTTTCCACCCCACATTCCCTCCACCCTCCAGGCATCACCACTCTCACCACTGGTGCCGAAGGGGTCATTTGTCCTAGATTCCCTGTGTTTCCAGCTGCTATCTTTATCAATGTACATCCTCAGTACCATATTTTTAAAATGAAGTTTTTATTGGGATTTAGGTGCGGTGGGGGGTGATTATATTTCAAACCATCAACTCTGCATTCAACAGTTCCCAGCACTCATCCACAACACCCTACTTCATATTCTATCCAACACCCTCCCCCTGCCATCCTCCCTGTCACTCAGGTCAACACCTGGCAACCTTCTTCCCACCCTTAGCCGCCCTCCCTTGGGAGCCTCCGAAGTCTGTTCCCTTTGGTCTACAAGTCTTTGTCTTGGTTTGTATCCCTATAGTAGTGCTCCCATACAACATTTGTCTTTGTGATCGACTAAATTCACTCAACAAAATGCTCTCAAGGTTAATCCATATCGTGAGGGGCTTTGTGGTTTCTATTATTATTATTATTAGCAACCCATAGTATTCCATTGTGTGTATGTGCCAAAATACCTTCATCCATTCTTTGGGCTTTTCTCAACTTCTTGCTATTGTGAAGAGTGCTGAGATGAGCTTAGGAGTGTCTGTCTATCTGTGCTATGGCTTGTACTACTTTAGAGTACATGCCCAACAGAGGCACTGCTGGACCATCTGGAATCTCTATTCTGCGTTGTCGGAGCACCATATCTCTTTCCACAGAGGTTGCACATATGGACAGACTCACCAGCAGTGTATGAGAACTCCCATCTCTGTGTGTTCTCTTTAGCATTTGTTGCTCTCTGCTTTTCTTTTCCTTTGTAAAGTGGGCTATCACTGTGTGTGTAAGGTGTTACCCCCTCACTGTTTTGATTCACATCTCCTATAAACCTAAACATTCCCTTGGATGGTTAGTCTTGTGGAAGCCATTTTTGGTGAACTGTCTTTTAATGTTGTTTGCCCATGTTTTAATTGGAGTATTTGTTTTTGTCTCATGGAGGTAGGGTAGTTTTCTATAGAATTTGGAGATGAGTCTCCTGTCTGTTGTGTCGTTGCTGAAGATTTGTCCCCAGTCTGTGGCCACTCTTTTTACTCTTGATGCACGTGAGTATCTTACAACTGGCATGGTCCAGTCATCTGGTTTGTCTTCTCTTGTGTGTGCATCCTGCATTGTGTTTAATAATGTCAATATTCTAATATGTCAATATTCTGCAATAGAACCCTTACATTAGTCTGTCTTTTTTCCTTCTCGTTGATGATTTTGATACCTCTGGGTCTTTAATCCATCTTGAGTTCATTGTTGCACTTGGGGTAAGGTAAGGTCTGGTTTCATTCTTCTGTGGGTGGAGATCTAATTTTGCTAGCACACTAGAAATCTCTTTCCCATTTAAGGTGTTGGCCCTTTGTCAACGATTGATTGTTGGTGGGTAAATTTATTTCTGGGTTTTCTATGCTGTTCCATGGGTTTGTGTCCCTATCATTGCATCAGTGCCAGGCTGTTTTACCAACTGTGGCTATATAATAGGTTTCGAGTTTAGGTAGGGAACAACCCCTATTTTGAGCCTATTCTTATGAAGTTCTTTTCTTATTCTGAATCTCTTCCTTCTCCATAAAAAGTTAGTAATTAATCTTTTCATTTCTTTAAAGAATGAATTTGGACTCTGGATAGGAATTGCATTGTATTTGTAGATTTCTTTTGGAGGTATTGTCATTTCCATGATGTTGAGCCTTTCTGTCCACGAGAATTTAATGTTCTTCCATTTCTGCAGGTCTCTTTTGGTTTCTTGTATAGTGCCCTGTGATTTCTGTTTTATAAGACTTTTGTCTTCTCCAGTTAGGTTTATCCCTAAGCACCTCCCCTTCTGTGTGACTATTGTAAATGATACTGCTTCCTTGATTTCCTTCTCAGACTTCTCTGTACAGGGATGTCATTTATTTTCTATGTTAATCTTGTATCCTGCTATGTTGCCAAGTCTTTCAATTGCTTTAATCAATTTTTGTTGTTGTTTAGTCTTTGGGGTTGTCTAGCTATAAAACTATATCGTCTGCAAATACTGAGAATTTTACTTCTTTGTCCATTTGGATTTCTTTAATTTATTTTTGTTGTGTAGTGGGTCTAAGTTTTCCAGCACAATGTTGCATAAGAATGGTGATAAGGAGCATCTTTGTCTGGTTCCTTTGCATAGGGGGATGAGTTAGTTTATTGTGCCAACCTGGCCGATAAACACATGTGGGGTTAACTGAAGGGTGGAGGGATAAATGGCTTCACCAGTGTTTTCAAATTTGTTGGGTACAGACTTTGAAAGAAATAGGCTATTTAAAATTTTTTATTTGTCTCTGTGATAGTGTCACTTTTTTATCGATAATTCTAGGTATTTGCATCGTCCCTTTGTTCAGTTTGTCAGAGGTTTTTCTATATTGATAATCTTTTCAAAGGTTGTGCAGTGGCTACCCGTTGGGCTGTTATCTGCGAGGTACGTAGTTCAAATGACCCCAGGAGAAAGACGGGCTTTCTATTCCTACCAACAAACAGTTACATTCTTGGAAACTCATGGGGGCCGTTCTACCCCTGTCTCTCCATGATTCAACTCAGGGTTGATTTGAGTCAGCAACAACTTGATGGCAGTGAGTTTGGATTTTTTTTTTTCAAAGAACCAATTTCCTGTTGATTGTTTTTCTATTTACCAATTCTGCTCTAATTTTAATGATTTATTTTCTTCTGGAGGTTGAAGCTTTCTTGTACTGCTCTTTTTCTAGCTGGTGAAGATGCTGGGTTAAGATGTTGATTTGGTTTATTCCTCTTTTACTCCTTTCTCCATGTGTTTGTTGATTGTTTTAAATTGCCCGCCGGTAACTGCTTTTGCCATATTCCAAAAGTTTTCATGTTGTTTCCATTCCCCTTTGTTTCAAGGATTTGTTTAATCTCACCTCTTACTTCATTTATCACATGAGAATAAAGATATTATATATAGCAAAAGAGGAAATATTTAAAAAGCCCAAAACACTGACATTGAGTTGATTCTGACACATAGAGAGATCTTATCAGATGCAAAGAACTGCCCCACGGAGTTTCTAAGGCTGCACATTTTTTGGAAAGCAGACTGCTCAGTTTCCCCGTAGAGGGACGGGTGAGTAGAACTAGGATCTTTTGGTTAGCAGCGGAGTGCTTTAGCCACTGCAATAACCTTCTTGCCAGTCTACTGAGCAGCTCTTTCTCAGGGCTACCCGCCAGGCTGTGAGGTCGCAGGTCTTGGCTCCTGCAGCACGGACAATGACAACCCCTCCCCACCTGAGGCTGCCCTCTCTGCTGGCTTCTCCATCTTTTCTGGAACTGCAATGCAATCCATAGAACAAAGAAGTGAAAAACTCAGACACTACCCTGCCTTTTCCTCTACTGACTTTCTGTTTCTATTCCCACCACACATTTCCCTCTTTTACTAATTATACCGGCCAAGAGTAACTTTTGATTCACACGCTGGAAATGAAAGTCCCATTTCCCCCAATACATATGTATGCATTCGATTTGCTAACAGCGCACGTGGAGTAAACTCAGAGTTGAAGCCATATCATTGTTAGGCTTTTTAGGTTATATCCCAAATGACCTAAATATGACAAGTTTCTCAAATGTGCCAAATTAGATGTGTTGTGCCAAAGTACAAATAAGATGCATGGACAAAGCCCAGTGGGAAGATTAATTGAAGGCCACCTAATTTAATACAAGCCTTGCAAATTCTACCCTAGCTGAAAATTACTTGAGGAACTTTTCTTTGTTACTACTCATCCCACTTTATCAAGTTTCCATGCCTTTCTTTCCAATCACACTGGGCACTTACTCCCTGAGGACTGGAAGTACAATGGTTAGAGACCAGTAATGATCAGTTGGTTGGATGGATGCCTGAATGGATGAGTAGATTCAAGTTCTAAATATTTTATAAGAATCTCGTTTTACTTGTATTCTTTAATCTTCTTTCCTCAGTTCAAAAGAACTAATGCATACGGGTGGTCGGTGTCATGTCCAGGAATTTTAAAATCCTGTTTTGGGGATTAACGTGCATCATTTGATTTCCTCACTGCTGCTTCCGCGGATGTGGATTGGGAATTCGAGTAGAATGGAATCCTCGACAAGTTCGATGCTTTCTCACTGTATCGTGAGACTGTTCATTGGCTCATTTCTGAGCATTATTGCTTTCTTGCCACTGAGGTGCAATTCGATGTTGGATGTTGGAGCGTCTGATCTTCATCAGGAAATGCTTCAAAGCCCTCTTCCCTTTAGCGCCATCTGCATTTCTTAATGAGTCCTCTTCCAATCTAATGCCTCGTTCTTTTTAAAATGGTCTGGTTTCTCAAGCTGTTTGCAGATTAAATATGGTAAAAAACATATACTCTGATACACACCTTTCCTGACTCTACACCATGCACTATCCCCTTGTTTGTTTCAGATGACTGCCTGTTGGTCTATAATCAGGCTCCACATGAGCACAATTAAGTGTTCGGGAATTCCTGTTCTCTGCAAATTTATCCCTAATTTGTTATGATGCACACAGTCAAGTGCTTTTGCACAATCATTAGCTTTACACAGAACTCAAGAATTGCATACAACCTGAACAAAGGAACAGATTTTCTGCTTAGTCAATATTTATCTGACATCAAAAATGAGATCTTTCATTTCACATTATTTTCTGAGTCCAGTTTGAATTTATGGAAATTCTCTATTGATGTACTGCTGCAACTACATTTTGACTTGTCTTCAGTAAAATTTTACTTGTGTGTAATATTAATGATGTTACTTGATCCTTTCAGCATTCTTTGGGTTCATTTTCTTTGCAGTGGGCATGAATATGAATATCTTTCAGTAGGTTAACCAGGTAGCTGTCTCCAAATTTCTTGGCATACAGGAGCAAGAATCTCCAGCACTCTGTCTCATTTGGTATTTAGTCAATTCCTGAAGGTTTGCTTTCTGTCAATGCCTTCAGTGTTGCTTGAACTTCTTCCTTCAATACCTTGATCATCTGCGACCTCCTGAGACTGCTGAATGTTGACCAATTCTTCTTCTTCTTCTGTTTTTTAACAGTGATTCTGTATTGCTTCTATCTTCTTTTATGCTTCTTGCAACCATCCAATATTTTCCCCATAGAATTCTTCAATATAACCAGAAGATTGAGTTTTTCGTCAGTATTTTCAAAGTTAGAAATGCTAAGGGTGTCCTTCCTTTTTCTAACTCCAGTCTTTGCTTATTTCATTTATTATTATGTCTTCTTTTTCTTTTCTGGGTGGTGGTGGTGGGTTTATATATTGATAAATTGTTTCTGAGGGGATTATTGTTCCTGAGGGGGTTATCTGTCATGGATCCCATGTGTCAAGAGCTCTTATCCGTACCACTGTATATGCTCTGGTTTAGCCAGATTTGTAAGGTAGAACTGGGGCCATGATAGTGGGGCGGAAGGCGGGAATCATTACTATACTGTACCCTGGCTGACTCATCCCTTCCTTGTGACCCTTCTGTGAGTGGATGTCCAAGTGTCTACAGATGGGCTTTAGGTCTCTACTCTGTCTGGCCCCCTCATTCACAATGATAGGATTGTTTGTTTGGGGTCTTTAGTCAAATAGCTGTCTCTTGGTCTATGTAAATGTTCTACTACGGCACTATGAAATATTGTGTAATTCCCATTATTCACAGCTTTATTCATAGTTGTTAAAATACACAGTTGAATGTCTCTGCATAGTTAATAAAACACAAATGAAAATCTTTTGGGGATTCTCTGCTTTCAGCCAACATGCAGTTGAGTCAGCAACGATAACCTTCATTCCATGACCTCTTCTGAATCTAGCTGGACTTTCTGGAAGAGTTTAGAACAAGGGATTTTCTTTAACCAAATGACACTGAACCTGAACATCTTGTTCGCATCCCACTGCTGACTACGTAGGATGATTACCTAAAAGGCAGTTCTCTTCACTGAGCTTTAACCCTTGAGGATGGAAATTGCATTCTGTTCAGCATGGGATCCTCAGCATATAGTTATTCCTCCCCTCCAATGATGCTGGAAACATCACTCCTACTATGCGCTCACATATCCAGGAACAAATAGAAGATGGCTCAGTTTCCACCCAAAACAGGTGAGCTCTCCTACTCAACCTTGAGCCAACTCATATGCCCCAGTCTGTACCCAGGGCACAATTTCATCAGCCTCACCCCCCTCCTCACTTTCCTTCATCCCTTTCAAGAAGAGCAGAATTAAGTCTTTTCAGTACAACAATTTTTAGGGACCTCTTAACATGTGCAAGTGTCTTCAGTTGGGCATGTCAGTGTAATTCAATCCTTGCTCAATTTAGGTAGTCGGTCATGTGAGCAGTTTCATGGAAGTGGTCCTTGGCTAGCTGATTTCAAAACCTTAAGTTGCCCAAGTTCTTAACGTATGTAACCATCTCAGACGCCAAGATTTGGGAACTCGTAGAAGTCTTGGCGTCTATACTGGTCAATGTGACCTTGCTGAAGAAATATGTTTTTCCTTTGAAATTGTGATCAGTGAACCATTTCATACTGCCATAAGGCAAGCTCTGATCTCTTCTGAGTTGTATTCTATAAAATATGGGAACAGAAGCAGGCAGACACCATGCGAAGACACATCCACAAGCTAGGCAATGCCAACAGGTGTCTGTGGCCACCAGAAGCTGGAGTAGACTAGAAGGGATCTTGACACAGGACTGACCAGGAGACTCTGGAAACCAAGATGCCATCTATGGTTCAACCACCCAACTACGCCCAGCCAACGAAGACCAGTGATCCCGAGTGATGTGCAGACAGAGGGAAACCCTCCGGTTTAATAGTCAGATACTCTCCTGCCGGAAGCCTCTCTGGAGGAATGGGGGTGCACAGATGTGGAGCCCCACCTGGGTCCCTGAAAAGGGAGGATAGCTGCAGTTGAGTGGGTGGCCTGGGGGATGGGTTTTCTCAGTGCTGCCTCTTTGGTTGAGGTAGATGACCTTCTCTACATCTGGAAGTGTGAACGGAACCAAACCTGGCTGCCCTTGTCCAGTGTCTAACAAACAAGTGATAGAGGCAAGATGAGGATCTTCTGATCCATTTGAGGGATGTTCTAGACAGCTCATGGATAGGAAGACAAATGCACTTCCAATGCAGCATGCCTGCCTGGAGTGGAGTTCAGAATCGGGTCACATTCTGCCTTGACTCTTTTCTTCCAGCTTTGTTCACTCATCTGTAGGGACATGGACACTGGGCTGTCACTGGCAATCTGAAATTGCAGAGTGCACTGGCAGCCCTGTCCTCTCTCTGAGATAGAAGGGCAATCTGCCCCTTACAGGTCACTTGTGTCAGAGAAGAAAGTCTTATCCTTCTTTCAAGGAGCAGCGGCTGGTGTGCTTGAACCACTAATCTATTGGTTAGCAAGCAGTGTGTACCATGTCAATTTGTCCTAAGTCAGGCAAATGAGAGAGGCTTATCACCAGCCCCCCCCCCCACTTGGTTTAAACACCTGGATTTCTGTAGCCTTGCCTAGTTCCTTCCCTTTCCTTCACCATCCTGAATCCCCAACTCACACTCAAGGCCACCTTCCTGCTGTGCTCCCCCCACCCGCGCCTCTCCCCCGGCTCCTGCATTGAACCATGTCGCAGTCTTTCCTAAGATTAACCGCAGTAACTTGTACTTCCTATTTCATTTTCATCCCATTCACTTTAAACTCCCCACCCCCTTTAAGAGTAATAAGTCACGTGAGACCATCAGTTAGATGGACTCGTATTATTTTAATACCCAGCATGTATAGACACGATATGTAGAGACTTTGAAATGTGAGTATTCATCACATTGTTCTAGTTTACACTGCTTAGTCTATTGCCCCCAATAAAATTCTGCACGGTTCCAGGCTGAATTTGGCCGCATTAAATGCAAAGTGTAGGAACAAACGGGAATACAGCCCAAGTAAGGAAACTCAGGCAAAGAGCCCTAGACGTCTTGGATCGCTGGGTGCCAGGTCCCTACAAGCTCTGCCTGGACTGAGTGTTCTCAGTCTGTGGGTTCTCAAGAGAGGAATGTGTCCCTCAAAAACTCTAATGCAGAAACCAGCTTCCTTATCTGCAAACCATGGGCAGTTACCCCTAGAGCTCCAACCAGGTTCTTGGTAATAAGCAACAGCAGACCAAGAAATAGGATGCACTAGGGAGCCTTGGGGACTGGGGTCTTGTAGAACTGATGGGAATATGGGCAGGGATAGAAAATGGAAAATGGACAGAGGCCAAGAGATCTCCAAAGGCCAGGCTGTAGGAGTCACACAGCAAGTTCCCAGCCAGGAGCCAGGGATGCATGTCCAGAAGCTGCAGGTGTTCCAACTGAGCCCATGGTTCTCCCCATCGCATTCTCTGTCCACACTCATCCTCCTGGTGACAAGTGTTCGATAGCCAAGTGGATAAAGGAGAGGGCTTGGGGCTCGGTGGTGGGGTGGGGGCATGGGTTCACTGAAGGAGATTTAAATGGAAACAGCTTTGACTGCTAGTGTTTCATCCACATTCCTGGCTGCTGAAACCAAGGGAGACTCAGGTGGGAACCGGAATGAGGGTAGGGATGATGCTGGACAGCTCAGAATGTCTAGGACCCCCTAGAAGGACCTTTCCAAGTTGAGCATCTGAAATCATCTGTGCCAAGTGCTGGATCCAGTGCTTGTTGCCAGCCCAGTGAACTGCTGCTATGAGGGGGGCAGGTCTCTGGAGATCTTTTAAGGATTGGGGAAGATAGTAGCTCTAACTTCAAAGGAACATCAAATGAAAGAGCCGTGATCTCCCCGGGGGCGTTGACCCCCACCCCACCCAGGATGGAAGTGGACTTTAAAACTTGCTCTTGGCCACACCAATCAACCAATTGTGAACAAAGTGGTTGTGTTAGTCAGGGTACGTGAGAGAAACAAATCCACAGAAACTCAAGTATAAGAGAGAGTTTTATATAAAGGGTAAGTGCACATGAAGAAAACATCCCAACCCAGTGCTGCCCAAGCCCACAAGTCCAACATCAACCCATATGTCCGACACCAATCCACAAATTCCTCCTCCATCTCACAAAACACATGTAATGATGGCGACTGCAGGAGGAAAGCTGAGTCAGTGAAAGTGTAAACATCTCAGTGCCGGCAGGGGTCTCCACACAGGGGCTGCAGCACCCAGGGCTGCATCGGGGTAGGTCCATGTGGCTTCTCCTTGGGGATGTCTTGCAGGAAGTCAGCCTTGCCAGCTGAAGGAGGGAACTGACTAAGACAGCTGCACCCTGGTCCGACCATCAGAAAGCAAGAGACCCGAGAACTAGAAATGTGAGGCTCACTGAGCCATTTATCCCTCCGCCCTTCAATTAACCCCGCATGTGTTCATGGGCCAGGCTGGCACAATAAACTACCTTCCTCAGTGGTTTCTAGCCCATGACCTCTGCAGACAAAGCTAGCCCTGGGCCTGCTGTTGGCAGCGGAGCTGTGGTTGCCGAAAGGACTCTTAAATAGAAGCAGCAAACCGGCTGGGATGCCTGTGCTCTCAGGGAAGGAGGGGGGCACAGGCACTGCAGTCGCCAGCCAGCACAGGGACCCAAAGGCTGGCCTCATAGCTCCCCGCAGTTGGCTGAGGGTGAAAGGAAACATATAAACGGACAGCAGAAGCCTTCAAAACCTGTGCCTACTTTGTTAGAAGATCTCAGACCATAGCTCGTTCTCCAAACAGAAAATAATGTCCAACTGATCGCAACAAAGGACATCCTGCTTCCCAGAAGTCCCCATTTATGGTGATATTCTAGCATTTCTGAAGCCCCAACGTGCTGCAAACAATGAACATGCTCAGTCGCTTATTACAAGGTTGCAGGTTTGGGTCCACTCAGAAGTGCTTCGGAAGAAAGACCTGGTGATGTAATTCTCAAAAAAAATCAGCCATGCCAAACCCTAAGGAGCCCAGGTCGACTCGGTGGCGTGCACGAAGGCACCGTGCGTTGGGCTGGCTGAATGGTACTGGTTCTGGCATTCCCAATGCAGTGGGATAAGGTTGATAAACATGACTTGGGCAGTTTGTTAACGCTACCGGCCCCTGAAACCCCCTGGAGGCCGGTCCCAAGGGTCTCTCGATGAGAGCCAAAGAGCGGAGCGTCTGCACCAAGAGCCTCCTGACATGGGAGCCAGTCTCGTGTGCCTTTCAGATGTGATGGCGAGAGGGCCTGCTAGGACCAGCTTGGCGGGGGGTGGGGGGCGCGTAAGGATAGGAAAGGGCCTGCTAAGCCAAACACGCGTCACAGGGAATGTTAAGAAACAAAAAATGACTGGAGGGAGAACACAGGAAATATTTAAGGAAATTAACTCATATGGGCATTTATCCCCTGAGAATACTCATTACACTGGTTAGAAATCATTCTGAGCAGTTTAACGGGTCTCGTAAGGACACGCGCTAAACAAATAATTTGTTAAATCGGCCCCAAACGAATATGCCTCTTGAATAACAGTTGGAGCTGCCGTGAGCTTCCCACCCTGTGCTATGAGTTGTACACATCTGATTTCATTTAGCTCCCAACATGCCCATCTGTCGCTGTGATAGGCACCATCGAGTCGGTTCTGATCCATACCGACCCTTTTCAGAACGAAGCACTGCCTGGTTCTGCGCCCTCCTCACCATTGTCCTGGGCTTGAACTTACTCTCTTTTGTTGGCCCTCCACTTTACCAAGCGTGATGTTCTTCCCCAGGGACTGGCTCTCCTGAGCACGTGTCCAAAGTATGTGAGACAAAGTCTTACCAGCCTTGCCTCTAAGGAACATTCTGGCTGTACTTTTTCCAAGATAGCTCTGTTTTTTCTTTTGGTAGTCCATACTACTTTCAATATTTTTTGTCAGAACTCGGGCATGGTATTGTGATTCCATCTCACAGCTGAGAAAGTTGAGGCTCATAGAGGTCTTGCCCACCTGTCCGCAGTCAAGTCCGGGTCTATCTGATCCCAATCTGCACTATTGATCTCTGTTCTATGTTTGTGAGGGTCATTATTGCATGACTGTCTGATTTCCTGATAATGGCCATCCGGACATAAAGTGGATTCCTGGAGACTTTCCGGAGCTGTCCCGGGTGGGTACTAGAACCACTTATCCCCCATCTATCCCCCGAGTGAAAGCAAGTTTCCATTTTCAAAGGCAGCCCTGACAGGAGCAAATGTCACAGAATTACAAAAATATTCCCCTGTGTCCTGCTGGCCTACCCCAAATCCACTGCAATCAAGCCAATGCTGACTCATAGCAACCATGGGCGGTGTTCCCCAGACAATAGATTCCCTTGGAGGGTGTGGTGGTTTGAACTGCTGACCTTGTGAGTAGCAGCCCAACCTTTAACCCACAGGGACACGAGGGCTGGTAGGAGCCAAAAGCAATAGATTTTTTGTTTCATAGAGAGCAGTGGCATGAGATGTTGCAAAACAGGTCATCCCTTATCCTTTGACGTCGCAGGTCTTCATCTGACAATCGATTCTAAAGACACAACTATGGCTGTGCGCTGCAGCCCTGGTGGCATGGTAGTTCAGCACTCAACTACCAACAGACAGGTCAAAGGTTCCAATCCACCCCCCACTCTGAGAGACAGAGATGAGATGGCTTCTGCTTTCAGAAAGAGTGTAGCTTTGGTAACCCTGCGGGGCAGTTCTACCATGTGCCGTGGGCTGCACTGAGTCAGCATGACTCAGGAGGCAATGGGTCTGGGTTTATGGGGGTGCAGCAGGTGAGCAAAAATGAACCCATATACCTGGGCTGTTCATAGTAGTGAAATTTCCCAACACCCTGAGTATCCAACCACAAGGAATTATTGAAATAAATGCTAGTACTCGGATACAATCAGGAACACTGAAGCCATTTAAAAATGTACATTGTGATGATCTGTATCCACATAGGGAGCTTGGAGCTGTATACACACACACAAACACACACACACACACACACACACACACACACACACACACACACAAAGAACTAGGGAACTGCCTAGAGAGTGAGGCCCCAGTTTGATTGGTGAGAGATATTTTTTTACAAGGAGGAAATACCCACATTTTAGGTGTTTAATTTTGACTATTTTTCTTGTTCATGTTGTCTTCGCTTTTCCATCATGAGCATGTGTTACTTTCATAGACAGATAGAAACGTCATAGCTGTGCTCAAACAAAACACAGCCTAAGGGTGACGCTCACAGTGGTGAGAGGTCTGTGGTGCAAGCCTAGGACGACGTCGTCCCACTGCCTGCCCTGGTCCCCTGTGGGCTCCCAGAATCTCCACCTCTGACTCCACTCAGAGCCTGAGACAGAGCCAAAGAGTCCCCCTGATCAAAGGGGCAGGGGTCTCTCAGTGTCCTCCTGGAAAGGCAGAAGTCCTCATGTCGTGCTTGGTTAGGTCACAGAAGATGTGGCCTTCCCACTTGTCTCCAAGCCAAAGAGCTGCATCTGAATCAAGCTCTCTGGTCGGGAGACCGCTGACCTCGTGGTCAGTGCTGCATTTGCCTTTCTCGTGCCAGGAAGAAAGGGCTTGCTAGGCCAAGCTTTAAGAAAAAGGAGCGTCTGGCGCACAGGCTTCCTCTACTGACCCTTGCTGAGCCCCACGAGCATACTTCTTTCCACCTGATGCTCACTACACCTAGGGGTGCCATGGTATGCTTTTTAGGAGGAGCCAAAGAGGAAGCAGAAGAGATCAACTTTGGAAAGTTTCCCATAGCCTCATGAACATGGGGTCTGCGTGATCAAAGAGGGGGCAACAACCAGGCCCCACCAGGAAGCTTGGCCAGAACCCAGGGGTGCCTGGGATGGAGAGGAGGAATGTAGAACCTGGGGAGCAGCCTTATCCCATATATCTGTGCCAGACACCCTGAGACGCCATTCTGATAACACTGCTGGGAGTGATGCCCTGGTTGGGGTGTGGGGTGAGGGCGAAGCATCTAGTGGGAGAGGCGAGTGATCAGAGAACTGCCTGTACTTGGCCCTCCAGCACCCTCTGGAACCCCCACCAGGTAGAATTGTAAACTCACCCTTAGAGGACCGAATGAAGGGAGACATCAGGGTGTGGTGGGTCACATGGTAGGCTGCCAAGCCCAAGATCAGCCATTGTAAACCGCCAGTGGGCCCCAGGGAGATTTCTGCTCCCATATGATTGACAGCCTGGGAAACCCAAAGGGGCAGTTCTTGTCTAGCCTGTAGCACGGTGATGAGTTGGGCTGGGCTCAGTGGCAGTAGGACGTTTACGTGAGACTGGGTTTATGGGCTTCCTTCCTCATAACTGGCAAATCCATGGCTTCGCTCCAGGTCATGGAGACCCAACCCCACATATGTCAGCAGAGCAGTGTCCCACGGGCTCTCAGTGGCTGATTTCTTCAGAATCAGGTCGCTGGTCTTTCTTCCAAGGTTTCCTCTGAGGGGACTCAACCCACCAGCAATTAAAGATGTAAACGGATGGCACCATCCAGGGACCCCTCATTCAATGAGTCTGCGGCAGCTATCCCCATCAGTACCCCGTCCTTGCTGCCTGCCCCATTGCTCCTATAGAACACTAGCTCTCTGAGGGCAGGACCCTGTGTGCCTTGTGAAAGGCCACGGCTCAGCACTGGTGGTTAGTCCCGATGTACAAAAGAATGAGACGCTGACAGGCAATGCAACATCCTAAGACCCCTTATCCATCATGGAAGCTTCTGCGACAATCCGTCTGGTAGAGCGGCTCCTCTTTCAGTGCTGTCATCAACCGTGATGTCCTGTTTCAAGGACCAATCTCTTGACAATCGCTCCAAAGCACTCGAGATGAAGTCTGGCCATTCTCCTCTGAGGATGCTCCCTTCTCATGCTGGCGGCCTGATTCCCGGGACAGATCCGCCCGTTCTTGCATAGTCAATATTCTTCCCCAGCACCATGATTCTGATGCATCCCATTCTTCTTTACTCATCGCCCAGCTGAGCAGGTGTCAGCAGAGCGTCCAGACTAAAAGAGACTAGGAAAAAAGTCCTGGCAATCTGCTTCAGCATATCAGCCAATGAGGACTCTGGGGGGCACAATGATCCCATCTGCCCAGGACTGGGCAGTATTCTGTTCTGTTGTGTATGGGGTCACCATGGATTGGATGGGGTAGGGGTGGGGGTTGATGGCAGCTAACAGCAACAACAAGGACCTCTCCATGACCCCAAGAAGGGAAGGTTGGCCTGTGTTGCCGAAACTCTGCTCCCGAGGGCAGGTGTACTGAAACGTCCCTGTGCAGATACCAGAGGAAGCTGTGCATCCACCAGCGTTGCCCAGTACCACCTAGGTGGGGGGGTTGGGAGGCCGCCTTCCTCCCAGCCAGCTTCTCTCATGGCCCACAGAAACTAGTCAGGGTCTTTGCCCCCTCTCTTTAGAGCAACCAGGCTAGCCATCTCGACTTCCTGTTCCTTTTCTTTCACATGATGCAGATAACTCTCCGGATGTTGCAGTGGGGCCGGGGCTGGGGCCGGGGCAGCAGAGAAGAGAAAGTGCAGCCCAGCGGAAGAAATCAGTCTGTAAAAACGAGAGTCAAGACGCAGCTGGTTCAGGGGAGAAAGAAGAACAGAGCACAGGGAGAACGATGCTCGCTGGGAACGTTAAACACTCAGCAGAACCTGCCATGGGTGTGGAGAGCAGAAGGGCATCTGGGACCGAGGTTCCTATGCAAGCTCTGCCAATCACTGCTGTGTGGCTTTAGCCCAGTGATTCCCCGTCTCTGGGCTTCAGGACACCTTTCGATTAAGTCTTGCCCTGCTGCCTGCTCTACTTTATTCATTCTTGCATGGAAAATAACACTTCTTGAGCATCCAGCTGTGCCAGGTGCTGTTGTCCGTGTTTGGGAAACAACAGGGAATAAGCTGACCCAAGGCCGCACCCGTTCGGGTGTAAACATGAGCAGTACAATTGTTCCCTTGTGCTGCTGTAGAAGAAATGCCACACGGGGGGGGGGGGGGGGGCTTTAACAAACACACTTCAGTTTGTTGTTAAGTGTCATGAAGTTCGTCCTGACCCACAGCAACCCCATACCCAACAGAACGAACCAGGCCCTGTGCCAGCCTCACAATGGCTCCTGTGCTTGAGCTCACTGTGGCAGCTACCATGCCATCCAGCTCCTTGATGGAGGACCTATCTCCTTTTTGCCACTCTACCAAGCAGGGTGCCCAGCTCCAAGGACTGGGCTCTCCTGAGAACCTGTCCAAAGTACGCGAAGCGAAATCTCACCATCCTGACATCTGAGGAGCATGCTGGCCGTACTTCTTGGAGGATAGATCTGCTGTCCTTTCAGCTGCCCAGGGGACTTTCAATATTCGTCTCCAGCCCCACATTCCAATGCATCGATTCTTCTTTGACCTTCCTTGTGCAATGTCCACCTTCTACATGCACATGGGGGATTGAAAATAGCAGGTTAGAAGTCTGAAATCAGGGCGGTGGCTCTCAGGAAAGGCTCTCTCGCTGTCTACTCCTGATCAAAACCACCGTCTCAGTCCCTCCAGCCTCAGTGTTCCGCGCAGCTCTGAGATGTCCATAAGGCTTCTGTCTTCCCCTAGCGTGCTTGTTTGTGTCTATGCTGTAGCTGTGGTTCGGTGCCGTCGAGTCGGTTCTGGCTCAGTGATTCCATGTGGCGCAGAAAGAAACGTGGCCCTGTCCTTCACTGTCCTCGCAATCATTTCTGTCTGTCAGCCCGTTGCTTCAGCCGCCATGCTAATCCATGTTGTCCAAGGTCTTCCTCTTTGTCCCTGACTCTAGTTTTCCTAGGGCAATGTCCTCCACAACTGCGCCTTCCTGGTAACAAGTCCCAGGGAAGAAACCAAAGCTTACACTCCTCACTTTGAATGAGTACTCTGGCTATACTTCTAATGCAGATTTTTGTTTTGTTTTTCTAGCAGGCCTTAAACAACCAAACCAAGCCTACTGCCATTGGTTACGTCTGATCCCTGGTGACACTGTAGACTGCTTGTGAAGCTGTAAATCTTTGTGAGAGCAAATGGCCTCATCTTATTCCCTCAGAGCAGCTGGTGGATTTGCATAACTGACCCAATCGTTCTTCAGTTCCCAGTCTCTCAACCACACGGTCCATTGACCTTTGTCTCTATGGACCATGAAGCCAGCCTGCCTAGCACCCTGTCCCACAGTTCCGTGGTCTCAGACCAGATGAGGAGAAGGTAGTACTAAGTCTGTGCCGCTCTTCTGAGTCTCTTTGTCATCGTCTGCGTGAGATGCATCTGCTCTTGGTAGCCTCTGCCCCTTCAGAGAGAGATATTGAATAGTCTCTTCCTGTCCATTAGGTTACTAGCCCAATACATTACCTAATACACCACCACAGTATGATTATAATCAATATTCTTTGCCAACAACACCATAATACAAACGCATTCATCTTCTTTGGTCTTTCTTATTCATTGTCTAGTTTGCACATACATATAAATTGATTAAAAATATCATGAGGTGATAGACTGAAATGTAAATCCCCCTGCCCCTCCCCACCAGATTCACAATTAAATGCATCAACAAAAACAAAGAAAGAAAAACACATTATGGCGTGGGCCAAGCACATCTTAGTTCTTAAAGCGACATCATTTGCTGTTTAGCATATTCAAAAAACGTTTCGCAGGAGACTTGCCATCTCAATATATCATTTAATTTCTGTACTGTTACTTCCCTGGGCCTTGATTGTGACTCAAGACAGATGGACTCCTTGGCAATGTCAACCTTTGCTGTTCAATGTCATGTCAGTTATTTGATCCAGGGGTGAGGCTTTGTCTTTTCTGTATGCTAATGTGGGATCCATACCAAAGGCTGTAATTGCTGATCAGTATCAGTAAGTGCTTCAGGATTTCTTTGCTTTCAGCAAGGAAGGTTGCAAAATCTACATATCCCAGCTTGTTACTTCCTTATTCATGCAAATATCCTTCTTCACCAACACAAACTGTGACTGGACATGAAAACCTGATTGGATGGAATATAGAGAAATGAAATTTTCATACAGTTCCATTTCTCAGATCATTTGCTCAATATACGGATTTAATGTTTTGGGAAAGACCTCAACCCTGAAACACACTTATCCTGACGAATCTAGGTAGTGTGCTCTTGTTCTGTTTGAAATACTGCCTCTTGCTGTGGGTGCAGGCTTCGGAGGAGTACCGTTAACTCTTCTGGAATCCCCACTCTTCACAACGTTATCCATAGTTTGTAATGAGTCATGCAGTTGGATGCTTTTGTATGGCCAATTAAAAATAGGTAAATGGCTGTTTGGTATGTACTGGTGTCAGCAATGGCACCCCTCATTCCACATCCTCTTCTGAATACAGCCGGGCAGTTTCCTATTGATGCACTGCCAAAGTCAGGTTTTAGTTATCTTCAGTGAAACTCCACTTGCATGTGAACTTACTGCTATGGTTCAATCATCTCCACGTTCTGTTAGATCATCTTTCTTTTGAATCGGCACAAATATGGATCTTTTCCAGTTGGTTGTCTTTTGAATTCCTTAGTGTGGATAAGTGAGCACTTTCAAGGTGGTATTTGCAGAGCATGACCAATGGGGGGACCTATCTGACCTCCTCTGGCTTCCCTACTGCCACGAGGCAAGGCGTAGACAAGCCTCCACTGTTCAGCCTTTTTGACCTATTCTGCAAACCAATCTTCCTCCCATGCCACTCTACTATGCTGGATCAATAATTCATTACCATGGTCACACACAACTCACAGACAATACTCACAATGAAGGGGGTTTATTAGGGAAATTAACATTGTGGTTGTTAGGTGCTATCAAGTCAGTTCTGATCCACAGTGAGTTTATGCACAACAGAAGGAAATTACCTGGTCCTGTACCATACTCACAATTGTTCCTGTGCTTGAGCCCCTGGTTGCAGTCACCGTGTCGATCCTTCTCATTGAGGGAAGTTAATAAGTTACCACAAGTCAGGGTCAGCAAACAATACGAATATAATAATCGGTCTCTTGAGCCAACAGCCACATCTCTCTCCCATGTTCAGCCTCTCATCTCTCCCCCATGTTCAGCCTCTCATCTCTCTCCCATGTTCAGCCTAATCGTTTCTTTGGTTCTCAGTCTCTCAACCACATGATCCATTTGCCTTTGCCTCTTGGGACCAGGAAGTCAGCCTGCCTGGCCACAGTCCCACAGTCTCAGACCAAATGAAGAGGCAGCCCAGTCTCTTGGTGCTCCATCTGGGTGTCTGCGCCACAGGCTGTGAGGCATCTGGTCTCGGCAGCCTCCACCACTGCAGACAGAGACCTGGAATGTTCTCTTCCATTGTCCCAGGTGTCTCACTTTTTATCTCTGCTTCAAAGTATCATCCTTACAGAGGGGGGGATGGGGGTGGCATGGGGGACAAAAACTAACCAAGCTCCTCTCTTAGTGTTACTCACTCTGTTTTGCATATGCTCACCCAGTAATTGGGTGGGACTTACAGAAACTTGGGTAGAAGAACCAGATTAAGAAAGTTCAGTCCCTTGGCACCCCATCAGACTTCATTGGAAAATACTCCTAAAGGTCAACAAACAAACTATTTACAGGCTTCTCTTTTTTTGTCTATGGTTTATTGTTGTTTTGTTTTGCCTTGTTTTTGTACTTATTATTGTCTCTGCATGTCTATCTAGATAAGATATGCAGGATAAACAATGCAGAGGAGAAAACAACAGGAGCAATGGTTCCAGGGGGGCACAGGAGAGAGGGAGGCAGGGGGAAAGGAAGGGAGTGCCAACAAAACTAGGGACAGGAGGACAACAAGTGATCTAAAATTGATGGCGAGAAGGGTATGGGATGCCTGTTGAGACTTGATAAAGGCAATGTAACCTAGAGGAATTGCTGAAACCTGAATTAAAACCAAACATAGTGGGACAAGAGGAAAGTAAAAGGAAAGAAGTAGGAGACAAAAGAAATTTATAGAGGTATAAACACAAGCATATACATATGTAAACATAGATAATGATTGGGAGATAGATCTATGTACATATATTTATATGTTAAGTATTAAGGTAGCAAACAAACATTCAGTGGCTCTCTACTCAAGTGCTCCCTGAATGCAAGAACACTTTGAAGACAAAATGGTGCCTAAGTAAATGTGGTGAAGAAAGCTGATGGTGCCTGATAATCAATAGAGATAGCATCTGGGGCTTTAAAGCATGAAGATAAACAAGTGGCCATCTAGCTGAGAAGCAACAAAGCCCTCATGGAAGAAGCACACCAGCCTGTGCAATCACAAGGTGTCGAAAGGATCAGGTATCAGGCATCAAAGACCCAGAACAACAAACAAACAAACAAACAAACATATCAATGTGAATGAGGAGCAGTGCGGAGTGGAGACCCAAAGCCCATCTGTAGACAGTTGGACATCCCCTTACAGAAGGGTCACAAGGAAGAGATGGGCCAGTCAGGGTGCAGCATAGCACTGATAAAACACACAACTTTCTTCTAGTTCTTTTAATGCTTCCCCCCACTATCATGACCCCAATTCTACCTTACAAATCCAGCTAAACCAGAGCATGATACAGATAAGAGCTCAAAACACAGAGAATCCAGGACAGATTAATCCCTCATGACCAATAATGAGAGTATCAATACCAGAAGGGTAGGGGGTAGGTGGAGGGAGAGAGAAGGGGCCAATTACAATGATGTATATATAACCCCTCCCATGGGAACAGACAACAGAAAAGTGGGTGAAGGGAGACAGTGGCTGGTGTAAGACATGAAAAAAAAAAAAGATAAATTAGCAAGGGTTCATGAGGGAGGGAGGGGGAGGGGTGAAATGAGCTGATACCAAGGACTCAAGTAGAAAGAAACATTCTGAAAATGATGATGGCAACATATGTACAAATGTGCTTGACACAATGGATGTATGTATGAATTGTGATGAGCTGTGAGAGCCCCCAACAAAATGATTTTTTAAAAAGAAATTTCACTCCAGTACAGCCTCCATTTGTAGAAACATCTCAGTTAGTGCTTTGTCAATTTCTGGAGCCTTGTTTTTAACCAGTGTATTCAGAAGCCTGGTGGTGGGTGTAGTGATTGCACATGGGGCTGCCAATCACCAAGTCATAAGTTCAAAGCCACCAGTTGTTCCAAGAGTGAAAGATGAGGCTTTAAACTGATGTAAAATTTTTAATGATCTTTAGCAAAACTTTACTTGCCTCTGACAATACCGATGTTGTTAGATAATATCCATATCTGGATCATTTCTAGCTGGCTGTTTCCAAAATCCTTAGCATCGATAAGTGAGAACTTCTGATGTGGAATTTGCCATGAATGACAATGAAGGGCCGTGCAGGCTCATGCACAGGAGCAGTTCTATCCTGTCCTCTAGGGTTGGTAAGTCTGGCCTATTGATGGTAGCCAGTTTGGTTCTTTGAGCATTCAGTGCCCCTTGAAAGTTTTCCTTCAGAACGGTCTCTTCTTGATTAGATAGATGCTACCTCCTGAAATGGTTGAATGTTAAATAATTTTTTTGCTGTCGTGACTGCTTTCTTCCTGTCTTCTTTTGATGCTGTGGTAGTTATATAATCTTGTGTCAACTTGAGGATTTTAAGAGTGAAGGGGTGGAGTCTAGTCTGTCAATCAAGTCATGACCTGATGATGCCTCCTTGTGGGTGTGGCCTTCTCATGAGGATTCTGGGAACTCTCTCTCTCTTTCTCTCTCTCTCTGCTTCACTTTGCTGCTGTTGAGCTACTCAGAGAGCTGGAGGAGCCACATGGATACCCACCCCATTTTGAAATGCTTCCACCAGCATTGGATCCACAAGACTTTTCACCCACCAGCCTGTACTCTTCCTGCTTTTGGCATCATTGCATGTGCTGTGTGAGTCAGAAGAAGAATCTATAGACTAGTATTGGACATATAGACTAATATTGGAATTATAGACTTGTTCTGAACTGAGCTGGGATATTTTCTCTATATACAATTGCTCTTTGATATAAAGTTCTCTCTTATACACATATGAGTGTCTCTGGATTTCTTTCTCTAGTCAGTCTGGCCTAATACAGTTGCTATCAGCATTCTTCATTATTTTTCAATTGTTACTTCAATATTGTAACTCAATGCTTGATTTTTACCCCTTCAGTCTTTTCAACTTTTGAGATGTCTAGCATGTTTTTCCCTTTGGTTCTCTAACTCCAGGTCTTTGAACATTTTATGATAATATTTTGCTGTTTTCTTGACCCACCCCTTAAAACTTTTTGTTTAACTCTGTTACTTCATCATTTATTCCAGTCATGTTAGTTCAAGAGCAAGTTTCAGAGTCTCTTCTGTCATTCAGTTTAGTCTTTTTGTTTCTCTTTTTATTGTACTTTTGCTTTTTTTTTTCATTCCACAATTCATCTTCAATAATTAGTGGTCAGGGGGCTAAACTTGTTCTCTAAATCCATGTGGGTTATACTCAAGGTCATACTTGGCTGTTGTGGACATGTTTTTATTTCCTTCAGCCTCAAATTGAACTTTCAACTAAGGAACTGATGATCTGTTTCATACTTGCCCCCTGGCCTTGGTTTGACTGACACTGAGCTTCTCTAGTGTGTCTTTCCACAGATGTAGTCAATTGGATTCACTTTTATTCCACCCAGTGAGGTCCACATGGATAGTCACCATTTACGTTGTTGAAAGGACTATATTTGCGATGAAAAAGAATGATGTATCCTGATTGAAGGAAGACTCATTAACAACCTGTAATTTATAGATGATACAGTCTTAGTTGCTGAACGCAAGAAAGCCTTTGAGTACTTACTGATGCAGACAGGTCAGAGCCAATGGCCTTCAGAATGGACTGCGCATTAACATAAAGAAGACACAAAACCTCACAGCTGATCCAAGAAGTAACATGATAATAACCAGAGAAAAGTTTGACATTGTCAAGGATCCCATTTGCCTTAGAGTCACAAACAAGGTCCAAGGAAGCAACAACAAAGGAATTAAACAATCACTGCATTGGGAAGATCTTCTGCAAAAGGCTTCTTGAATATTTTACCAAAATATGTCACTTTAAGGACTAAGAATTGCCTGACCCAAGTCATGGTATTTTCAATCACCTTATAAGCATATAAAAAGTAGACAATAAGTGTATTAGGCAGAGTTCTCTAGAAATCAAAACCAGGACACTTATGATTATATATGTGTAATTGTATATGTGTAATTATATATGTGTAATTGTATATGTGTAATTATATATGTGTAATTGTATATGTGTAATTATACATGTGTAATTATATGTGTGTAATTATACATGTGTAATTATATGTGTGTAATTGTATATGTGTAATTATATATATGTAATTATATATGGTGAAAAGGAATGTAATAGCAAATTAGTCCACACAGAGTACAGAGAGCTCACTTTGACTCATTTTAATGAGTCAGTTCATATACTGACAGTATATGATATACTCACTCGGCCACCACCTCAATTTCAAGGAAGCAGATAGCAGGATGATGGGGTGGTGAGGTATAGCAGAGGTCAGAAGCACAGCATGGTGAAGCAGGTCATGTTGGAGCTGCATGGCATAGCAATGAGAGGTGGCTGACAGGAGAGGTGCGGCATATGGAGTGTTGGCAAGAGGAGCAGAGAAGGCCCATAGGCTGGAGACATGGTAAGGTGGAGTGTTGCCACAGCGTGGAACAGCATGACCTAGCAATGAAGTCCACGGTTGGCTCAGAATGGTGGCCCAGAGTGCTTCACAGTCCACAGCATACATGATGAGTCAGGGTAGCAGGAATAGCAGAGTACTAGCCTGGCCATCAAGTAAAGAGAGAGAGAAAGAGAGAGAGAGAGAGAGACAGAGAGACAGAGAGAGATCAGCCTCCAGAGAGCAGCAAGGGAGGTCATCAGACCTGATTGACAGGCTAAGCTCCACCAATATTTTCTCACAGCTGCCAGGTTGGCACAGAAAAACCTATTACGTTCCACCCCTTGTAAACTTGGAACTTGTACACATTTCTTTTATTCCTACATAATTTTGGAGCAAAGTCATATTTGTGTCTATTAGAATAAAACTGAAATGCATAAAACTGAAAATATGGCAGCCTCATTTAAACATTAATATTTGATAAGTGAACAAAACAAAAACATTCTATGCCTAACAGTTTCAGTTATGTGAACAACCAACACCATAATACAATGTTAAGCCTATTAAAATCTTCCCCCACCCATGAGAGTTTGTAAGCCTGCCACTTCATGCCTTTCTCTCCTCCCATTTTGGGGATCCAATTTCTATACTGTCCAGTCTATCAACCAAGTGCTCTGAAAAGACAAACATGTTCTTTGATATGAAGAATCTTCATTCCAGTTGGAACCTTGTGAGTCTGCGTCTCTATTAGTTATATAATTTCTCGTTAACTTGAAGTGTAGGGGTGGAGTCTATCCTGTCAATCAGGCCACAGCCTACGGTGCCTCCTTGTAGGTATGACCTTCTCATAAGGAGGGTCCTGCCTTTCTCTCTCTGCCTACACCTTCCTGTTGAGGAAACACATTGAGACCTGCACAAGCCCTGGAGACACATTCACTGCCATTGGATCCACAAGACTTTGCACCCACTAGCCAGTGAGCTTACAGCATTTTCCATCATTGCATGAGTTTGAAGAAGGATTTATGGACTAGCGTCAGCCTTATGGATTTGATCTAGACTGGGCGGGGATGTTTGCTCAATATATAACTACCTCTTGATTTAAAGCTCTCCCTTACACATAAATGAGTGTCCATGGATTTGCTTCTCTAGTCAACATAGCCTAACACAGTCAAAACATGACAGGTCATCCATAAAGTCAGCAGCCATATGTACCAATTCACAGGCTCCAAAATCTTACCTTCATTTGGTTGGGTTCTGGGCAACTCAATGTGGGCTGCCTCACTTAGTCTCATCAGTGTGCCCATTGGCTGCTTTGTCTTTGGACCATTGGCCCCTTCACAAGTTCTCCACAATGTTAACCTCCTTGGGCTAGGTGATGCCACAGGCTCAGGTTCTGCACAACTCTTTAAGTTTCAGACCATCCGACTCCTTCTCACTTCTCTAGTCCCTGTGAACCAGGTCCACGGGGATCAGTGGCCAGACTCAACCCATTTTGCTGTTGCTGTATTTCTCCCACTTCCACTCAACAAGTGAATCCAGGCGATCACCTAGAGAGCATTTCATGCTGCCTGCAGGCTCCATTTAATGTTCAGTCCCGGTGAGGAGAGTTCCTTCAGGACTCCAGTTTTTCCAGCTTCAGGGACAAACTACTAATTCAGACTCAAAAAGATCAAATGGATCCCCCCCTTCCCCACCCCCCTTCCATCTTCCAACCGCTCTCTCAGCAAGTCTTTTCAAATACAAATGTCCTGAGCACTCAAGGAACTAGGTGGGGCTTACATTTTCTAGAACTTCTTTGTATGCATTTCCTACTAGCCCATTTAAGAGATCCAATTTAATAGCTAAAGGCAATGGGTTTACAAGCTCTTTATTCATACTTCCTGATACAAATTTCTATCACGCATTATATCAATGACAATATGTAGAAGAAATCAGCATAATCCTAGTATAGCCATAACCTAAACTCAATTCTAAAAATAGTCAAATTAAATCCTTTCTTATCTAAACTACCCCCTTTGTATGCAATGTGGCCTTAGGCCTCTGCCTGCATTATCCAGGGCCATACCTTCTGTCATCATTTTGACAAAGCAGCAGAAACTCAGAGAAGTTTAAAAATTCATCACATTCACTTTTTCCATTTCATTTGAAAGTAACCAATGAAAACTTCTAGGAATCAAAACCTTCACTTATCATGCTCTTTACAGAAAACAACTGAGTAAACAGTGAGACCTTTTCTGACCTCCGACTAACCAAAGAAGAAAAAGTACCATAAGGCAGAGGTCAGATGAGCCCCCCTCTACATCTTTATGATTTGTTTCTCTAGTAGCCCAGTCCTCAGGTCTCATAATGTGTTATGCTGGGTTGATACGAGAAACAAATCCAGTGACAGACATATTTGTATAAAACAGAGCTTTACAACGAGAAGTGATTACAGATCAAGAAAACATCCCAGCTCAGTCCAGTTCAAGTCCATAAGTCTGATACTAGTCCATAAGTCCTCTTCAGATTCACAAGTCATTTCTGTGCAATGATATGGAATGCAGGAATATCACAGGCTGGTGGGTGCAACATCTTGTGGATCCAAGGTTGGTGGTGGGCAACATTGCAGCGTTCTGGCAGCTCTCCAGGAGTCCAGCAAGTGAGAAAGTCAAGGTAGAGAGAGACAGGCCAGTCTCCAGAGAGATATATATCAATATAAGGAAGATCAAAGAATGACTTATACCTTTGTATTACAGTGCTGGCAAAGAAATACTTGCACTGTGGACGATCAAAAGAATGAACAAATCCATTTGTGAAAAAGTGCAGTCAGAATTCTCCTTCGAAAAAGGGATGATAAGACTTTGTCTCAATTCTTTTGGACATGTTATCACAAGGGAATCATCTATGAAGAAGGAGATCATGCTTAGAAAAGTTTTCCAAATAATAACTATCCTGGACAAGATATACAGTGGCTACAATGAGAAGCTCAAACAGAGCAGCAGTGGTAACGATTGCTCAGGACTGGGCAGTGCTTCATCCTGTTAAACTGTCCCCATGAACTAGAACGGACTCAACAACACCTAACAAGAACATAAATCTTGCTATCGTTGATCAAATTTTACTATGTGCTACACATTGTTCTAAGTCTCCATCCTGAATTAATCTTCTGCTGAAGTTTGGCATTATTATTATTAACCACATCCGTGAGCCAAGGTGGCATAATATGTCATGCATTGGTCTGATAGTAACCACAAGGCCAGCAGCTCAAACCCACCAGCGGCTCAGAGAGAACGACGAGTCTTGCTGCTCCTGTAAAGATTTACAGCCTCAGAGACTCACAAGAGTCTCCAGGGTCACTGCGAATTGGAATGGACTTGATGGCAGTGAGTCTGGAGTTTTTCATAGATCAAAAGCTAAGATCCAAAGACTGTCAGACAATTGCTCAAGGTTTTCTCCACGGGTGAGTTATGCGAGCATGGTTCACTCGGGACCCTCTAGGGCAGCACCGCCCAGCAGCACACTCTGGGAACAAAGAAATGGCTCATCCATTGGGGCTGTCCAGCTGCTAATTACTAGCCACCTGTGACTATTGGACACTGGAAATGTGTCTGACCAAGGAAGTTAATTTAATGTAATTTAATTCAATTACTTAAAATTTAAATAGCTCTATATGTCAAGTGGCTGCTGTATAGAACAATGGGGCCCTGGGTCCTCTCACTTGCACCTTAGTTAATGTCTATCTCCCAATGGATACATGGAACTGTGTACCTCAACCTCCTCATTTATAGTGAGGGGAGACCTCATAGGGTTTCTGGGAGGGGAAGATGAGTTAACACACGTAAATGGATCAGAGGGCCACCTTGCATCATTAAACTCAAAGACTTGCTAGTTACCATCGCCATTCTCATCACGCTCCATAAAACTGGCACCCTGTTTAGTGTTCACTGGTGAATTTCTATAACTTTGAGTAATCTTGGAACGTAGTAGTTGCTCAATAACTATTGTTAACTGGATGGATAAATTAAGTGGGTATGAGAAGTGGAAAAGAATAAGCTCGAACGCTTTCAGGGGCTTGGCAGGGAATGCAAATGAACTAAACTGGTTTCCAGGATTGTGGACTCCAGCAACTGGAAGATAGCATGTCCCAGGGAACAGCTTCAAAATCATTTTTGTGGACCGAAGCAGCTGGGAGCACCATGGTCCCAACAGAGCCCCATAGCTAACAGGGTCTTGTGGATTGTCAGTCTGCAGTTAAGTATCTCTCAGGGCCCTTGTCATCCCATAATTGCACAGCCGACAGCAAAAAGCATTATTTTTTTGGTGTCCTGATTTTTTAGGCCTGTTTCTGATATTATTTGGGGTACTGATTCAGATAATTGCCTTAGATAGACTGCGTCAGATCTAATTTCTTAGATAGTGTCCCACTATATTTTCAGCTACCAAGCTATACTAATTTATTAATTTATCATCCTAATTTTAAATATGTGAAAAATTCAGATTGACAGATTACAAGATTCTAACACCAAAAAGGGTAGAAATATTTGAAAAGGAATTAGGCATTAAGGAACTTCTGAGGGAAGCTGTATATGGACCCACGGAGGCTAGTTAGTTATAATTTGAGGTGCCAATCCTAAAGTAAGTTGCTCAAACCCACCAGTCACTCTGCAGCCTTTAAAAGATTTGAAGGTTTGGAACCCAAAGGGGCAGTGTTTCACTGTCTTATAGGTTCACTATGAGTTATAATCAATTAAATGACGGCAAATTTTTCTTTTTGATATGGGAGTTTGTGCAATATCTACACACTGCAGCTTGAATTCTGCAAAGTCATAAATAGCTTAAGAAAAGTGGAAAATAAAAGAAAATTGAAAAGATACATATACGGAAGGTGGGGGAGCAATGACAGAATGTTGAAAATGTGAGTTCATAGCAATGTTCATAAATATTGTGAAGATCTAAATTTTTCTTCCTCGATTATGCAGTCAATATTTCAGAGCACACTTTTAACATATAGAAGTCAATGGATAGATAATTCATGCTAAATGTTTCAGAGGTAAGGTTGGCTCCAAGCTTCTTTGTAAGAAAAATTCTAACTTTTCTTTTAAGAGTTTCTGTGCACAGTTGGAGAAGTTGTGCTATCTGATAATATGAGTGGAACATTCTAGTTTCAGTAAAGGAATCTGAACTCTGAAAGACTCATTTTAGCTGTCAGGACATTTGAATCTCTACAAACTGTACCAAAATCACTACAAGTCGGTCGATTATCATTCACAGTGACTTCATGGGGCAGAGCAGAACTTCTGCGGGTGTCTGAGGCTATAAATCTTCATGGAAGATTTCTCTTACAAAGTGGCTGTTGGGCTTGGACAGTTGACCTTGTGTTTCGCAGTTAAGCATAGCCCATTCTGTCACCGGGGCTCATTACTGATGGTGCAGTAACTTATTTCTGGCCTCCTTTTAAGATGAAAAATTGGAACTGCCTGCTATCCAGTTTATAATAAAGGTGAAAATTGGAGAAAAATTCCAAGTTCATGTAGTTTGCACTGTTGAAATCTATCTTTGGATCAAAGGAAGCCCTGTGGCGTATAACAACCTGAATATTTAGTGCAACACAGCAGTATGTGGCAGCATGCATGTCCTCTCTCTCAGGCTAGCTAGCACGCCATGAACGTACCCTGATTGTTTTCTGAGTGAGCATAGTGAGTCAGTACATGGCCAACATCCCGTGTCTCACAAACCAGAGCTGACAGGGGAAAACTGGTGCCTTCTGGGGGATCAGAAGGTCAAATGTACCCAGAAATGAGAGGCATTGGAATGTGTGTTTGAGGCTCTGGAATGTGTGTTGGCTCGCGTAATCAGTCTCCCAGATGTTTCAGTCACTGAGTTCTGAATGAAGCCATCCTTGTTCACTTTCTCTTTTCTTGGAGACCATTCTGAGGAAACCGAGCGATGGCCCAGAATTTGTGTTTGCGGAAATGAAAGTCTGCCTTGAGAAACGGGAACTCCCGTCTGGGACGTTCAAAGGGCCGAGAGCAGTGCCGTGTGTCTAGAGGGGAGCTTTTTCCCAGTAAGGTTGATGTTTTGAAGATACTTCTTATAACCCATATTCTTGAGCTCACTGTGGGCATTTCTCAGCCTCTTGACTATAACAAGAAGGAAAGTGGCCCTTATCAAGTACGATTGCTGTTTTGCTCTCCCACTCCCAATCATGCACAATTGTGCTTATGTAAGTTATAAGTATATGTGACACAAATTTCACAATAGCAGAGAAATAACCAAGATTACCAACCAACAAAGCAAAACAAAACAAAAAAAAACCTTTGAACTTACAGCCATCATTTCAACTCTAACTTACAGTGACCCTGTAACTGAGAGTAGAATTGTCCCAATGTGTTTCTGAGACTAATTTTTTCAGAAGAGAAAACCTTATCTTTCTCCCTTGACTCTGCTAGGCCATTTGAGCTGTCAGCTTTGTGATCACCAGCCCAAACCATGACCCACAATGCCACCGGAACTCCCAGGACACTCATCCATAGTAGTCACCCTGACGGACTGTCTGCTAACATCTGGAAACCAATTTGGGTACACTTCTAAGAATGAGCACTCTTAGGTGTGAATCACAACTGTGTGGTCTTGGGCCCCCACTTCCACTAACTAGGGCGGTGATGGAGTTACATAGGGGAATTCCAAGTTTTTTCTAATTTTAAAACAGGTAAGCCACTTAGTGACTCTAAACCAAACATGAAGTGCTGGAACTCTCCAGAGAGATTTCGTTTTGTCTGCATACTTTCTTCTAATTAGTTGATGTATTTGCGTTCTATTGCTGCTTTAACAAGTTATGGGAAACTTAGGTTGAAAGTCCAACACAGACCTCCCTGGGCAAGATCAGGGCTATGTTCCCTTGGGAGGTTCCAGGAGAGAACGCATTTCCTGCCTTCCCCATCTTCTAGAGGCGGCTCGCTTTCCTTGGTTTGCGGGCCTCTTCCTCCGTCAGAACCCAGTGTTACATCTCCCTGTGCCTTTTTCACAGTCATGTCTCCTTCTGACTTTCTATTCTGTCTCCTTCTTCCCCTTTTAGGAGGATTGATAATGCAGCATAATCTCCCCCATGTTAAGGTCAACTGGTTGGCAATCGTAATTCTAGCTTTGGTCTGTCATTTAACACATACATAGCTTGCAGGGATTGGGGAATGGGCTGCTCCTTGCTTATGCCAGGGAGCCCTGGTGGCATCATGGATCACATTTTTGGGCTGCTCTCCTCAAGGTCAGTGGTGTGAATCTACTCGTTGTTCTGAGGAAGAGAGTCGAGGCTTTCTGCTCCTGTAAAGATGTACAGTCTCAGAAACCCACGTGGACCATTGTAGCCTGCCCTAGAGGGCTGATAAAGACTCAATGGCAATGGTGTACAGTTTTCGAAGGTGCTTACCCTCCCTTCCTTCTCATGCCCCTGGCACCAACGCCAGGGTAGCCTTGTTCTCCTGGCATTACGGGCGATGAGTCTGCAGGTCTCCGCCTAATCAGTGGTTAGCTGTGGTGCTGCCGGTTCGAATTGCTGGTGAGTGAATGTGAACGAAACAGAAGAAAGCGTTGCTCATTGCGCACCGTCTTCAAGACCAGTGGGATATGGGAGTCCTCTCTTGTGGCCGTTGCATTTCCCTCATTTCCCTGGTCCGTCTTAGAAGAAAATATCATCAGACTGCTTGTTAGAAACGAGGATGGGAAGTTTTTGGCTGGATTACTTAGGCCATGTCACCAGAAGGGAGCAGTGACGAGAAGGAGCATCGTCATCTTCACGAGCAGGAGAGCCTGACCCCAGCCCCTCTGCTGCCTGCCCGGCGGCATCAGAAGCACTCTAGCAGCCTGTGTAATTGATGACAGGAAAGGGAGCCCGCTGTCTGATGTAATCTGTGGAACCCACAGCAATAGAGAACTAGGGACCACTCAGGCAGCTCCCTGGGAGGCCTGAGAGTCAGGCTTTTTCACAGCTGCCAGTAAGCACTCCTGCCCAAGCGGTCCCCTGACTCTTCATTTCATGTCACCGGACCACCCAGCATGTGGTCAAGGCTCTTTTTGAAGATCAGGCACAGGGCTGGCTGAAGTGGAGTGGGGATTCAAACCGGTTGTTCTTCAGCCCAGACTGAATCTTCACTCCTGTAAATCCTGTCTTTAGCAAGACGGACTTGCTGGTGATTGCCACCTCTGGAGCGGTTGGATTTAGGGAGAAAAGTGGGACCCGCATCAGAAGGATCCTTTGGCCAGGTCTCCAGAATGGACTCCAGATCCCAAGTGTATCCAGGAAACCACCAAAACTAAACCAAATCCTTGTGCCTGAGTAGGCTTTGGCTCAGGGGATTCTGGCCTTCATGTTGCATCAGCAGGACTTCCTAAATCAGACTCAGGCAGCCTGGGAGTTCCCCAGGCTCAGAAGAAGGCGTGAGCCTGTGCATGAGAGAGCAGGGATCCATGGAGTGGGTAGGAGAAGGGGAGCCAGGGAGAAGCCTATAAGAATCTGCTATGATTGTTGGTTTACCACACATTTGATTTAGGGCTGTGGACCTGTACACGTATCATCTCCTGGGTTTAAAGATAAAGATGACTCTCAAGTTCCAGTTGGGGTCAAAACAACAACAGCAACAACAACGAACACACCCAACGCTGACTCATATTGACCCTATAGGACAGGGTCGAGTCCCTGTGAGTTCTGAAATGATTACTCTTTTGGGAGTAGAAAGCCCCATCTTTCTCCTACAGAGGCAGTTGGTGGTTTCAAAGTGCTGACCTTGAGGTCAGCAGCCCAATAAGTAACCCCTATACCACCTGGGCTCCACCCAAGGGCAATAATTCCCTGAGCAGACCCATCAGACAGCTGGTGTTGGGGGTGGTTGGGGGCCGGACTGTTGATGTGCGAGGATCATGGTTCAAAACCAGCAGCTGCTCTTCAGGAGAAAGATGAGGCTGTCTGCCCTGTAGAGGCTTAAAGACCTATGGTGAGAAAGAAACACCGTCGGCTTCATGATTGGGACAGCCTTGATGGGTTGCTATGAGTTGAAATTGACTGCATGGCCGTGTGTGGGTGTTTGTGGTCTGGGGCCAGGCTACAGTCATTCAGATGTGCCCCTGCCTGATCACATTTGGGGCTCCTGCCTGTGGCTGGAGGGCTCTGATTGCTGGCTAACTGCTAATGGAATTACCATTTGCCAGAACAAAAGAGGGAGACTGGCAGAAGAAAGGGGGGGAAAGACCAGTGTGACTAAGTAGAGCCCCAGTGTTCAGGCTCCCATACTTTCCCATTTTCCAGGGGCACCAAGAGCAATACCTCAAACTCACTCTCATCACGTCGATTCCAACTCAGAGTGACCCTATAGGATGAAGCAGAACTTCCCCTGTGGGTTTCCAAGGCTGAACATCTTTATGGAAGCAGGAAACCTCCTCGTTCTCCTGAGTTGCCAAGGATAACCCCCAAACACTGAAGACTTCCCTGCATATTTTTAAAAGCCTGATCTAGTATACGGCCACCCTCCTGTGAGGCCTCTTCATAGTTTTTCAGAATCAACCTCGACATCAGCTTATTCTTGTGTCTTGTGCCCCTATTTCTGAAGAGCAGTGGACGGGACATTCATCCGCGATGGAGAGGACCTTAGACTGTAGGGGCTAAAAGGAAGCACTAGAAATTGTTGGGGAGATGCAGACTGACGTGAGAGATATCTCTGCTCTGTGTCAGAAGTGATGCAGGCAAGAGCCATGTGCAACTTCATCTGTCACAACCCCCAAAGGATGTGAATTATTGTTACCGTTAGTGTTGTTGCTGTCACTGACTCATGGCAATCCCATAGAAATTACAGCAGAAAGACACCCCATCTTCACAACTGTGGGCATGCTGCCGTTCATGGTTGTAGCTACTGTGTATTCTCAGCACTTTTCCAACCTGGAGGGTTCACCTTCCAGCACTGTCCAGAAACCAAAAAACCCCAGACTCCCTGCCATCAAGTTAATCCTGACCCAGGGCTACCTTTATAGGGTTCCCGAGGCTCTGCATCTTTATGGGAACAGGCAGCCTCATCTTTCTCCGGTAGAGCAGCTAGTGGATTCGAACTGCTGATCTTGCAGTTAGTAGCCCAACTTGTACCAAGCCCAATATTGCTAAGGCTTCAGCACTACATCTGACAAGATGTCGTGGTGATCTTGTTGCTTTAGGGTCTCAGCGGCTGGATTTTGGAAGCACCCCTGAACCTGACCACATGAGTGGTCCTGCTAGAATTTCAATCCTCCTGGTGGCATACTTTTCAATATTACATGCAAGGAGGAGAATCTGACAGAAGTTGGTAGTTAAGTATGCCCAGTCCCTTTTAAAAACAGGAAGCTAAAAAGGTCAAGGTCAGGTAGCCAGTTGATGGAATAGATAGCAACCCATCCTGGGACAGAGCCCACCCTCACTCCACTCCATCCATGGCTCTCTTCCTGACCTCAGGGGTATCCCCTTTATTCCATTGACTTTTTTTCCCTGCTTGGTACAAATACAAGAGAACTGGTTTTGCATCTGTGAAGAGTCACGGTTTCAGGTTGCAAGCAACAGGACGAAGCTCTGACCACCCGAGCCACAGAAAACGCACTGAGAGGAGGCAGGGTATTCGCGCATCCAAAAGGAAGGTTTTACAAGCAGGCTGGGAGCATGAAGAAACCAGGCAGCTCTCGGGGTCTCTGCAGCAGGCATGACGCTGGCCAGGATGAACGTGAGCCAACCCTGCCTACCCCGCCTTCTCTTCTGCAGCTGCTCACACTTCCCAGCTGACTCATCCGGACCCAAGCAAGCCCTGAGTGTGTGTGCATGGGGCTGGGGGTGTCTCGTCAGCTGTACTCTACAAGCAAGGTGCTGGCGAACCGACACCACTAACGAAACTTTGGAATTGCTAAATATGTGTATATACAAACACACATACATGTAATTCACACACGTGTACACACAAACATGTAATTTACACACATACACGTATATGCATGTAATTTATGCACATGTACATACAAACACACATACATGTAATTTACACACATGCACATACAAACACACATGTAATTTACACACACACATACAAACACATATACATGTAATTTACACACATGCATGTGTATGCAAACGCATATGTGTAGTTTACGCATACACATACGTGTATATACAAACACATATACATGTAATTAGAGAAACGTGTACTTTTTAATGCGGGGGAAAGGCATCCTTGTATTAGGAGCAATTGAAGATGAAATGTCATGTCTTTCATAGCGTACTAAACTCCGGTTAGTTCAACCCGTTTTAGGTGAACATTCGTTTTTCATTGGGGAACTTTTTCCTCTTTGGAAATGGCTTCTTTCAATGGAAAGAGCCTTCGAGTCAGACAGATGTGGTTTCAAATGCCACATTCTATGCTTGACTGTCTTTGAGGGCTGAGCCAAGCATTTCCTCCCACCATGCCTTTCTCTCCAGTCTGTAAAATGGGTTTCACTCCACTCCCTTTTGACAAAGAGCACCTGATAAATCGAGAGTTCTAACATCCCTTTCCCCAAACATATCAGAGCTTGGGGAAGGTCTGAGTATCACACTGACGTCTCTCTAGATGCATCTACTTCCCCCCACACCTACCCTTGACTCCAAACCACTCCTCCTAAGGGACCCACTGTCCGTACTTCCAGGGACATGTGCAAGAGAGACCTCCAACACAATCCCGTGAGGGAATGTGTGCTCGATCATGGGTGATTAAGTGCTTCTCAGGGTTTCTCTTCCAGACTAGTGTGTTGGGCGATGCTCTGTTTGCGTTAAAACCTGGCCAGGTCAAATATAATTGGTGGTCAGGATATCACTATTCTGAAGACAGGAGGCTTGGATCTACACAAAGATACCAATTAAGCTTATACGGTCCAAAGGACACAGGTGAGGCAAGCAAACTAAGACACATGGGAGATGGAGGGGACCATCCGAAAGGCAGGAGAAGAGATGGAAAGCCACACAGACAGGAGTTGGCATCCCCACTCGACTTCAGGCACTTGGGCAAGTGAATTTCAGTCTTTGGGCATCTGCAAGACGAGGGGTCGTCTAGGGGCTGCATGGGATTGCTGAGCGATTGCTGCCTGGTCCCTCCCCCAACACATCACGATGTATAGACGACACTGAGCATGGCAGTGAGGCTTTCTTCCACCTTGGCCTGCTGCCTCAGGGTGCCCTTCACATCTGTGGTGCCTCATCTCTTGCCACTGTGGACCTGTGCCCAGGGAACTGGTTCCCCCGTTCCACACTCCCCATGAAGCTCAAAGGTGCTGACATTTGCCAAAGGCTTGGTGCCCTCGTTTCTCTCATGCCCACAGCTCCTCCTCAGACAGAAGCCCCCGAAAGAACTCAAAATGGCCTCTGCTCGGCCCACGGTCAAAGTGTCCTTGGTCTCCTGTGGTAGCCTGGTGGCCTAGTGGTGAGGTGGTGGACCGCTAACCACAACGTCAGCGGTTTGAAACCACCTGCCACTCTGCCAGAGAAAGATGGACATGTGCTCTCCTGTAAAGATTTCCAGTCTTGGAAACCCACAGGGGCAGCTCTATCCACTGGGCCCTGGAGGGTCACTCCACAGGACGACTGTGTCTGGTTTTGTTTTCTGCCACCCCCACCCCACCCCACCCCCAGCTTGGCGACAAAGCACGAGGAGGTCCTTTTTCTCTCACCACATTGAGACTTATTCTTCCCCTCTCCTTCCCTCTGCCCACCCCCAACCGCCCTCCACCCCCATCGCTGGTGCTTGGGGAGTTTCCCTGGGCGGTAGAGCTATCTGGAGACTGGCTGCCAAAGTCAGAAATAGGGCAGCAAAGAAAGGAAGCTTACTAGGAAGTCCAAATAAGAGCTTCCGTCTCCCCAGCTTCTCGCCTCACGGGGACCTCGCCACACCAGTGAAGAACGAGACACGGTGAAAAGATTATTTTTTATCAGAATGAAATAGTTCGGAGGAAGTGGAAACTATTGCTCCTTATGATCCCACACAAGGCAGTGGCTCATGATTTCCTCCCGAATATCCCAGGATGGGGGAGGTGAGAAGTGAGAGGGGTGTGGAGGAGGCCTCTTTGTCCTTCCAAGCAGGGCAGGGGGGGAGAGCGGTTTCTGTGGGGGTGCGGGTGCTCCTGCGGGCTGGTCTGTCCGGTTCCGAGACCACTGCAAGGAAGCCTGTCCCCAAGCACAGTCTTTCCCCAGGGGCCGCTTCTCCCTGTCGGGGCGTGCCTGTCGCTTTGGGGAAGCCCCACCAACCCCGGAGAGGGCAGAGGAGCAGGTAGGTGGGTTTCTCGGTGGAGTGGCAGAGAATGGGTGGAGCCCTTTGCCAGCAGGGGGTGGGGGCGAGGCGGGCGGGGAGAATCTCTGGTGACAGCAGCTCAGAGTCAGGAGAAATATCCCTCTTCCTCTGAGAGAATCCCTTCTGCCCCGCAGCTCCCATTTGCAAACCCAGGTGGACCAGAGAGAAAATGTTCAATAGCAGTCTAGCGCTGCGTCAGGTGATCAATTCCAGGTACAAAGAGTTGGTGGAGGTGAACTCGGTTGAGCACATGCTGGAACAGTCTCTCCACTTCCTAGAGGGTGCTGAGAGGGGACCCTCCAGTGCCACATACCACCAACTTCTCCTTTCTGCCCCAGCCGAGACCCTCTGTTAACACCTCCTACTCTTGGAAGTCTCCACTTTCGTTCTAGCCTGGTGCCTAAGCTGCGAGTTTGCAGACCCCTGCCCGATCACTCCTGTCTCATCCCTAACCTGGGATGGAGAGTCCTGGGTCCTGCAGATGGTGCATGCCAGGGCGGCCTATGGAGATGTTTGAGGCCACCAAGAGGCGAGTCCAAGGAAAGGCCTGGTGGCTGACTTTGGAATAATGGTGCATTGGGAACCTCAGGAGCAGAGAGCTGCTCGGCATGCATGGGGTCACGTGGTCGAAATCAACTCAGTGGCAACTGGTTCACCCTTCGCTGCGACGACAGACAGTTAGCACCCCCCACTCACTCTGTTCTGGGGTTGGGGTGAGGGCCGAGGAAAGAGATGGAGCTTCCAGGCTAGAACTTGGCGGGGACAGGAGTGTTTGGGGGTGATCCTCCACTCTGGGTGGGCATTTGTCGTTTGCTGTTCCCACATCCATTTTTGTGTTCCTAAGATCTCCAACGCCTGGTCTGTCACACTCCCTGACCCCAGCTCCCACAGGCATCCATGTAAGATCCCCATCCCATAAGTACCCAGTGCCCTGGGTACTGTTCTCATGCTCAGAGAGCGTTTCCACCTTCCTAACTGTATGAGACAGAGGAAAACCTGCCAACACCAGGACCTGTGTAAGGGGGCAACCTGTCAGAGAAGGAAGACACAAATACACCCCATCAATAGAGAGTGGTATCTAGTTCCAGCTCTCTGGTTTACACTGAATCTCAAGGGGCCTCAAAATGGTCCTGCTCGATAAGAGCCTGAAACACAGTGAATCCAGGACAGATAAAGCTCTCAGGACCAATAATGCGAATAGAGATAACAGGAAGATAAGGGGAGGGGAGGGGAAGAAAGGGAGAATTGATCACAAGAATCAATACATAAGCCCCTCCCAGGGGGATGAACAATAGAAAGGTGGGTGAAGGGAGAGATCGGTCAGTGTAAGACATGAAAAATAATAATTTATCATTTATCAAGGGTTCATGAGGGAGGGAGGTGGGGAAGAAGGGTAAAAATGAGGAACTGATATCAAGGGCTCATGTAGAATGAAAATTCTTTGAAAATGATAATGACAAAATATGTACAATGTGCTTGACACAATGAATGAATGTATGGATTATGATAAGAACTGTACGAGACTCCAATAAAAGTATTTAATTAAAAAATCATACTGTTAAGCTTTTGTTTAGCTTCTTCCTAAGTTCTGGGGAGCTGTCATGGCATAGTGAACTGCTAGCTCCAAGGTCAGCAGTTCGAAACCACCACACACTCCGAGGGAGAACAATGAGGCTTTCCACTCCTGTAAATAGTTACGGTTTGGAAAACCCACAGGGGCCGTTCTGCCTCATCCAATAGGGGGTCGCCATGAGCAGGAAAGCACTCGGTGGCAGTGAGTTTGATTTGCACAGCTGGTTGAAGTGGGAGAGAGAGAGAAAGAGAGAGAGAGAGAGAGAGAGAGAGAGAGAGAGAGAGAGAGAGAGAGAGAGAGAGAGAGAGAGAGAAAGAGACGGGGAAGGACATACCTGATACAGGTCACCACTTCAAATCTCTGCACTTCACCTGCCGCACCTCCTGTTCTGCATCATGCATGGGCCAGTGAGTGAGTGTGTGGGCCCAGCCTTCAGCACCATGGTGTCCTTCCCACTGTTCAGAGACTGTACGAGAGGCTGCTCTTTGACGCGAGGTGGGCACACTGTGCTGGCCCCACAGGTTCTCCTGGAGGGGACTGTGCTGCCCAGAGTCTCTGGAATCCTCCAGGGCAGCAGATGCAACACTTAGGAGCACTGGGGGATCGCTGAGGCCTGGGAAAGAGCAAAGGCTCTGGGCCTGAAGCAACATGCTGCCTTCTGAGAAAGCTGCTCACGCCTGTCACCAGCCCTTTCTGAGGAAGGGCCTGTGGGCTTCAGGTGAAACGGGCGCTGAGGGAAGAAAGTGCTGGGTCCCGCTCTGAGCATTGCAGACCCGTAAAATCACTTGTTCCTCGTGGGAGACAGGAGGAGAAAAGGGAAACTGCACAGACGGGGTTTAGACTCATCCTTCACCTTGATCAGTGTACAGAACCCTCAAGCCCCAAGGTGACCAGGTGGTAAAGATCTGGGCTCAGATCAACAAGGCATGAGACCCAGACAAGGAGCTGAGTGGCGGGGGCCAGGGGGCAGTTCGCCTCTCTGAACTTTGGTGTTCTCTCCTGTAAGAAAGAACAGTAATAGTTAAGTAAGAATCAAATAATCCAGGAAAAGTACCTAACACACCACCTGGCACGTGTGATGAGGTGGCTGCATGGCACTCGCTGTGACTTCTCTTCCCCATCACGATTACCCCTCAGGCTTCATGTCTAGTCCCTATGGAGCGCCAAGGATGACCCGGCTTGGCCACACCAATTGCATGATGCTCTTAAAGGCGGCCATTGAAAAGGTTGTGGTGCCATCAATGTGGCAGCCCAAATAGATCTCTGGGTATAAATGACAAACTCTGCTCCTGGTTCTTCTTTTTTGATGGTACTGAGAATCCTGGTTCTTGCTTCCGTGATGGTTTACTTTATACCCAGTGGGATGGCAACATTGCTTGTGTTAAGATTCCCATCTTGGAAACTCGATGGGGCAGTTCTACTCTGTCCTCTGTCCTGTTGGGTTCCTATCAGCAACAGGCGACTTTTTATCTGCTTTTATTCAAATACATCTTAATCCCAACTTTTGCTTTTCTGTAGGCATTTCTTTTCCTAGTGTTTTTGTAATTGCTTCTACTTTTAAGGGTGATCTTGAATATACCATTGCCCAGTGTAAGGACGGTGTGTGGGCAGCATCTGAGCCCCTGTGACTTCACAAGGGAGAAGGAGAATTAAAAGACCAATTCTTATGAGGTCTTTATTGGAGGTGCAGGTCAGACGTGTCTCTGCTCTTTACCAGTTCAGACACCAATTATCCCTCCCATGATACTCTCCATTTCTCTGCTGGGTTCACTCGTCCATTGCAATGATCACACAGAACTCAGACAGTTCTCATGAGTATAGTGTTTATTAGAGTAGTTAGCAGGCTACAAATCAGGATCAGAAATGTTCAGGATACAGTTCTTCCAATTAAGAGTACCTCTTCTCAGCTATGCCCACAGGGTTGCCTTTCTCTGGACCCAGGCCTCTTGGCTATGCAGTCGCTTAGCCTCTGCCTTGCGTGGGCAAGTATTACAGTGCCTTTAGCACTGCTGATACTTGTCCAAAGGGCTCTCCACTCCACCATAACCCTCAAAGCAGAGATACTCAGCTCTAGCTCACTGAGTCAGCAAATATAATACCCCAATTAAGTGCCTGGAGCCACCCCACTTCTCAAGCAAGTATCCTACCTTAAGACACCCATTCTAGGAAGCCCACTGTTCTGTCTCATGTTACTGCTGTGGTTCCGCTGCTGTTAATCTGGTGCTGTAGTTTGCTGTCTTCTGAATCAAGAAGGTTCAGCACACAGGGATCTCTGGGTCCAAATGACAAACTCTGCTCCTGATACTTCTTTTTTGATGGTACTGAGAATCCTGGTACTTGCTTCTGCGATGGTTTACTTTACACCCAGCAGACCCCCATCTCTTATCTTAAGGCTACTCCAGGGATTGGCTCTGTGAATAGAATATATGGCAGAATCAATATTGATGTCAACATCAATAAGAAACATTTACTGTCCAGTCAATTCTGACTTATGACTGCCCCAGGTGTGTGTGTGTGAGTAGAACTGTGCTCCAAAGGGTTTTCTTATTTTAATCATTTTATTGGGGACTCTTACAACTCTTATTACAATTCATCCATCCATCCATCCATCCATCCATCCATCCATCCATCCATCCATCCATCCATCGTGTCAAGCACATTTGTACATTTGTTTCCATCATAATTCTCAGAACATTTTTTTTCTACTTGAGCCATTGGTATCAGCTTCTCATTTTGACCAGTTCCCAGATTAGAGTTTGAAATATTTCTTTAAAAAATTCTTTTCTCCAAACTATTTTATTGGGAAGTTT
Organism: Tenrec ecaudatus; assembly: GCF_050624435.1. Classification (NCBI taxonomy): domain Eukaryota; kingdom Metazoa; phylum Chordata; class Mammalia; order Afrosoricida; family Tenrecidae; genus Tenrec; species Tenrec ecaudatus. The sequence continues at coordinate 183,822,436 of NC_134531.1, read as the reverse complement.
TACAGATATCATACATTCCATAGTTTACTCACTAAGCAGGATTGTACAATTGCTACCACAATCAGTTTCAAGTCATTTTCTTCCTCCTTGAACTCTTTAACTTCAGTTCTCCTTTATCCCCCATCTCTTCCACCATATCCCCACCCCCAGGAACCCTTAATCTACGTATTGTCTCTATAGGTTCATCAATTGAACTTGTAAACTTTAACATTCAAAATTAACCTGTTCTCAACCATTCACAATGGACTCATATAATCTTATCAAAATCTTCCCCCATCTGCTCCTCCCAGACCTATCAGGAAGTGAAGAAATACACAGTCTGCGTGACTGCACCCAGTCGTTTGGTGGGAGTGACAAAGAGTGATATCACATTCATTGCCGCACCACACTTATATGCCGTGTGTGTGTGGGGTGGTGGGGGTTGTTCATAAATTTCACCCCATCATTCACGCACACACATGCACTCAGACACATATGCATGCACACACACAGCACATATAACACACAAGAATGCATATCCAGAATGCCCTCCTGTCCGTATCATCTTCTCAGGCCCTGCTAACTGCTTACTAATGTCATGACGTCTGCTTCGATTGTCTTACTAGAGGTGACTTGCCTCTTTTCCTGCTATTTCAGGTGGCCTGTGATCACCTGCTGCTCTTCTAGGGATCTGGGAAGAGGGAAGTGGCCTGCTTCATGAGAGGAAGCCTCTGAACAATAGGCATTCTGCAGAGCACACCCTTTGATTGATCAATGACAGCGCACTAGGTCCTGGGAGGGGCACTTGGCATAGGCTGACTGCCTTGATTGCTATTCCCATGACCTTTGAGGGAAGATCATTCTTCATGCCCTGGGCCTGGGTCTAAATTAGTGGTTCTCAATTTTCCTAATGCCTCAACCCTTTTATACAGTTCCTCATGTTGTGATGACCCCACAACCATAAATTTTTTTTGATACTTCATAACTGGAATTTTGTTACTGTTAAGAACCAGGCGACACCTGGAAATGGGTAGTTCGAGCCCCAAGGGGTCGCGACCCACTGGTTGAGAACCTCTGGTATAAGTGCTTATCTCAGGTAATACTCCCAGCCACCTAGTTACTCAACTACCAGTCAGTCGATGCCAATTCATGGCAACCCTATAGGACAGGGTAGAACAGCCCATGTGGGTTTTTGAAACTATAACTCTTTACAGAAGTAGAAAGTCATACCTTTCATCTGAGGAATGGGTGGTGGTTTTGAACTGCTGACCTTGTGGCCCCCAGCCCAACACATAACCACTCTGCCACCATGGATACCTATAAAGCAAGTGCAAATTCAGGTGGAAATGCTGAGATAATGCATGAAATGGAAGCTTTGCCTGAACAAGGTCTCCCTTTGGGAGCTTTGAGCAGATACTACCTCAGGAAGCAGCATAGCATCCCTCAGGAGGTGTGAGAAGGCACAAGCTGGCCCTCAGTCCCAGGGACAGGAAGCTGGGAGTGGGCGGGCCTGGAGCAGTAGGTGACATGGCTGGCTTATACTCAGAGACTGTCATCTTGCACCAACACACTTGTTTTCAACATTCAACTCACACTCTGCCAACAATGTGCTCTGACTGTGTCAGGAGTCCAGGCCCTGAGCCTGTCTAAGAAATCAGCAGACCCCCATCTCTTATCTTAAGGCTACTCCAGGGATTGGCTCTGTGAATAGAATATATGGCAGAATCAATATTGATGTCAACATCAATAAGAAACATTTACTGTCCAGTCAATTCTGATGTATGACTGCCCCAGGTGTGTGAGAGTAGAATTGTGCTCCAAAGGGTTTTCTTATTTTAATCATTTCACAATCCAGCCATCCAGCCAATGTGTCAAGCACATTTGTACATTTGTTGCCATCATAATTCTTAAAACATTTTCTTTCTACTTCGGCTCTTGATATCAGCTTCTCATCCTCCCCCCTCTCTCCTTCCCTCACCCTCCCACCTTCATGAACACTTGATAGTTTTAAAATTATTATGTCTTACACTGAGCGATGTCTCCCTTCATGTACTTTTTTGTTGTCCATCCCCCTGGGAGGAGGTTATATATAGATCATTGTGATCAGTTCCTCCTTTCTTCCACCACATTCCCCTTCCCCTCCTGGTATAGCTACTCTCAATATTGGTCCTGAGGGATTTATCTGTCCTGGATTCCCTGTGCTTCCAACTCTTATCCGTACCCGTGTACATGCTCTGGTCTAGCCAGATTTGTAAGGTAGAATTGGGGTCATGATGGGGGTGGAGGAGGGGGTTAGAGGAAGCATTAAAGAACTAGAGGAAAGTTGTAAGTTTCATCAGTGCTATACTGCACCCTGACTGACTTGTCTCCTCCTCCCCACGACCCTTCTGTAAGGGGATGTCCAGTTGCCTAGAGATGGACTTTGGGTCTCCACTCTGCACTCCCCATTATTCACAGTGATATGATATTTTTGTTCTTTGATGCCTGATACCTGATCCCTTCGACACCTTGTGATCACACAGACTGGTGTGCTTCTTCCATGGGGGCTTTGCTGCTTCTCAGCTAAATGGCTGCTTGTTCATCTTCAAGCCTTTAAGGCTGTAGATACTATAGCCAGGCACCATCACCTTTCTTCACCACATTTACTTATGCATCCACTTTGTCTTCAGCAATCATGTTAGGAAGGTGGAATGCCAGTTTAATAGAACAATGTATTCTTGCATTAAGCAAGAACTTGAGTAGAGGTCCAATGTCCATCTGCTACCTTAATACTAACCTATAAATATATGTACATAGACCTATTCCTCCATTAAAATATATAAATATATTTACATATGTACATGCCTGTACTGAGACCTCTATACATGCCCTTGGCCTCCTAGTTCTTTCCTCAGTTTCCTTCTACTTTACTCTTGTCCCACTTTCATATTCAGCCATTAATTGGGTTTCAGTAATTCCTCTCAGTTACATTGTCCTTGATCAAGCCTTACCAGGCTTCCTACTCCCTCCTTGCCATTGATTTTAGGTCATTTGTTGTTCCCTTGACCCTGGGTTGTTAACACTCACTTCCTTTTCCCCGCCTCCCCCTCTCCCATGTCCCCCCCCTGCACCCCCCTACCATCAGACCGATTGTTTTCTCCTCCAGATTGTTTATGCCACCTATCTTATCTAGATAGATCTGCAGAGATAATAATATGCACAAAAACAAGACAGAGCAAAACAAAGCAACAAAAGAAAAGAAAACAACAACAATAAAAAACCAAGGACAAAAAAAAGAAAAGCCTATAAATAGTTCAAGGTCTCTTTGTTGACCTTTATGAGTGTTTTCCCCATCAAAAGTGATAGGGTGCCACACCCTCACCCCCAGTCTATTTTTGTTATTCCCCAGGTACTTCATTGCTCTGCTCCCTTGCTGTTCTGTTGTACACCCTTAGTGTTTTGCCTTAGGGTGGTGGGGTCAAATCCGGCACAATTCCCGCACTGTGTCTCCAGTGTTGTCCCCCACAGCGCTATGGGTCAGTGAGGGGTGTCGTGTCTCGTGTTGGGGCCAGCCCTATGCATTGACTGCTCTGAGAGGGAATATTGTCCTCAGGACTTGGTGGGCCAGGTTATGCTCCACTCTCCCTCCCTCCCTCTTCATTTTTCATTTGCTCCCATGGGCTCTGATCAGACCTGTCCCTCTCTCTGAACTGTAGCTTCAGTGCTGTCCTCTGAAGTGAATTCTTCTTGGGGGAGGGGAAGACTGTCCACGTTATCTGAGGCTGATTTTTGGAAGTAAATGACCAGACCTTTCTTCTGAGGTACCTCCAGGTGAACTTGAACCCCCAACTTTATAGTTAGCAGTCAAGCACATTAACTAATATATCATTCAAGGACAGCATCAACAGCCATTGTTAATTTTCCTTCATATTTTTGATGGTTCACATTGTCTAGTTAAGTCCAGCTAAGTTATATGGCAGATGACCGATGGATTTTGACTCAAAGCAAAGAAAACCAGAAAGATGTTTACTTGTGTTATTGGCTATGCAAAGGCATCTGACTGCGTGGGCCATAATAAATGGTGGATAACCTTGAGCAGCATGGCATTTCCAGAACACTTGATTATGCTCCTGGAACAAGAGGCAGTCGTGAGAACAACAAGGGAAGACTGCATGGTTTAAAATCAGGAAAGGGGTCTGTCAGGGCTGCATCCTCTCACCACACTTGTTCAATCTATATTGAGAAAATTATCAGAGAAGCTGCCTATTATGAAGAACAATGTGGAATGAGGACGGTAGAAAGGCTTATTAACAACCTGTGATCTACAGATGACCCAACTTTGCTTGCTGAAAGCAAGGAGGAATTGAAGCACTTGCTGATGAAACTCAATTATTATAGCCTTGGTGTGGCTTGAAGCTCAGTGTAAGGAAGAGCAAACTCATCACAACTGGACCAATTGGCATCATCATGAGAAATGGAGAAAAGGTTGAAGTTGTCAAGGATTTTGTCTTGCTTGGTTCCACAACCAATGCTTATGGAAGCAGTCTTGGAGATCAAAAGATGTGTTGCATTAGGTAAATCTGCTGCAGAAGACCTTGATCACAAGAGTATTGAAAAGCACGGATGTTATTTTGAGAACTAAGGTGTGCCTGACCCAACCATGGTATTCTCCCTTGGATTATACACAGGTGAATGGTGGACAGTGAATAAAGGAGACCGAAGACCATCTGAATTGCGGTGCTGGGGAAGTATACTGAAAGTCCCATGGACTTCAAAAAGCACAAACCCATCTATCTTGGGAGAGAAAAAGAAGTCAGAGCGCTCCTTAGAAGCAAGAATGACAAGACTTTGTCACATACTTAGGACATATTGTCAGGAGAGACCAGTTCTTGGAGAAGCACAGTGAGATAGTTAGTTTATTGTGCCAACCTGACCGATAAACACAAGTGGGATTAATTGAAGGGTGGAGAGATAAATAGCTCCGTGAGCCTCGCCTTTCTTGTCTCTCACTCTTTGATCATCAGACCAGTGTGCAGCTGCCTTGCTTGGTCTGTGCCTCAATTTACAGGCTAGACTGGGACGCCTAGCCTGTGGACTGTGTCACTGTAAGTTGAGGTCCCTTTAAGACCACACAATTGAAATTTACCTCTCTTGAGCGGGACTGACTGTTGTGACCTGGCTGACAGTTGGTGACCTGCCTGGCTGTTTGCTGCCTGTGCTGGGATAGCCTAGCTCTCTCTCAAGACTTGAAGGAGTGCCAGTGTCTCACAACTGTCTCACAGGAGTGAGTCGCACTGAGCCATTTGTACTGCTTTATATTTAACTGTTCATTTCTTGTGTTATATACCTATCTGTTTATAATTTAACTATTATTTCTTGTGTTATATATCTTTATAACTATATATATATAGTTATCAGCAATCTGGTTTTATCTCTCTGGAGAACCCTGTCTAACAGAGACATCATGTTTGGTGAAGTGGAGGGCAGTGTAAAAGAGGCAGTCTCTCAGTGAAATGGGTTGACACCGTGGCTGCATGAATGGGCTCAGGCATAGAGAGAATTGTGCTGATGGCACAGGGCCGTACGGTGTTCCGTTCTATTGTGCACATTGTCGCCATGGGTCATAGCTGACTTGGTGGCACCTGACACCACCAACAACACGGTTTATGTGGTCTTCTCTTTTCCTATTCCCCAGATATGGAAACTGAAGTTCCCAGAGATTCAGCCCTTACCTGCGGCTGTACAGCCTGGAAGCAGTAACATCTGCATTGGAGGATGCATCTCTCAGTGCAGCAGCACCTGGTCAACCCTGGAATGCTATCCACTCTTCCACCCAGGGTCCTCTCCTAAGACCTGTGAAGAGGCAGCTGAGGGACTCCCTCTGTGCTGGGACTGAGGGTGGGAGGGGAAGGTTGTGGGGCAGCAGTCAAAGGCCACATGCTTTCCCCCAGCAGCTCACTGATGTCGGAAATCATATCTATTTTAGGTCAACTGTCAAAGTTGATTTTCATCTGCAAAGCCCCAGGCTGGCAGGAATGTGGTGTAGACACACGAGTACTGGGCGTTTTAATGGAAAAACCCTTGGACTCGCTTTGGAGTTGACGTCCCCTCCATCTCCTTTGCCCCTTGGCTTGGGTGACTGGACCAGTGGGAAATTACCAGGCCTGTCACTCTCTCCGCATCGCAGGCACCCAGCACCGGGCTTCCTTGTTTACTTATTTAGAGCCTCGCAGAGGAAGTGGTAAAGGAAACTAGCTGAGTCGGTTTCTGAGAAGACACCATATTTGTTCGCAGAGGAAGCCGTTGCTTTCTGGGATCTGGCTACACCAGTCAAGACGTCTGCTCCAACAGGGTGTTCCAGAGGTGCTTGGGAGTTGGCAGAGTCCACGACACCACGGAGCTCTGGCTTGGGGGTTCTCTGTCCATGGGCGCGCCGTCTGCGTGCTGTTTGTGAGTGTCACCCCCGGAGCGAGCAGTCATGGCCTTGAGGAATGTACCCTTTCGCTCTGAGGTCCTGGACTGGGACTCCGACAGCCTTGCCGACTACTTCAGGAAGGTGAGCTTGCTCTTTGTGGTTGGGAGGGTTGGGGGTGCCATTGCCAGGCTGCTCAGAAGCTAACAGAGGGAACCTGGGCAGAATACAAAGGGGTAAAGGGCAGCCAAGGGGCTATCAACCTGTCACCCCCTCGCCCACTTACCGGTTCAGTGAGTGCCGTGCAGGCATCTAGGAACCACTGAGCTTTTCAGACAGTGAGTTCTAGGGAGGAGGGAGGGGGAGTGGTCCCTAAAACAAGGGTGTCCCTACTACATGTCAGGGGCTGAGTGTGATGTTTTACAGGCATTGCCTCATCTAGCACTCACCAATATCTTGTGAGGCCAGCATTGTCTCTGGCTCAGTCACATGCCCAGTTCCAGGAGGTCAAGTGGCCCTAAGCCCCAGAGAATGCATGTGACAGAAAAATGTCCTCTTCTGCCTCTGCTCTGAGGTTCAGAGAAGAGTTACAAACACCAATGAGACCAAGGCTACTTAACCCAAAGGGCAGAGTCCTGGCAGAGGAGAAAGGAAGGGCAGGATGGAGAGTGCAGAGGACTAGGGGGAAGAATCCCACCCATGGTGGTGGGCACTCATTGCTCGTGATCCTGGAAGGAGGGTCCTTATGTTGCTCTGGGACTTATGGGGATCTTGGGTGGAAGAGCAGGTAGAAGTGTATCCAGTTTACAGGTGGGGAACGGAGGCCTCTGAGCAGAGGAGGCCAGGTGAGATCAGATCTTGAGCTTATGGCAGAGTTGGGGCCAGAGTCTTGCTGCTATTTTGGCCTTTGTTTATGGGAGCAGATGCTCTAGAATATCCATGAATGGTCACTCGCTGATGGGCAGTGTATCCCGATATAAGCAAGACTACATCTTGTGAGGGACATTTGAGCTCTGACACCACCATCCATGGAGACCGGAATCACATGTAACTGACAGTACACATTGTGCTCACGGAAAGGCCTGTTTGTCCAGGGAAGACCTTAGCAGTCACATAATTCAACCTCCTGTTTCTCCTGGGGAGATGGAGACCCAAGGAGTGAAGAGATCCCCTCGGACACAAAGCTAAGCCTGGGGTCTATCTCCATAGTACCAAGGAAGCGGTCACTGCATTTCCTTGCCCAACCAAGAAGAAGGATAGGAGAAAATGTAGACTTGGGGTTATTGTGGCTGAGGCCTAGCTCAAGGTCATGCCATCTGCTGCATTTTGTGCATCTCCTTTCTGAAAATTTCCCTCTAAAAGGCTAGAACAAACTTGGCCTTCATTGCTCTGTGTGTGAAGATCTATGTGTGATTGGACAGTTGTCATTCAAAGGATGCTTCTGAAGACTTTCCTTAAATGCAGATCAAATAAGTCAGCGTGGCAAGGTGATATTTTCTAATATGGGATTAAATGGCTTGTTACCTCAAAGAAGAAAGGAGAAAAGCAGTGAGGCTTGGCAACAGGAGGACGAAAACTGGTTTAAGAGGCACCGAGAGGCCCCATCTTGACATCTGAGGAATTCCATGACATAGCCCTCGGCACCACGGAGGAATCCATGGGCAGGCACCCGTTCCTGTCAGCAGAGGGAGTCGGGATATAGGACAGCGTGCCCCTGGGATACGTCTTTTTAATTGAGTTAGGGGAAGAGAAAGCTTAGTTCTTGAAGAATCCAGGCCCTGGGACAAATCCACAGCACCTGGACAGGTGGTCCTTTCCAGCATCCAAGACCCAGACTGGGGAGAAAGCCCAGACCACCACCAAGATGGACAGAGACCCTTGGAGTCCTGAGCATCTCAGTTCCCCAGAGAAATCCCAAAGGAACGGACCACTCAACCCTGTCGGTGATCAAATGGGCCTCAAAAGGACTCCTTGGGAGGTGCAGTTCTTACCCTCTCAGGTGCCCCACCTTCACTCTGGAATCAGTCACACTTCAGCCTGAATCCTGGCTTGATCCCCTGCCAGCTGGGGACCTGGCTTTACTTATTCTGTCACCTGTGCCTCTAGCTCCCTCATCAGTAAACTAGGTATACTAAAAGTAAGTCCCTGCGTGGTTTAACCAGTTGGTGCCCTTGGCTGCTGTGCAGCAGGCTGGGGGTTCACCCAGAAGCACCTTGGAAGAAAGGCCTGGCACTCTACTTCAGAAAAAGTAGTCATTGAAAGCCCCACGGAATGCAATGCTACTCTGACACACAGGGCCTGGCCATGAACTGGAGTCAGCTGGAGTGGTTCATAGTAACTCCCCTCGTGGGATTTCAGTGGGGGCAGAAGGACATCATATGTGTGCACGAGGGGGGCATTCAGCAGAGAAAAAATCAAACTCACTGCTATTGACTCAGAGCAGCAGGGCAGAAATTCCCCAGTGGCTTTCCAAGACGGTCACTCTTCATGGAGCAGACAGCCTCATCTTTCTCCTGCAGAGCAGCTGGTGGCTTCGAACTGCTGACTGCAGTATGCAGCCCGGGGGGTACTCACCATGGCACAAGGGCTCTTTCAGCAGAGAGAAAGAAGAGAGCTAGGGAAAGCTCCGCCCTTTACTTTTTCCTGATCTAATGAACTGGCAAGTGGCCGGTGGGGGGAAGGGGTGGTCCCCATAGGCTGAGCAGCTGCTGTGTCTTCTTGTCTCAGATGTACCTATCTTGTCCCCTGCCTGGAATGCCAGCCCCTGAGGACTGACCCCACGCTTTGCGTTTCTTTATCCTCTTCAATGGCTTTGATGTGGCCATTGTGTGTCCCTGTGCCCCATAGCAGAGAGGCACTGGCTGAGAACCATGTGGCCTAATCCCTACTGTGCTTCCAACTTACTGTGCAGACTTATGCAGATTCTCTGGGCCTCGGTTCTCTCGTCTAAGATGCCAAGAACTATGCTCGACCAGCACCTGCGAAAGCTGACTGCCCCTACAAATCCTCCTGAGTGCCTGTCAAATCGACAGAGTCTACCGGGTGGTGGGGGATGTACAACGTGGCGAATGTGACTCATGTCACTCAAGACTGGGTGCGAAAGCAATTAAAAAAATTTTTACCCCAGTGAGATGGATTGACACCTGGTTACAACAACGGGCTCAAACAGCTGGCCCTGGACTGGGAAGTGTTTCATTCTGTCATCTGTTGAGTCACTGTGCCCCCCATTCCTGGGTCAGAATCCAACTTCTAGCCCCAGTCTGTAAGGCTGCATAAGACAGCACCTGCATAATCAGAGTGACATATGCCAAAAATAATGGTCAAAATGATGGATGTAAGGCAGCCGGGGAGTCCAAACGCAGCTTGCACCACATGGCATGCAGACAAAAGGCACGCCCAAGGCGCCTTGGGGTCCTGGGCATTGTGACCAGTTAATGACTGTGACTGCTAACCTCAAGGTTGGAGACTCAAGCTCAGTCAGAGGCACCTCAGAAGAAAGGCCTGGTGATCTCTTTTGGCAGCATCACCATTGAAATCCCTCTGGAGCACAGCTCTGCTCTGATACACAGGGAGTGCCAGGTGTCGGAGCCCACTTGGCAGCTACTGCTGTGGCCCCTCGGCCGTGAGTGGCTTCCTTTTGCCGCTGGCCTTCAGACCAGCTTCTGACGACGATGTACTTCCCACTCTGTCTGACCACGGAGTTATAACAATGATAACAATCCCCTGGTTCTGTCCATTGGCTGTCAGAGAAGAAAGCGACTTTAATTTTATCTCCAAAGAAGCAGTCACAAACTGAGTGTCACACTAAGTGGGGAAGCTAGAATCCCCAATCCTAGACAGCTAGCCTTCGGCAGTCTTGCCCAGAACATCCACCCGAGGTAGCTATAAAGATGCGAATGCTTGTGCTGCTGAGGCCACGGGTCAATGGCTCACAGGGTTATTAATGAGCATGGCCCTTTAGGAAAGTGCCAAGACCCTCACAGTGCTCATCCCTTGTGAGTCTATCGCTCTATTCTAAGGAGCGGGAACAAGAAAACAACGCCTGCTGTCAAAGAACGGCCCTGATGTTCATGGCAGAGCCGCTTGAAAGGTGACTCCAGGCCCCAGGCGAATGTGGAGGGTCGCGAAAAATGTGGCGACACTCAATGGTGAAGAGTTAGTTCAAAATCAGCGCCTCATGACTCTGCGGTGGTTCTGGCCGTGCTGGTCCGTGTTGCAAAGTTCTCGTGCAGAAAGGGGTCAGCAGCTGAGAGCGTTCCAGGGGCCCTGATCTGAGGATGCCTACGGAGCTATGCACCTCCATGAGCTGATTCTACATACTGGATGGAACTGTATTCTTGAGCGAAGATAATATTGATAACAGAGACAGGAGGGCCTTGTTCAGGAGCCCAACTGCCACCTCTGTCACCTACTCGTGTCCTGGAATTTCGTGTAAGTCCTCCAGCTCCCTGCACCCCAGGGTGCGCAGCTGCATAGCGGGGAACAAAGTGCCTAAGATGAGTTGAAATACTTAGATTAGTGGCTGCCACGTAGCAAGGGCTTGGTCATCATTAGTAGTGTTGAATCACTGTTATTGGGATGGCAAGTTTTGGAAAATGACCTAAATGTTCATTAGTAAGGGGAGAATTAAATATTTGTAGTCATTAAAATAAGTTTGTAATCATATGAGGATCTCATTTTAAGGAAGAAAAGTTAGCATGGTTGAATATGAAGCATCACCTCAATTATGCTTAGAAATCTGCTGAGCAAAGCCATTGATGGGAACGTAATGGTCGCTAAGCCTATCCTTGGGGGGCAAGACAATGGAGAGTGTGTATTTGCTTCTTCCAGCTCATCCCTCTATCCTTCAGGAGCCGAAGGTTCTTCAATAATCCATTCCGTCCCTTCCACCAGTCTTGCCTTGAAGTTAGTCTCTTAGAGAAGGGCTGAACAGGAGGCAATTATTCCATTTCCGACAGCCCCAAAGGGGTAGTGAGAGCAGGCTGAGGGGGTAGTATTGAGGTAAGGAAGGGCCCCTCTGTCAGACAGGGGAGGGGGCAGGCAAGCCACAATACCACAAATTGTTAAGCTTCTGGGCCAGGCCATGAGAGGGAGCCAATGACAGGAGCCTACTTGCCACTAATAGCCTCTCCCCCTTCCCTTTGCAGCTGAACTACAAGGACTGTGAAAAAGCGGTGAAGAAGTACCACATTGACGGGGCACGGTTCCTGGTAAGTTCGGGCAGTCACACCCATTGCAACTGGGATGCTATGCACGTCCCCAACGGTCTGCCCTTTCCCAGCGGCTGTCTGGGGTCACTGTTTGTCCTCAGGACCCTCCCCCACCCTTGGTCCTCTTCCTTACCACCTCACAGACACCGTCGCTGAGGTCAACCTCGCAGATTTTATACGGGCTCTGCTAAAAACCTTAGTCTGCGCTGGAGTCCAAGCCAAAGGAGGAACCCAAGAATAATGAGATACAACTAATGAAACACTCTGGAAAGTCTGTTCCAATGCCACCCGTCCTGTGCTGAGGCCACAGAGTGAAAAGGGCCATGTGGAGGGGACATAACTTTGTCCGTCTCTCACTCAGTACATTCTCCATGAACAGGTCAAAGAGTGGAGTCAACCTATTTCTACTGTTTTCCTTTCGTTCCACCCAAGCCAAGGTTAAGCGCCTATGACCCGGCTCTCTCCGCTCTTGTCTGTCTCAAAATCACTTTAAGACACAGCTGTATATTAAGGGCTTCACCCTTTAAGGGAGAGGGATGCGGCTCTGCAGGAGATAAGGAGGCATCGGGCGGTTGGGGAGTTTTCTGAGCACTTCCTCTGAAACGACAGTTTTGCGCATGGATAAGAGAGATGCTGACAGCACCATCTACTGCTTCACCCTCTAGAGAAGAAGTGGCAATAGAACATCAAGAGTCTCCTGAGGTAGATGTTCTCAATTGGCAAGCCAAGCTGTGACTATGCACAGCTGAGTCAGCCGGGGAAACTGGCCATGAGGCTTCAAGACTAGAAAGGCCAGACAGATCGAGTCCTCTAGCTTTCTACCCAGGACACGTGCGCTATCATCAACATTAACTTGAACTCCTTCAAGGATGGTGAGCTCTCTACCACCAACAGTCAAATGCTCCCTTCTGGGCAGTGCTGCATGACTCACGCTGAAACCAAAGTTGGGTTTCTATTGGTCTTAGTTTCACTTTTTGGTGCCATGGAAGCCATGCCTATTTATTCCTCCATCTAAATCATTCATCCATCCATCCATTCACTTGGCAAGCATTTCCTGCGTTCCTCTTACACAGGAGGCCAGGCCAGGGACTGGAGGCATGATTTAGAGGGGATCTACTGTATGACCCCAGGCTTTCCCGGGGCTTGTCTTACAGCAGATAGGTATGTTCAGGAAGCCCTCCAACCACCTACTTTGCAGATGAGGAAACCAGTCTACAGAGGTGTGATGTGACTCATTCTAAGCAACACCCCTAAAGCATACATGTCAAATATTTCGTCAAATACCATCTTGCGTCTTTTAAAAAATTCATATTATGTTGCTTATAATTTATTCCTCTTTTCTATTAATCATTTTATTTGGAACTCTTACAGATATTAGAACAACCCACAATTCAATTAGATCGAGCATACAATTGTAAAATTGCTGCCACCATCATTTTGAAAACATTTTCTTTCCTCTTGAACTCTTTAAGCTCCCCCTTATCCCCGCCCTCCCCCATCCCAGAGCCCTTGTTATTATATTATATGTTATTATTATGTTATTTTTATTTTTGCCACATCTTGCACCTTCCAATGTATCCATTCACCTACAGTTCTATTACTCATCCCCCTAGAGTGCAGTTATACTGTCATCTTTGCTATCAGTTCCCCTCCCCCTTTTCCCCTCTCTCTTCCTGTAACCTCAGGGACTCATGACTTCCATTACTATTTCTGAAGGGTTTGTCTATCTTAGATTAAATGCATCGAATCATTGAATGACCTTGGTTATATAAATGAACATATGCGTGGCTCACAGAATTAATGAGGTGAAACTAAGACTATAATAGTAAAGGGAGGACACATTACAGAACTAGAGGAGAGTTGTGCGATTCATTAGTGCTATAACACTTCCTAGACTTATCATGTCTTCCATGTGGCCCTTCTGTGAGGGACTGTCCAATTATCTTACAGGTGGATTTTGGGTCTCTACTTTGTCTATGCTCCTTCGTGTCAATTTTATTACTTAACTTCTGATACCTATTCCTATTGACACCTCATGGTCACACAGGCTGGTGTGCTTCTTCCATGTGGGCTTTGTTGCTTCCCTGCTAGATGATCACTTGTTTAACTTCAAGCCGTTAAGACCCCTGACACTATCCCTTTTAATAGCCAGGCACCATCAGCTCTCTTCACCACATTTACTTATGCACCCGTCTTGAGTCTTAACAATGCTATTTACACTGAGCTGTAGAGCCAATAAGAGTCCTGGTGGTCTAGTGGTTATGAGGTGGGCTGTGATCTGCAAGAAAGAGGGGACTTTCTATTCCTGCAAATAATGAGTCTCAGAAACACACAGGAAAATTCTACCCTGTCTTATAGTGTCACTGTGAGTCAGCATGACTCCAGGGAAGCGTGGTTTGGTTTTGTGTTTTGCATTGAGCCGATAGAATTCTCAGAACTCTGAAGTTCTTCGCACCAGTGACTGCTGAGCCTTTGTCTGGTGCCTTCTTACTGAGAACTGTCCCTCAATAGAAAGGGAGCAGGGCATGTCCCAGCATCAGGCCTTCTGGCTCTGCTGTTCCCCAGGAGACTACTCAAGGGCCTTCCAGGCCATCGTCTTGCTGAGAGATGGCACCTGAGCAGCTCTAATCTCGGGACCATCAGCTCCTGGGAGGATGCAGCACATTCTGCTGGTGGCAGGTGGGGCAGGAGGAAGTGGGAAGAGGAGAGGGAAGAGGCAAGAGAGCGGGGAGTAGACCTGAAACCTACCCCAGCACCTGTCATGATCACAGGCGACTCCCGCTGAGATTCTTCACCCCACTGGCCGCCAGACACGCTGGGTGCAATTTGGGACCCCGATCCTGGTCTGCATTTCTCAGGGCCAGGCTTCCCTTGAAAGTAGAGTGGAAGGCCCTGGTCTGTCTTCCTCCTTTTCCCCGCTCTTCCTCTCTGTGATGTTTTTGCTCTTTCTTTCCCCTCCCTCTCGTTCCCTTCTTCTCTATAGTGAGCATGTCCCTTTGAAGAGGTAGGACTCTCTCTGACTGCCATGTCCTCCCCCTGTGGGGGATGCAGGAAGGTCTGATGAGGACATGGAAGAGACAGGCTTCAGAAGGTGGAAGGCACGGAGGGAGGGACATGCTGGGCGGCCCCATCTGGGAGGAAGACATGTGACTGTGGTGGTTTTACCAAATAGAGGGCTCTGTTTCTCAAGAGAGACGAGCTCTGTTGCTGGATGCCCAGGGCTAGTGTGTGGCCCCAGGAAGGCATCGGGAAGAGAGGTTCCTTCCAGCAGGTGCAAGAGCTGGTGGCTTCTCTTGATGCCTGCTTGCCAGGTACTCCCCCTCTAGGCACCCCATTTGCCTCACATGCAGAGTCAAAGCTACAGTGAGTCCCTTCCAGGTTCCCCCCATCCCCTGACGTCTAGCAATGTTCCCTGAAGCTCCACACAACAGACATTGGGCTATATCTCACTGGCCCCTACAGAAGTCAGGGGTGCTCCGTCAGCTACAAGGACATCTAGGGACCTCCGTGTTTGAACTGGACACCTGGAGACCCCATGCACATGTGTCAGAGTAGAACTGTGATCAGGAGCTGATCTCTCAGAGGCAGATTGCCAGGCTTGTTGTTGGGGGCCTCTGGGCATGCTCCAACTGCCCACCTTCCAGCTGACGGCTGAGCATGAGGAAAGGATGGGCTCCGGCTGCAGTTCCCACATTACGGCTGCCCACAGGGCTTCACTGGCAGCGTTCCCTCCTCTTTGCATCCTCCAGGACACCCTCAGCCTAGAATCATCCTCCAGCCAAACCCACAATTGATTGTACAAGTAACCTGGAGGTTCTTGATGGAGGAGGTGGGGGTTACATCACACAGTAAAGATCACACCACCACCACCACCACCACCACCACCACCATCACCACCACCACCACCACCACCACCACCATCACCACCACCACCACCACCACCACCACCACCACCACCACCTCCACCACCTCCACCACCACCACCTCCACCTCCACCACCACCACCACCACCACCACCACCACCACCACCACCACCACCACCTCCACCACCTCCACCTCCACCACCACCACCACCACCTCCACCTCCACCTCCAACACCACCACCTCCACCTCCACCACCTCCACCACCTCCACCATCTCCACCACCACCTCCACCTCCACCACCTCCACCTCCACCACCACCACCACCACCACCACCTCCACCACCTCTACCTCCTCCTCCACCACCACTACCACCACCACCACCACCATCCCCGCACACAAATCCTGCTTGCTGACCTCTCCTTTGTGCTCAGAGTTTCTGTCTCGCTTCACAAGGCTTTCTCTCTTTCCCGACCTCCTGCTCCTGGGCTTGTTGTGCCCTGTCCCTTCTCACCTTCTCCTCCACACGCTTCCCAGTGTCCTCTTGGTTCATGTCCTCCATGCTGCCCAACAGTGCCAGGGACCATTGCTCAGCCATCAGCTACGGCCCCTCTCCCCACCCCCCGGAGGCCCTCAGCTCACCCCCCCACCCCCTGCCCCTCTGAGCATGTGTCAGTGCCTGGCCTGAGATCCAGGGCCTCTGCAGAGAGGATCCGATGCTGTTCTGTGATTTTAAAATAATAGCAAATGCATTGAGAGGCCTCGCCACAAAGCCTGATCCCGGGGACCCTTAGCAGACTCCCTTGACCCGAGCGAGCAACCTTGCCGCAGATGGTCTGAGCAACCGGCTGGGTCGGAAACTGCTCGCCAAAGCTGGATCAGAGGAGCCCAAGAAGCACATGGCTCTGCTGTCCCAGGTGTGCCTGGGTGGAGGAAATGGTTAATGCATCTGGCTGTGGGGCACGGAGCCCACCCAGAGGTGCCTTAGAAGGAAAGCTTGGGGATCTCCCTGCAAACAGCCTGTGGAACTCCTGCTCCAACACCCGGGGCTCTCCATGAGCTGGCGTCACCTCAGTGACAGCTGGCTTTTAAGCTGCTCCCCTGCCATCGTGTGAGCACTAGTGGAAGGGGGGTGGGTCATCTGCCCAACGGGCATCAACTGCCTCATGGGCAGCCCCATCCCAAAGGGAGAGTGGAGGCAGCAGCACCCCACCTCCGGAGCCAGCCAAGCCCCCGAATGGCCTGCCCTCGCTGTGTGACAGGCATGTTCGTGTTACAGTCATTTCCTCTCCTAATCCCCACCACCCTGAAAGGTAGCCATTACTATTGCAGTGACCCCCATCCCCCCCGCCCATGTCACAGATATCAAAACCAAGGCTCAGAGAAGTTCGGTCTGTGCCGAAACTCAGAGAGCTGCTGAATGGAGCTCCCAAGATGCAAAGCTCTGCTATCTCCAGAGCCCTGACTCTGATCACCAGCCAATCTGGTCTTCATCAGAATGTAAGGGGGCCACTAGCAGATCTTCCTTTGCATGAGGCCCTTGCTGGCGCCACAGAAAGCAGCTTTGCCCTCTTCCCTGCCCCTCTTCCTCTCATGGAAATGCCCTCTTTCCTCCTCTTGCCCATCCTCGTCAAGTGCCAGCTCAGGACACACGACCCTCTGAGAGCTCTGACATGGATGAAGGGCTGCAGGAAAAAATAGATGGCGTTCCAGTGCAGCGCCGTCATATGCAAGCCGAGTCCCTTGCCATTCCCTATCCCAGTTCTTCACCCAGAAAACGGGAACACTGAGGGTTAGACAAGGCTGAGGGCCGGAGTCCGGGCACCGCCCTGTGTGGAACGGTCCTCTGGTACCTTTCCTCACCAGTAACCTGGTGAGCCAGGCTTTCGGGGTGTACTTATGGTAAAAGGCATGGACCCCTTCTCAGGGCTGGTGTGATGGGAGACTGAAGGGGACGGGTCTAGAGTAAGCACACAGGGCCACCTGCAAGATGGCCTGATCCGATCCACTAAGCAGTGTCTGTGTTGCTGTGCTAGTCTGGGCTGACTAGAGAAACGAATCCAGAGGCACTCAGATATGTGTAAGAGAGAGAGAGAGCTTCCTATACAAGAGCAGTTGAACATTGAGAAAACATCCCAGCCCAGTCCAGATCAAGTCCATAAGTCCAATATTAGTCTATATGTTCGATACCAATCTATAAATTGCTCTCCAGACTCACAAAACCCATGCGATGATGCTGAATGCAGGAAGATCACAGGCCAGTGGGTGGGTGGTCTTGTGGATCGAGTGACAATGGGAACATCTCTGCGTTGGCAGGAGTCTCCACGTGGCTCCTCCAGGTCCAGGGTTCTCGCTGCCACAGCATGGCTCCATGTGTCTTGTCAGTAGAGAGTCTTTGAGGGAGTGAGCATGTATCCCACCTCCAACAAGCTATCTCCTCCGTGCCTCCAAATGAGGTCATAAAGCTGCGACCTGATCGCCAGGCTAGACTCCACCCCTTCACTTGAATCCTCTCAAATTGACACTAGATGATGTAACTACCACATTTGCCTCACACAGATGTAGTCTCAAGCCAGTAGAGTATGTTTGTTTCTAGAGTGTCTCATCTGTGGATTCGCTTAGGAGGGAGAAAAAGACCCCACTGTCACGGGCCCAGGTTCTTATGCAACCGCTGGCAGCATTGGGTGGAGGGGCATGCTCTCCAGTTTGCTGCCAGCCCCACTGCTCCCTCTTGGAGCCCTTATGCTTTCTTTTTAGGAAATTATATTTCTTATCTCTTTAACTTTTTATTTAGATTTGCCAGCTGGTGGCATTTTGTCACATTCCCCTTCCCATGGACATTTATCTCTTTAAGCAGTTCGTTGGCATATACATCACATATCATGCAATTTATTCGTTCAATAATGTTTTGAAGATTTGTGTGCTCACCGCCACAATCAATTTCAGAACATTTTCTTCTCATCCTCATTGCTGTTAGCTCCCCAGGCCCCCCATCCTCCCCTGCCCTGCCCCTAGGCAATCATCAATCCAGTTCCTGGCTCTGTAGAGCTGCCGATCCTGGCCCTCACTTGCAGAAAAACATCCCCGATAGGACAAGCAAGCAAGCAGACAGACAACAAGGAAAACAAAACGTAGAACAGCCTCCATCACAAAGAAAGCAGAATATGTTAAAAACAGAAACAACTTTACAATAGCTCTAAAGGGAGACTCAGTATGATGAAGTGTTCCATCTAACCCTGACTGCGCCTGTCATAAAGACACAGCCTTTCTCCGCGTCCTTAGCCTGCCTCTCTGTGTCTTGGTTTCAGAATCTGACAGAAAATGACATCCAGAAGTTCCCCAAGCTGCGGATGCCGTAAGTATTCCCCCGACTCCCACGAGGGCTGGGGAACACAGGCCGGATGGAGGCAACCCGGGGTGGTCTGGACAGTTGACCGTGGCTGTGACTTTGACCTGAGGAGGCCGGTAGGAAGGGTGAGTGCAAGGGTGGGGCAGGAGGAAGATGAGCTGGGGACGGGAAGTAACCGACCCTGCCTTGCCTGCGTGCTGACCACTCTGCCCAAAGATAAGCCTGCGTCTGAACTCTGTCTTCATGTCTCTGTTCAACCGGTGTGTGTCCGTCAAACAGAGGGAGGGACCAGATGAAGGACGGGAGGGGCGTCATTTTGCCTGCCCAAACAGATGTCTGAGAAATGGCCGTCAAGGGTGCTGTGGTGAAAGAAATCCTGAGCACAGGGGCTTGTGAATTCCTGCTGTTGGCTGTGGGGGCTGAACCGGGAAGCTGCAGAATCCAGCTGGTGCTCCCTGGTTTTCATCCTCTTAGTAAAAGTCCTCATACACTCACATGCCTAGAGGCCCCTGGCATGCCATGGAAGTTTATAGAATGGGCTGACTTAAAAAAAAAAATCGCGACCCTCACTGATGCTATCTTATTTTATTTACTAGCACTGAAGGAAACATGGCATTTGGGTTTCTAGAAATATTTCTTCGGTAGAATACATTCACTAGCACAATTAGGATGACAGAAGGAAACCAACAAAAGGCCCGGTGGTTGGTGTGGCAGTAGGGAGTGGTGAGGACTGGGGCAAAGTGGAAACCCTATGCTCCATCCAGAAAGGAGCAGCCCTGCAGTGCCACTCAGTGCCAGGTCCAATCAGCATTCGCCAAGAGCTGATGGACCAATGAGGTCCATAAGTGGTGGTTCAAGTATTTTTCTCTTACGTTTAGTTGTTTTAACTTTTTCTTGTGGGTTGGGTGACGGTCTGCAGGGGAAACTGGTTTTCCATTCAACAGGTCCTACGCATGTTGATTCATGACATTGATTTCACTCCCCACTGTGTACCAGCGTCATTTCTCGCATCTTCCAGGCGTTCACCCTTCCTTCCTGTCCGCTCCTGCCTTCCACCTTTATTTCTGGGCAAACTCCGGCCCAGGGAGCGCTCATCGTACCACCTTGCTGTGACTGTTCATCTTCCAGGCGTGTCTGGTGTTTGGCGAAAGTGGAGTTATGAGGGCAGCGTACAGGGTTCAAAGGTGACTGAGGACCATAGTCTCAGGAGGTTCGCAAGTTCCATCAGACCTTAGCCTGGTATCTTTGCTTTTTCATTATTTTGAATTTGGTTTCACATGTCCCTCCCAATCTAGCTAGGTCCTTCTATTGGGATCTCGTTGTAAAGAGGCTGGCAGTGGTAGCAGGGCACCATCTACGTCTTCTTGTTTCAGAGTCGTGGAGGCTAGAGTTCATGTGGTCCTTTAGTCCCTTGACTCACCTTTTTAACCCCCCTGAAACCAAAGTAGAGTGGCCCATGGGCTAGGTTTCATCTGGACTGACAGTTGCAGACCTTGACCCTGGCTAGTTTCTGGAGATACCGTCTCTTGCTCTAAGGGTTGTTAGAGCTCATAATGATTTAAACAAAAAAGCAGCAAGTCAATGGGTTATGAGGTTGGGAGGTCTCTTGACTAGTTCAGGCTGCCTGAGTGGCTTAATGAAGGAACACAATTTTAGCATAATTAGCAGAGAGTTTTTTTTTCTTGTCCAGAACCACCAGTTAACATGCAGCCAATTCTGACTCACTGCAATCCCATGTGTGTGAGGGTGGAACTGTACGTCACAGGATTTTGAATGACCTTTAAAACATAAAATAAGATAAAAGATTTCCAAGCCTTTTTACCAAGGTACCTCCAAGTGGACTTGAACCTTCTGCCTCACTGTTTGCAGCCGAGTGTCTGCATCATGTGTATACCCCAATACACCCTTGTCTGGCAGGGGAACCATAGAGAGGAATAAGAATTTACCCTCAGCTGTTGCCTGGCCCCTAGAAGACATGTCACTGAGGATTGCTGGTTCTTCCTTAGGGTTTACTCAAACCACTGTGGCTTTTTAACTGAAATTAAATGAAGTTAAAAATCCAGTTTCTTGAGGCACCCTCCACACGCCAAGGGCTTACTAGCCGCATATGGTCAGTGAGTGCGGTAGAGGAAGGGCCAGCCACGGAGCACTTCCATTGCTGCCCACCTGCCATGTGCCGGAGAAAGCAAAGTCAGCTGGAGCTGAGTGTCCACTGCCCGGTTACATGGCCTTTGCACTACCCAGGATACCGTGCTCCCACCGCTCCCCGAGAGAGTTGCCTGAGGTGTTTCTGTCTTTCTGTTTTGATAATTAATCATCTTATTGGGAGCTCTTACAGATATTAAAACAGTCCATAATTCAGCTAGATCAAGCACAATTGTACAATTACTACCACCATCGGTTTCAAAATATCTTCTTTCTTCTTGAACTCTGTGATTTTGGCTCCTCTTTATTCTCCCCTCCCCCACGCTACCCCCAGGAGCCCTTATTATGAAATCATATATTATTGTTATTTGCCATAGCTTACACCATCCAATGTATGCATTCCCCTACAGTTCTGTTGCTAGTTTCTCAAGGGGGGTTGTACAGTCATCATTGCTATCAGCTCCCCCTCACCCCTTCCCACCCTCTCTTCTTCCCATACCCCAGGGGATCATTATTCCTGTTACTGTGCCTGAAGGGTTACCGAGCTTGTCTTTCATGCATCGAATGCTCTTAATTATACAAATGAGCATACGCAGGTTCCTCGGGGGTTTCAGTCGTTTATATCATATGCACGGTGAGTTTGGCTTTCTCACCAAGATGGAGTAAAAGCGCCTGGATAGCTACATGATGGATCTATGATGCCGCAGCTCCAGGACACGGGACAATGAGGGATGGAAGACAGGTGCTGGGAACCCTGCTCACAGCCTTGAGAGAGGTTCCTGGCCCCTGGAGGGGGAGCCACAGGCAGAGCCTAGAATCCCCTTAACTTAAAGAGGTGGTTCTGAGAGTACAGGGGTCTAGCCAGAGAGAAGGGAGCTACAAAGCAAGGAGCTGTGGGAACTGCCTCGGCTTCTTTTTAGCCATGGGTGGATGTGAGGAAATTCCATTGCGTCGATGTCAACTCACCACTGCCTTGTAGGACAGAGTATTGGTGCCCCTTTGGGTTTGTGAGACTTGGCATTTTCAGGGATGCAGACTGCCTCATCTTTCTTCCTCAGAACAGAGCAGGTGGAGTAGCACTGCCGGCCTGTGTTGGCAACTCAGTGAGTAGCCCACTACGCCACCAGGACTCCTTGGAATCTGGGAAAAGAACTGCCCTAGAGATTAGAGAGCACTGTCGCCAGTCACAGGACTAGAAATAGGCTGTAAAGCATATCTGAATTCATAGAGAATTGAGAAGAATGCATAGAAGCTCTTTCCTCAGTAGTGGGATAGAATTCGCCTGAGCCTAGGCTCTGTTCTGATCCCGTCTAGTAAACAATTTCCAAGTAACTGAGCTGCAGCCCTGGACAGAGTCCACCCAACACGATGTGTAGGAATATGACAACACCTATCCCTAAAGAAAGCAGAATCCCAGTGGCAAGGTCCCTTTAGAGACGAGTAGGATGCCAAAAAGCAAGAAAACATTCTCCATCATGAAGAGAAAAGCCAGCACATCAAAACGGACCCACAGCTGAGACGGACCCTGAAATTGCTACATAAGGACAATATGTCTAACGGAACTCCATGCACTCAGAAAATTACATGTAAACCTGGAAAAGCCAACTGCAAAGGAAAAAAAAATTTGGATCAAACTTCTAGAAATGAGAGCTCTCCTATCTGAGATGAAACGAACGGCCAAGGATTGGCTTCAGAGTAAACAGTGCAGAGGATAATGTGAGTAGATTGGAAGGCCTAGCAATAGAAAGGATCCGTGCGAAACCCAGGAAAAAAGACTTAGTGTGGTAAAACTTCAAGTTGTCTAAACTTTGATGTAAGGAGCCAGGTGGCACAGTGGACTAAGCATTGGGTCTGTTAGCCAAAAGTTCAGCAGTTCAAGCCCACCAGATGCTCTGCAGGAGGATGAGGCTGTCGGCTCCCATACCATTTATGGTCTTGAGAACACTATATAAGGCTCTCTATGAGTTGGAATTAACTCAATGGAAGTTAAGAGTTTTTGAAATAGATTATGTATGTGCCTTAAAAGAGAGGGGAAAGTTGGTGGTCGTCTTGATGGCAGGTCACTGTAGCAACAACAGAAGAGTGCTGTGAGGTGTGTATACAAGGAGGTGTGTGTACAAGGGTGATGAGAATTGAAAGGCAGGGATACCTAATGCTGGTCCAAGAGTATTCAGGGGGAACTTCTGGGGGAGGGGTGGTCAGATGAACCACTCATTGAAGGGTCGCTAGGAATGGGGACATACTGAGTCATCAGTGGGGTTGGCAGAACTACACATGGGTCGGAGCAGTTGGAACACATACACTGGGAAGGGGACGGGGCACTATTTGGAAGATCTCTGAGGGTCATTCTAAGGAACCTAAAGAGTGTCAGAGATGTGAGCCCAACAGAGAGAATACTGACGCCCAATTTGCATCTGGGGTTTCTCCTCTGTGATGCAAAAGATGGAAACCTGGGTTGCACAGTGTTCAAGTATTCGATGGCTACCTCTGGTGGACACGCAGACCCACCAGCAGCTCTGCAGGAGGTAAAAAAACAAAGAAAAGAAAGAAAACAAAACAAATCGCCTAAGCCAAAGTCACTGCCACGGAGTCCATTCTGACTTACAGCCACCTCATTGGACGGAGCAGAACTGCCGCCGTGGCTTACTGAGACTGCGACTCTTGGTGGGAGCAGATGGCTTCACGTAGGAAACAGAGGCTGGGTTTTGAATCGCTGGTCTTGCATCAGCAGGATGACTTCTAACCCACGACGCCACCGGGACCAAGACCTGGCGATTTTCTCCCATAAAGACTGCAGCCTCAGAAAGCCTGGGGGAGCAGTTCCCATCCATCCCATGGGGTTGCTATAAGTTAAAATCAATGCAGTGATACATAAAGCCAACAGGTAAAAAAGACAGCTTCGCAGAGAGCCCTGGTGGTGTTGTGACTAGGCACGGGGCTTCTAACCACCAGGTTGATAGTTCAAAGCCCTCAGTAGTTCAAGGAAGAGAGAATGAAGAACGTTGTCCTTTGTAAAGATTAATGCTATTCGCGATGCTATGTGGGCTTGCTGTGAGTCGGAGTCACACAGATGGCAGTGGGTTTAGATTTGGGGTCAGGGGATGGGTGGATGGGGCCTGGAGACACAGACACCAGTTGAGAGTAATCAAGATGACCCCACTGAAAGAAGATAAAGTAAAGATGGGGGTTATCAGGATGGGCAAACAGAGATAAGGAAGGGACTTTTCACTTAGGGGTTTCTTTTTCATCTTTACACTGAAATCTGCCTGGAAAAGGGGATGCAAGTTAGGTCAACGAATGTAGGAGGGACATTAGTAATAGAGATATGTACTATCTCTGTGGCCCACCCATGCGTCATGAAGCGGGAACATGGCGGGGCTGTCCAAGGAAGGAGGACCAGGCTGTCTTAAGTAAGAGACTCAGTGTGTCACTGGCAGACCTGTATCGGGTCCAACATCAGCTCTCCTTCTAATGCTCTCTGTGACCTGTGACAAGTTCCTCAGGACCAGCAGGTTTCTCCTCCATAAAGGAGTGGGTTACATGGGCTCGCTTGGCTCAGCTACTTGTTTGTATCTGCTTATTCTCCTGTTTTGGAGGGTGGTGGTAGAAATAGAACCAAGCATTTGCCAAGCCTTCCACGTGTTTAACGTGTGCAAGTCGATGACATTGACTGCATTCATCACCTTGTTCAACCATCACCACTGCCCTTTCCATCTGTTCCCATCACCCTTTAGAGAAATAAGCAATGTCACTAGCTAGGTGATTATGGTTCGGTGATTTCAATTCTCCAGGCCTCTGTCCCTCATCTGTAAAATGGGGATAATCATCAAGCCTATCTCCAAGGGCCATTGGGAAAGTGAAAGGAGTAAAATAGAATTAACACTATGCCCTGAATGGCATAAGCAGGCATCCTCAAACTATGGCCCGCGGGCCACATGTGACCTGCTGAGGACAGTTATCTGGCCCGCCGGGTGTTTTTGCCCCATTTTGTTTTTTTACTTCAAAATAAGATATGTGCAGTGTGTATTGGAATTTGTTCACAGCTGTTTTTAAACTATACTCCGACCCTCCAATGGCTCCAAGAGACAGCAAATTGACCCCTGTTTAAAGCGTGTGAGGACCCCTGGCATAGAGTGTATGTATTGAGCTGCTAGTCGTAAGGTCAGTAGTTTGAAAGCACCAGCCACTCCTCAGTAGAACGATGGGCTCTCTACTCCCATAAAGTATTACTCACAAGGGCAGTTTTACTCTTTTAAACCCCAAACAAAACTTAAACTTGCCATCACTCAAACTTGCTTTCGAGTCAATACTGACTCAGAGTAAGACCCCTATGGGTTTGTGAGGCTGTAACTGCCTGTGAGAGTAGAAAGCCCAGTCTTTCTCCCATAGAGTTGCTAGTGGTTTCACACTGCTGACCTTATGGATGTCAGCCCAACACATAACCACTACACCAGCAGGGTTCCCTGTCCTATAAGTCAACATTAGCTCTCAATAGCAGTGAGCTCGAGTTGAGAGAGACCAAACATATTTTTCTCTAAATATTCTCACTTATGAAAGCAAAGGAACCTGTGTGGTATAACAGTTCCGTGTTGGAGTCCTACGTTCAAGGTCAGCAGTTCAAAACCACCACCTGCTCCATGGGAAAAAGATGAGACTCTACTCCCATAAAGAGTTACAGGCTCAGAAACCCACGAGGGCAGTTCTACCTGCTCTGTAGGGTCTCCATGAGTCAGAATTGACTCAGTGGCTATGTGTTTGGTTTGTGAAAGCAAAGGAGTCCTGGTGGAGCTGTGGGGTAGGTGATGGGCTCTGCTAACCACAAGGTTGGTAGTTCAAACCCACCAGCTGCTCCTAGGGAGAAAGATGCCTCTAGAAGGTTGGTTTGCATTGGCCTCTCTTCGATGGTAATGAGTTTGGTTTTTGGTTTATTCTTACTACAGTAACAAATTGTGCTTGTTAACACAGTTTCAAGATTCTCCTAATTATTGTATCCTGTTGAGAGAGAGAGAAAGAGGTTTGAAGAGAATATGTTCAGAAAAGTCCAGGCTCTAAGGCTGCCTCTGGCTCCATGGGCTGCGGGAATGTGGAGAAGTCACTTCCACCCACAGTCCTGCTTTCCGTTTCCTTGTCTATGGAAGGGCCAAGAATGCCAAGGTGTGATGGCCGGTTAAGGAAGTAGCCCACACAGATTGTGTGCTGTGGTCTCCACTGCAGAGTCCCTGAACAATCCATACTCGTCCATTCCATTCCCTTTACGTAGGAGGATTTGCCCTGATCATTTCCTGAGGGCTATGCTTTTTTAAATTGTTTATGCACAGCAGACCCAATGAGAGTCCATACTTGGAAATTTCTTCTCAGGAATGGCCTTCCCCGATGTTTAAAAAAACAAAGACAAATAGCATTTAATAGATTCTATAGGAAGGGAGATCTGGCAAGGAAGGCTTGCTCTGTCTGCAAGGCAGCCACTCTCAGGACATGGCTTGACTCAGATACGACCATCGACCATCGCTGTCAGGGAGGAGGGACTGTAGATAAGACTGAAGCCTCCCTTTGTAAGGACTCTTTAGATCCAGCTGAGAAGAAGAATCAGGTTAAATGGGCAGAATACTTGTTGAAGTATTTTGTTTGTTTGTTTGTGTCAGTTTGGAGTTGATGTAAGGTGAATGTGCTCCTTGTTTTCTATTTAAATTCAAGTGTAACTGTTTTCGGTAAGGAGAGCAAAGTAGCCATGACCTTGTAGTGACTGGTTCCCTGATGGCTGGCGCCAGACCTCAGGGTTCAACACCCTGTTGAGGATTGGCATCTTCACAGCAGATGTAGGAGATCAGAATCCAGGCATAAGAATGACCCAAGGACCTTGCTAAGGTGTAGCTTCTGATTCAATATAGAGCTGGGGTGAATATGTAAATGCTGAGCAGAGGTTCAACCTGGAAGGAACTGGTTTGAAGCTTCAGAGTCTCCATCAATTATTTCTTCTTGTTATTTCTGTTACTGAGAGTGAAGTTTTACTGGGAAATCTAAGAAGCAATCATCTCAGCCACGCAAGGATATCTGCTTATTTGGCTGCCTTCCTGGTGCAACTTGTGTTGGTCCGGTTGACTAGAGAAACGAATTCATAGACACTCATATGTGTATAAGAGAGAGTTTTATATCAAAGAGCAATTCCATATTGAGAAAACATCCAGCCCTGTCCAGATCAAGTCCGTAAGTCTGATATTAGCCCATATGTCCAATACTGATCCCTAAATTCCTCTTCAGACTCACACAGCACATGCAATGATGCCGAATGCAGGGAGATCGCAGGCTTGTGGGTGGAAAGGCTTGTGGCTCCAATGACGGTGAAGCATCTCAGCCATCTCAGTGGTGGACTTCTCTGGCTCTCTGAGTATCTCAACAGCAAAAAGGTGAAGCAGAGTGTATGCAGCCCGTCTCCCAGGAGAAAGAGAGGAAGTGCCCAGAATCCTCCTGAGAAGGCCATGCCCACAAGAAGGCATCATCAAGCCGTGACCTGATTGACAGGCTAGACTCCACCCCTTCACTCTTATTACCCTAACGTTGACAGGAGATTATGTGACTACCACACAACCGTCGGTCTCTAGTGACGGAGGTAGCCTCTTGTTCCATGTGCTTAGTTACCCCGTTTGTACTTTGAGGGAAGGAATTTAGGGGAGAGGTAAGAAGGTACAGGAAAAAGGGGCGCAGAGGTGAGAAGAACATATTGTGCCCCTTGAATGTGACCAGTCCTTGGCAAATTGAAATGTTACCAGGGGCTACTCCAAGCATCCTCCAAGGCTTTCTGAACTATGAGGAAATCCCTCCAGAGATTCCTAGCCCTCCTCAGCCTTCAAAGGTCCTCTGCACAGGAGGGTGCTCCCACTAGCCATTGTTCCTTCACTACTGTCAGTCCAGAAAGCTAGTCCCCCAACCCCAGCCCGGCACTAGAACTGGTCTCGTGGCCTTCGGCGAGTACCTGTCTCTCATGCCTTATTGGTGAAAGTGGCCATGCTTACTTCTCTGTCGTCGTTCCCCTAAAGATATGCCGTCTCCGAAATTCAGAGAACCAGTGCTACTCGGTCCTATCGGGTCACTGTGAATCAGAACTGACTTGAAGGTGGTGGGTTTGGTTTTGGTTGGCAGCAGACAAAAGGATTGGGAAACACAGGTAAAGACAGTGCAGGTGAGAGGAAAGAACCGGGGTGGGGGAGAGATGTGCCCATGGTGCTCTGTACCCTGCCTGCCCCAGCCAGAGAGACTAGTGAGCAACCTTCGGAAATTGTGCAAATCAGGACTGCTGTACAAACGATGGCAGAGCTCACAACCCGGTCAGGGTGAGTCACTCTCCCATTGACCCCATGAGGTCATTGCTGCTGGGCCGCATCAGGGCCATTCAGACACACAGTGACCTCGTGGGAGCGAGGCGGACTGCTCTGGGGGTTGCTTGCCCACCCACCTCACAGGAGCAGATTGCCAGACTTGCCCCGTGCAGAGCCTCTGGGTAGGTTCGAGCCACCAAGCCTCAGGTTAGTCTCCAGTCTTCAACCATCCGTTCCTCCAGGTTTCCTTCCTGGATGACATGGACTTTATTAATAGTCCCTTGGTCTAGGTGAGGACGCTCAGGGAGCTGCTTAGCTTCTTCTCCCTTTGAGCCCTGTGAGCCAGGTTCAAGGAGCCCTTGTTTTGTGAGCACATAAGGGCGGTAGGAGCCTCAGTGGCAGAGTGGGTGACAGTTTGAAACCAGCAGCGACTCCGAAGCATGAAAGGTGAGGGTTTCTGCTCCTATCAAGAGTCACAGCCTCAGAACTGCCCCCCCCCCCCGCCAGGGGCTGCTCTCCGCTGTCCTGCGGGTTGGCAGCATGGACTCGATGGCGGGGAGCTGGTTGCAGTTACCCTGCGCTGTACAGCTTAGGAAGCGCCTCCATTCACATCCCGTGCCTTCTTTCCCTCCTCCTGCCACTCCTTCTCTCTCCTTTCTGACTCAGTTTATTTCTGACGCCCCCTGTGACCACCAAGGATGAGCCAAGACTTGCGAGTGGGCTTCTGCTCGCAGTGTGTACCGCACTGGCCGCCTAGAGGTGGGGTTGTTTCATAGGGGCTGGCTCTCCTGGGAAAACCCTGGGAGGCACGTTGAAGACCCAGGACTCCTTCACAATCATCAAGTTCCTCTGTCTTCCTCTCTTCCTCCTCCTCCTCTCCTCCCTCAGTTTCCCCCATGTCTCAGAAGATCCAGGTGTCTTGCCCAAACCAGGATGCGGTTGCTGTTTCTGATCCCCAGCCCCCTCTGGTGGGACGGTGGGCAGTTAAGTCCAGGACAGACCTGCCAGCACACATCCTCTTATTCTGCTGCGGAGGAATTTGAGGCTTAATGCCCTGTCTGAGGTCACAGTGTGGGCATAACACCCGTGGGGTAGGCCACCATGATCAGATTCAGGTTGGGGCACAGGTTCACCTCTGGGCCTGCAGGCTCCTGGCATAGTGTGTGACCAGACGAGGCCTTATTCTGGCTGCAGCCACACAGCGAGTTAGGATGGATGCCTGCGGCCTGGCCAGGCCCTCTCAGCAGCTCGCCTCACTGTAGTGGCCTGACTTCCTGTTGGAGGTTCAGCCCTGTGGCAGAGCCATTTCATCCCTGAAACAAGGGGAACAAGATTGAGTGACTGTCGATGGGTTGCCCCACCCCCTTCTTCCTCTTTCCTGGTCCAGAGCAAAGTCAGGGGGGTTGTGGGGTTTTGGGGGGGGGGGTGAGTCACTCCAGCCACTCACTGTCCTTTGGTCCAGGAGGACAGGACCCATTTGGAGGTCTGCACATGGAGAGAGCAGCCATCTCCCCACCCTGCCTACCAGCACAATGCCCCATGTCCTCTTATGCCCAGCAGAGGTCTTGCTGCCGTGCGGGAACTCTCTGAGCATGTAGCTGCAGGCCCACTGCCAGGCCCTGCCCTCTCCCTCACTCAGTGCTGCTTCTCGGATGGGGTCTGCGGTTTGGCATTTCCTTCCTTACCTAGTCAGAGCCCCAGCAGCCTGCAGCCTGGCTGCTACAGATACTGGTAAGCAGAGGCACTGCAGAGAGCAGGCTGGGAGCAGCCAGAGCCCAGGGCGAGCTGTGTGGGCTGGGGCACCAAGGTGAAGCTTGCCCATCTCCATATGTCATTGCAGAAATGTCACAGGGCCAGCCCTGGGCACCTTATTTTAAATTGCAACCCCACCCCCACTGGACACTCCTCTGCCCTTCTGACTGGCCTCCCCACATGTAGTAACCACGCTGAACACATTGTCATCGAGCTGATTCCTGGTTATTACTGACCAAATCATAGATAAAAGACTACACATGCGTGCATGCATGCGTGTGTCTTCAGGCACCCATTGCAATCGATTGCGTTGATTCTGACTCATAGTGACCCTATAGGACTCAGTAGAACTGCACTGTAAGCCTGTAAATCGTTATAAGAAGGAACTTTGGTTGCGTGTTGGGACGCTAACCACAAGGTCAGTGGTTCAAACCCACCAGCCACTCCACCGGAGAGAGAGATAAGGCTGCCTGTCTGTACTCATAAAGATCTATAGCCTGGGAATGAATGCAATTGCAGCATTTTTGTTTTGTTTTGTTTCACTTAAAAAAACCAACTTTTTTTCCTGGCTACAGACTGGTACATCTTTTTTCCGAGGAGTGGCTGGTAGGTTGGAACTGCTGACCTCTCCGTTAATAGCTGAGATAGTAACCCCTGCATCACCAGGGCCCCTCCCATCAGCAGCACTCACTTATACTTTCCCTTCTTGGAGGGTCTCTCTGAGCCTGAACCTGTGGAGTTCAGGCTGATGGCCAGGCCCTCTCCCTCGATTGGTGCTGCTTCTCTGATGGGCTCTTCACTGTTCATTGCCTGACTCTCCCCCATAGTGAGGAGGCTCCTGGAAGACCGGGGCCTTGTCTTGTTCATCGGTGCATCTGTAAGCCGCCTAGCGGCTCTGCGGTCAGCTGACATGAGCTGCGTGAGCCCTCAGCTTGGAGTGAGCCCATCCATGCTCAGTGGCATGAAATGCCACCTGACCCTGCCCCGCCCGTGCTCAGTGGTAGATCAGACGGTCGTGATCCACGGGCAGATTTCCAGGATTGCATCACCGCCTTTTCTTCCTAGTCCACCCTGGTTTGGAAGCTCTGCTGAGACCTTTTCAGCCACACAGTAAGGCACAGATGGGTGATGGCCGTGCATGAGGTGCACTGACCGGGGATCAAACATGGCTCTCC
Organism: Tenrec ecaudatus; assembly: GCF_050624435.1. Lineage (NCBI taxonomy): Eukaryota > Metazoa > Chordata > Mammalia > Afrosoricida > Tenrecidae > Tenrec > Tenrec ecaudatus. The sequence continues at coordinate 183,791,261 of NC_134531.1, read as the reverse complement.
CCTAGAAAAGGCTACTGTCAGTGAACCAGCCCTGCCCCTGCCTGGCATGGAGCCCGGGCCCTACCTGGAGCCTGTGAGCGAGCAGGTGGCAGGGTGCAGCTCAGAGCAGGGAGGAGAGTGGGGTCTCTGCATCTTCTGGAAAGATCAATTCAAAGGCAGCGCAAGGACACACAGTGGGGACCTGCCTGGGTGGGCTAGGGGCAGGGGCTTCTGGGAAGCCCTCATGCCTGCTTCAAAGCATCTGGGCTCTGGACAGCCTCTGAAGCCTGTGATCCCACGGATAAGACACTTGCAGAAGATTCACTCACGGCGGCTCTCTCTCTGTCTTCCTAAGTCCTTCCCATGTTGGTCAACATGCCTTCATTTTGCTGTGCTCATTGACGTGGGGAGGCAGCTTCTGAGAGATCTGGGAGCCTGGAGCTGGGGAAGGGAGGGAAGAGAGAGGTGATGGGTACTGAGATCCATCTTTCTAACCTAGCAGTCTAGCTTCCCCAGCCTCGTTCCCTGAGAGGGTCACCAGACAGAAGAAATGTAGTTCATAGGCCCTGTTAGCAGATGGGCCAAGGACTGGGTAGCACCCACTCCTGAGCAGGAGGTCGCCAAAAGAAATTTCCCTGAAGATGTGGTGAATTGCAAATATGCTGGCCTGAGCATCAGGGAGCCTGGCTTCCAGGGCTGGTGTGTGCCGTGGGGAGGTGTGGCCTTCGTTGTTAACCTGCTTCCCTGGTCTGTACCTCCATCACCTCCTTTCTCACATGAAATTGACCAGAAAATCTTGAAGACTCCCCCAGCTGTCCCAAGTCTCTAGGAAACCCAGAGTCTGTTTGCTCACGGCGTCCCGGGGGTCTCGGCAGTCGGGTAAAATGTGGTGTCCTGGAGGCTGGAAAATCAGGATGGGTGCTCGTTTGGGGTTGTGCTTGGGACACAGACTTGATTGGAAGCCCCGGGTCCTAGGGCTTGGGAATATAGACCATTGGTGGCTATTGAGCCAAGTTCACTTCAGACAATCCTGTGTGTGTGTGTCCAAGTAAAACTGTGCTCCCAAGGGGGTTCCAGAAGTAGACTGCCAGACCTCTCTTCCAAGGCATCTCTGGGTACACAGACTCAAACCTCCAACCTTTCAGCTGGCAGCTGAGCATGACAACCTTTGCAACACCCAGGAGCCGTCTCTCTAAATACACGTCAATGCCATGCGCCTTCTCTCTCAATGCACTGTGCACAAGCCTGCACATGCACAGTGTGTGCGTATATCCGTGTGCACCGTGTGTGCATTCCAGTTCCTAAGGACTAAAGTAAGGACTAGCATTCTGGCCAAGGATGGTCTCAGAGAACGGTGAACCTGCCTGTGCAGACAGGGCTCTCCACACCTGGCCAGGAACCCATGCCACTGCATAGGATGCATGGGGGGAGGAGCAGGGGTGGGGGAGATAATAGCCCAAAGAACAGCCCACTGGGACATCTGACAAGAGCGAGGCAATGAAATGCAGCTCGCCCCGGTCTCAGAGATGACTTGAGGATGCCTGAGCAGGTCAAGTCAGGCATCAGGGCCTTGAGACCCCGGAGTTGGCAATGAGACCGCGCTATCGTGCCCAGATCACAAGGTGACAGAACTTTGGAGAAGGGGAAACCCACAAGACTTAATGGAAGGCTTAAAGGCAGACTGGACACAGATACAGATCAGCAGTGGGACTGGCGGGAGCCAAGTCTGACAGGGGTAAAGCTGAGACAAGTGAGGGGAGAGGGCCCACGGAGGGGAAGGAGGCTGGGCAGGCTGGAGGCCACAGGAGGAGAGGAGGGGGTTGGTGAAGGTTGGACCAGGTCAGTCACCAGGGCGCTTCGGGGCTCGGTGTGAAGGTTGCACCGGGGGAGGAGACGTTGGCTTCTCCTCTTCCTCTGTGGTGCTGTCTTCTGTGGGAACATTGGGCTCTTCTATCTCGTAGGATTCTCAGTAAGCTGAGCCAAGACATCAACAAGAATGAAGAGAGGAGGAGCTTCTTCACACGCAAGTGAGCGGGACAGGGTTGCTTGGCTGCCTGGGAACCCCAATCACACAGGACTGTTACTCCTGAGCTGAGACCTGCAGGGGCCTCTCGAGACCATGGCTCTTCTAGGCGGTGCCCAGGGAGAGGGCGAGTCTCTTTCCTTGTCCACAGGAACAGCAGGGGACTTCCCCTGGAGCGTTGAGCAGTCACGAGCTCCCAGCCACATCCCCAGTGTGCTTGGGTGGTTTCCAGAATTCTGGGAAGTCTGGCCCCTGTTGCCAACCATCACAGACGAGGTCCTGGGGCAGTAGGACATACTTCTCTCGGGGTGCCTCTTGTTGGGCTGGATAGAGGGAAGAGAGGGAAGAGGGGGTGCTTCTTAAATAAACAGGCCACTAACGTAATTCTGTTTGCTTTCACAGACCCCAAGTCCAGAAGTTTGTTGAAGAGCCAGGTAAAGGGCCCAGGGTTGAGGGGTAATGGCTTTGGGGGATGATAGATAGTATCCTCTTAGCATCTGGTTTCTGGGACTCTCCGGTGCCAGGTAGATGCCCGACTCAACCACCAGTCAGCTGGTTCTTCTCCAGATGAGGGTTAGGGCTCACTTAAGGGGAAGCGAGAAGGCAGTCTAAAGGCCAGCTGGCTTATGGCCACGATCAGCTGGGACCCTCTGTGAAGACCACCGGGGGATTCAGAGCACACACAGGGAGGGCTCGGCCACTGATCCAGCACCTACGCTGAGCTAGCCCCCTGCTTGGAAGTCTTTCTAGGAATTTGCTGGCGACTAACACAGTGTCAAAATGCAGACCCCTGGGCTCCAATTAGGCCTGCAGTATCCAAAGCTAAAGCGATGGAGCCCCAGGCCCTGCGTTTGTTAAAGTGCCACTCAGGCAAGTTTTGTGAAAGTGAGTGAAAGGTTGAGAACTGCTGCCTTCTGGTAGAGTCAACTCCTTGGGTAGAAATTCTAGAGGTGATTTCAAGCTGATGATGGTCAGATGGAGCCTGGGACGGGGCAGTGGGTGCAGGAGCAGCTGGGACTGCTGTCTAGGGGCTTCTTTGGGGACTGACACCAGTGCTGTCTCCTCCCACAGAAAGCCACGAAGACGACAACGGGGGCTGGTCATCCTTTGTGAGTATGGCGGGGGTTGCCCTTCTACCTTTCAGCACTTTTCAGAGAGCCTTTTCCAGGAGGAACAAATTTCCACAGCAGCAAGGCCTCTAGCTAATTGACACCGGGCCAGGGCTCAGACAAAGTGTTCAGATCTACTGTTTGGGCACCAAAGACAATGCCTTCTGCTGCCTTTTCACCCACCAAGAGACCATCCTTTATAAAGCAGAAGGAGGGCGGACTCCACCTACGCTGGGTTGTACTTTGCTGGCCCATCAATTACCCATCATTAGCATCCTAGCAACGTGGCTTAGCTGCAACCAGTCTCCAAAGGGGCCGTGCTCCTAGACATGGACACTACCAGGCCCTTCCCCTGGACAGACATCCCCATGACTGGGAGCAAGGAAGGAGAGTTCAGAGTACGCTGGTGGTGGTGGTGGTGGTGGTGGTGGTGGGTGCCATGGGGACAGTTCTGACTCATGGAGCACCTGTGACATCAGGCTCAGGCCTGCACCATTGTCACCATTGCTGTGTCTGAGCCTGTTATTGTAGCCTCTGTCCCTTTAGGGCTCTTCCTCTGTTTTACTTGACTTTACCAAGCATGAGGTCCTTTCCCGAGGCAGGTCCCCAAGGACGGGAGACAGAGCCTCTCCATCCTTGCTTCCAAAGAGCACTCTGACCGAATGCTCTTCTTCTGAGACAGAGTGCTCATGCTCCTGAGAGGCCAAGGTAACGTCGCCGTTCGTTGCCAGCACCAAGACCCCAAAGCCCACCTTCTGCCTTGCTCTTCCTTATTCTTTGCCTGACTTTCTCACGCACACGGAGTCATTGAAAATACCATAGCTCGGGTCAGAGGTCTGCAAAGCGACCTCTGGGAGGACAACAGGAAGGTGCCAGCCAACAGCCCATTGCACTTACAGGCTCACGGTGTCTCCGTTTGACTCTGGTGAGGGCTGTGCACCCTCGCCCCAGCCCCACCACAGACGTGGCCCCACGCATGGTGCCAGACCCAGGTGGAACCAGCCTCCATCGGGTTGAGTCTGCCGCATGGTGACCCCACGGGGTCAAAAGTAGAGCTGTGCTCCACCAGGGTGGTGATGGAGCGCTATCTGGGAGCAGATGACTAGGTCTTGCGTGGGGGACCCTTCTGAGTTGACCTGAACCATCGACCTCCCCATGCTACCCTGGGCCTCCACACTTGGGTGGAGGTCTTCAGACCGGATCATTGTCCAGTCTTGGCCTCAGACGAAGCAGCCGGGCACCCCTGGGGAACCTGACAATGTATGCTAGCCATATACTCCTAAGAGAAAAGCCTAGAACCGGGCCCCTCGCCCTCAGCCAAGCGGACTTCTGAGACGGGGCTGCCTCTCCTTCTGTTACAAAGCAGGCACCAAACAGTGAAAGCGAGGACTCCTTTACGGGCTGTTTCTTCCCGGGAATGAGGGGCGGGCTGCCCATGGCTTTCACTGTGCGCAGGCTTCACCCAGCACGTGCGCCCCTGCGCTGCATAACCAAGGCGCGGGGCCTCACTCTTGCTCCCCAACTGAGGGGCTGCCCTGAACTCGGGGAGTTAAAACTCGGATGTTTCATTACGTGCCTCACTCTTCCCGAGGAAGACGAAGACATGGGGAATGGAGCGGGGCCCTGTCCTGGGAACAATTCTATGCTAGAGATGACACGAACTAGAGCTGGGGACAAAAGGTGTCTAAAAGTGTTGGAGCGAAGCCTTGCTCTTGAAGGTGAGAGCGAAGGTCTGTGACAGAGCAAGTCTGGTTGAAGGGCCAAGTCTGGTCGGGACCTTGGGGCTGGGCTGGGCAGGCCGAGAGGGACAAGGTCGCTCGAGGCGAGGCGAGGCTCGCAGTAGCGGAGGGGCTGCCTCTCTGTGACCTCAGTGCTGAGATGAGTGGTGTGCCGTTCCACGGTGCCCAGCTGCTCCCCAAAAGCAAGGCTGCTCGAACCCCTCCAGCTGCTCTGTGGGGAAAAACAGGGCAACTGGCTTCCACACCGAAGACCCCAGCCAAGACTGTCCCATGGAGCACGTCTCCCCGCCCCCTGAGGCCACTGGGCAGCGCAAGCAGCTCGGAGGCACCCCACACCGGCTCTGGGGCCATAGGAATGCTGGCAGGGAGAGTGAGGTCATGAGGCCTTTCTCTGCGCGCAGGCAAAACTCACCCCCACTCCCCGCCCCGCCGTCGGTTTGCTTCCGCTATTCCTCAAGAAGTTTGCGATTCAACACCCTAAGGTCAGCCTTCCTTAGGCCACCCCTGAAGGCTGTCGGGGTGTCTGGGCTGCGCAGTGTGCTGCATACATCCCCTTCTTCACTCGGGGGCCACGCCCAGTGAGCGCTTCCTTTCCACACGGTCCTTGCCTGCTGAGAAGGGCCCTGGGCTCCTTGATGTGCCCCCATGTGCTGTGAGGAGCCCCTCGTCCCTTGTCCCTCGGAGGCGGGGCGCACCACCTCTGCTGGGGAAGCCATTACTTTCAAGGCCAGTTGGCATTCAATTGATCCTAACTGTTAAAATAGCCTGCCAGCGGGGAGGGGTCTGCCCTCCTCTCGCTTCTCAAAGCGGGAAGGAGAAGCAAGAACTACAGCCCAAGGCTGACCCCTCGCAGGCAGAAGCCACACATGCTTGCCTTCTTCAGTCTTCTTCCCAATTTCCACGCCAGCCACCCCTCCCATGGCACTCCCTACTCCTCTGCCGGGTGTGACCCTTCCTGGCAGCGGCCACAGAAAGCACAGGCCTCATTCGCAGCGATGCGATGTGTGAGGGAAGTAACAAGTTACAATTCTAGATCAGGAACAACCCCGGATACAAGTCTTCAGTCAGGACCCTCAGCCCTTTAGATCCTCAGCCCTCCTCAGTCTCTGGGTCCCTTGGGGTCCCCAACTCGAGTCTCATGGGCTGGCCTGGAATCTGCCCTGCTCACGCAAGTGTTACAAAGCTCTTTGGTTCCACCAGTTAGTACTCAGAGGGACCCCATCTCACCCATGAGCCCTGGCGTGGAGGCACTGGGCTCTCTTGCTCTACAGAAATCAGGTGGGCGTGTGCTCCATAGACTTGCCAGTGGCTGATTTTACAGCAGCAGAGGCCAGGCCTTCCTCCTGAGGTGCCTACGCATGGACGTGCCCTTGCAGCCTCCAGTCAGCAGCGGAGTGTGCTAACCAACTGCTGCCCCACCCAGACCCCCCACTTTCATAGCCTGCTTCAAGGGCAGCCAGCCACTCAGCACGGAGGGCTTTCTTCCTCTGAGACCCAAGAAGCAGCCAAAGGCAACGAAAACAAACAGAAAGACGTTGAGGAACAGCAGCGTTCCCCAAAGAGGCGTGTCAGCAGTTTCGTTTCAGACTCCATGGATAACCGCTGTCTACTGTCGTTTCCCCTCAGCTCTCAGAGACAAAGAACAAAACTCTGCCTGGGTCCTCTCAGACAACTGAAGCGGCTCTGATGAGCAGGCTTTGGCTATCTGGTTCCCCCACTAGCATGGCCCTCAAGGGGGCACGGAGCTGCCCTGGCAAGAACACCCTAGGCAGAGCCCTTGGCCCACAGCGTCCCCACAAATGCCCCAGGCAGGGAGTCTGCTTGGCACCATGCCTGGAGAAAAAGAAATGCGTCTCCTGCTGTCACTTGGCCAGTGTCGCTTCCTCCCCACCTCCCTGCTCTGCTCTGCTGTGCAGACGGAACTAGAGAGGGAAAAGCACTTGCCTCTGCTACTAGCCCCAAAGCTGCCAGTTTGCGTCCACCCAGATGGCCCTCAGAAGAAAGGCCTGGTGGTCCACTTCAGAAGAAGGAGCCGACGAGCCCTACTGAGGACAGGCCTACTCCGGGGCACCTAGGGGTACCGAGAGTCAGAGTTGACAGGCCAGAAACGGGTTTTAGTTTTAGTCTTTGCATCTTTAATGGTTGGGAGACCTTGGTGGAGATCTCAAGTCTGTGGCGGGTGGGCTGGCTCCCTGACCTCAGCTTCCCCATCTGTAAAGTGGAGTACCCACTCCGGGGTGGGCGGCTGTTGGCGGAAGAGAGTAGACACAGGCACCTAGAGGTGGGCGGGGCCTCTACCCACTCCCATGTCCCTGTCCCTGTGTGTCCCCAGGAAGATGATGACTATGAAAGCCCCAATGAGGACCAGGATAAGGAGGAGGAGGACGATGACTACGAGTCCCCCAATGAGGAGGCTGAGGCAGCCCTGGAGGATGACGCCGATTACGAGCCGCCACCGTCCAACGACGAGGAGGCCCTGCAGAACAACATCCTGCCCTCCAAGCCCTTCCCCAACTCCATGTACATCGGTGAGGACCCCAGCCCCCACTCGCCCTGCTGACGTCTGTCCCTGGCAGCTCAGAGCCCAGCCGGCTGCCGACAGCCTGGGCCCTGAGGACAACTCAGCTTGTTCCTAGTCCAGTGCCTCTCCCCTCCGGGCCTCCGTTCCTTCCCCTGTGGACCAGGGATGCTCACTGTGTGGCCCACGGGGGCTTGGTATGACGACTGAGACTAAAGCAGCCGAGTCCTTGTCTGCAGTGACTGCGTGCCAGCCTGAGCTCACCATTGATGGGCATTTTTCAGTTGTAATGCAGTCCTTGGGTACACAGACCCTCAAGAGTACCCTCCCCAGCTTTTACCACCATTGTTGGCTGGCAGTCTGTCAGCACAGTGGTGACACAGGGCCACTGACCGCAAAGTTAGCCGTTTGAAGCCACCAGCAACCCCGCAGGAGACAGACAGGGCTGTCTACTCCCATCAAGAGTCTCAGTCTCGGAAACTCACAGCGGCAGCTCTACCCTGTCCTGCAGGGGCGCTCTGAGTTGGCATCGATGCGATGCACAGTGCCCAGCACCCACAGATGGTTACCATAAGCATGAAGATACTGAAATGGGCTTGACTCTACTTAAGAAAAAATGGAAACTGCCTCCAAAGATTCCGTTGCCTGTCTGTGCCTGTGTAGCCCCTGCCCTCTCATGTCTGCACTAGTACCTCCAACAGAAGCCCCAGAGCTCCTAGGACAGGCCCGGAGTCCCTGGAGGGCACAGACGGTTATGCACTCTGCTTGGGTCCCCCAGAGGCACCGCAGAAGAAAGACCTGCAGGCCGCTGTGGAAAGGTCCCCCCTTTCCCACCCTCCCCCTGCCACGAAGGTCCCACGGGGCACAGTTCTACTCTGCAGCGCCTGGGTCTCCGGGAACTGAGACTGACATGAGGTCAACCCTTGGTTTAGTTTTAGTTTTGGTAGCACCATGGGATGGGCTTTGTTCTGAGTACCGGGGAAAGCCCTAGGGGGAAAGGCCCACCCTCAGGGCCCTTGTAGTGGTGGCCGTGACAGAAAGGCAGCAGACGAACTTGCACTTGCAGCATTCTGAATCAGACAGCACACGGGGACAGGGACGAGCAGTCCCACGCACAGAAATGCACACGGCCTCGCTGTTGTGATTGTGTCCCACATCACAGCGGAAAAGCACTATGTGAACCCAATCTCAAAGCCTCAGGCTGCGTTCTTAAGCGCCCTGTGAGACCCAGACGACAATGGTGGAGCCCATTGCACACGCAGGGGCATGGAGGCGCAGAGAACTAGCTAGGACTTGTTGGGTACCACCTGAGGGTCAGTTCTGAGGATACAGTGCATGAGAGGGGCCTCACCCTAAATAATTCCCAGTCTCCGGGATGAGACAGCATCTGACAGCCACATGGCAACCTTAACTCGGCAGGGACAAGTGCCGGGAGGACTGGCTGGAGGGCATGCCTGGTGCGGGCTCGCTCCCCTGAGCATTCGATCCTTAAGGTGTCATGTACGAGACACCGCCATCAGGGCCATTCCAACTCATGGCCGGCCTCTGGCACAGAGTAGAACTGCCTCTGTGGGTTTCTAAGAGAGTAAAGGGAGTAGAAAGCCTCATCTTTCTTGCAGGGAGCAACAGGTGATTTCAAATTTGTTGGGCTGCAAATTGCAAGGTCAGTAGTTCTAAACCACCATGGGGGGAAGACGAAGCATCGTTCTCCTCCTGTAAAGAGTTACAGTCTTGGAAACCCACAGGGGCAGTTCTACTCTGACCTATAGGTTTGCTGTGAGTCAGTCTAGACCAGCAGTTCTCAACCTGTGGGTCGTGACCCCTTTCACAGGGGTCGCCTGATGCATAAAAGCAGCAAAATTACAGCGATGAAGTAGCAATGTGATGAAGTAGCATTGAAAATAATGTTATGGTTGGGAGTCACCACAACATGAGGAACTGTATCAAAGGGTCGCGGCATGAGGAAGGTTGAGAACCACTGGGAGTCTAGACGCTATGGGAGTGGGTCGGCTTGTGTGGTTTGGTTAGGGATACGTAGGAGTTGTCACGTGAAGGCAGAGAGGGAATGGGAGGAGCACTCTAAACAGGGCACCGGCTGCACAGAGGCCTTGGGGGTTGACGAGCCTGACATGTTGGAGGGGCTGACATGTTGAGGGCTGGCTGGAGTCTTGTGCCCTGAGGAAGACGCCTCTGCCAGCCAGGGCTAGGGTAGGGTAGAGGATACCCGGGACTCCTTGGCTCCTTGACGTTCTCTGACACATGGGAAAGGGACCTCTGGCCTGCTGGCATGGCCTCAGGTTACTTCTGCAGTGATGGAGTAATGTGCGTTTCTGCTCAAGGCAGGTCCAACCCCAGTTGAGAGCGCGTGATCTGGTGAAGGGAGTTGGTGCCCAGGTGCCCTGCCCAGCCCCTCCTTTTAGGGGCAGGAATGACTCCAAAGAGGAAGTGTGGGGAGAAGGGAGACAACCCAGAGCAAGAGCCTCATAAGCAGTGACAAGGACTTAACCTCACGGGCAGCTGGATGAGTCCGTGGGCACATGCACTTCTGTGTCCAGCATGCACCAGTGTGTTTGTGTGCCCACATGTGTGTATTTCTATACATGCCCATCTCCAACTCCACATGCACATGTGTGCATACATCTCCATGAGCAGGCTTACATGCCTGTGTGTGCATGCATTCCTCTGCTTATGTGTCTAAGCATGGCTTCGTGAGCATTCATGGGGGTATGCATCTGCACACACCTCTGCAAGTTTATCCGTGTGTAGGTGTGCATCTGTGTGTGCATGGGTCCTGTGTGAGCGTGTGTGTGCTCGTGTAACTGCACCTTACAGGACATGTGCACATTTACTTCTGGACCATAGTGTCTGAGCGCACTTCCTCCTGCTGCTGGCTTAGCTAAAGTAAAGAGGCCTTTTTTCACTCTTGGATCGGCCAACCTCTAGTGAGTATTCATTTGCAGGGCTTCAGGTGAAAGTCGCTGAGTATGAAGGGAATAATGTTAAGGGGCTCAGGAAATGGGGCTGGCATGAGGTCCAGGGCTCCTCATGTTTGGGACAAGCCCTTACCACGACTGGGCTTGCACTGGCATGGGGAGGGGGCACTGGAGCCTGGGGGGTCAGGCATCCTAGGACTGAAGCCATGCAGAGCTGGGCTCTGGAACTGCCTGGAGAGGACATGAGTGTGGCCCCCTCTCTCCTGGGCTTAGTGTCTCTTTTTTCATCTTGTGCCTTTGCATTTCCATAGATCGGCCCCCCACCGGGAAGAGCCCCCAGCAGCCTCCTGTGCCACCCCAGAGACCGATGGCCGCTCTCCCTCCCCCAACAGCCAGCAGGAACCACGCGGTAGGCCCCTCCAATGGCACTTGGGGTTCTCTCGGCTATTTCCTCTGTCCAAGAGTTGGGGAGAGGGAAGAGATGCTACTAATTTATGTCTTTATCTATTAGAGATCATAGGTGATTTTTACTCTTATCACAAGGCCTTGTAAAACTACTTGTTTCATAACCAGCTTCTTTCTGGTATTGTGCTGCTGTTATTTTTCATGATTAGAAATAAGTGAAAGCTGTAAAATAATCTCTAAGCAAATCTTGCGGAATAGCTGGCACCTACAAGGCTTGGGCGGGCACAAGTCTTCTCTTCAGCACAGGTTTCTGCCACCTGCTGGCCAATGCCTGAAGTGGCAGGCACAAATGCCTTGACCCCACAGGGGCTGCAGGGCAGTCAACCCAGGGAGAAAGAAGAACCAGCAAAGGAGCTTCCCTCTTTCTTCCAGCACATAGTGCAGGCCCTGTGGGGCCGGTGACCTCCCAGAGACACACCCAGAAGCTCAGGCTGGAGAGTCAGTCCCTGAGAATTTGGTCTCTTTACAAGTGACCTGGGTACTGCTGCAATGGTCAGGGGCTCACGAGCTAACCACAAGGTCTGCAGTTCGAACCTGCCCCCACGGGAGAAAGATGTGGCAGTCTGCTCCCATAGAGATTACGGCCTTGGAAACCCCGTGGAGTCACAGGCGACAACTCCACAGCAGTGGGTTTGTAATGCCAAAATGCCAGGGAGCGTTGGAGGGGTGGGGGTATATTCCTTAATGCTCCAAATGTAGCTCACACCGCACACACCTCTCACCCAGAAAATGGGCGTTTCTATCTTGCGTGTGCAGTTCGGTTGCACAACAGGGCTGTGGGAGCCGCCTGTATTTACAAATAACACACTTGTTGAAATCTGACTGGGCATTCCCAGAGGTGCCTTAGAAGAAAGGGCTGGCAACCTACCTCCCCCCCCACACACACACACACCCAAATCAGCTATTTCAAACCCTAGAGCACAGTCTCCTCTGACGTGCACGGGGATGGCCAGGAGGCATCTTCAAGTTGGTGGCCACTGGAAGTATATTGGAGGCACCTGATGATGGAGAAAGATGAACAGAGCCGGAGCTGTTAGGGGAGACAAAGCCTCCAGGCCTGTCTGATGTGCCGGGAATGCTGGCTCACATTTGGGTCTTTTTCTGTAAACAGCCACTACCCTCACCCCAGCCCAACCACGAGGAGCACAGAAGCAGAAACCCCAAGACAGCGAAGCGTGAGTACACGAGCCCCCTTCCTGCCCACCTGCTCACCTGCCCTGCCGTCCCCAGCCAAACACGCCCTTCTTGTTTACTGACCTCTCTGCTTTCTTTCCGTCCAGTGCCGGCTCCTTCCATAGACAGAAGCAAGAAACCTCCCCTGGACCGGTCCCTGGCTCCCTTCGACAGAGAGCCCTTCACACTAGGTGGGTCTGGCTCCTGGAGCTCAGCCTTGTTTGTAACAGGGACGTGCAGTGCAATAGAGGTGGAGGAATCCCAAAGTCAATAATTTGAGCCCAATCTCCGGAGAAGAGCGGGAGGCCGTGTGCTTCCATGCGGAGTTACAGTCTTGGAAACCCTGCACAGGGTCACTGTGAAGGCAGCGGGTTTGGTTAGAAAAGAGTGTTCTATGACATGCTAAAGGATTCTGAAATGGCAAGGTGCCTTTCTGAGTTGATCAAACAGTGGTTATATGACAGCCCTCGTCCCCCAGGATTTTTGTAGGAAACTCTTGAATTGTAACTACCCCCACACGGAGCCACCTTAATCCAAAACCGCCATTACCACTGATGCTCCTGCACTTATGGCAGCTTTGAACGCCAACCCAAGCAACACCAGCCAGAAAACCTGATTGACGCTTACTTGGTTCTGACTCACACAGACCCCGGGTGCTTCAGAGCAGAGCTGCACCCGCAGGGTCTTAGAGAGCCAGGCCTTTCTTCCAACGAGCCTCTGGGTGGTTGCCTCCATCAACCCCTGGGTTCAGAGCTGAGCACTTAACCACTTATGGCAGCCAGAGGTTCATACCCAACACACATCCCAAATCTGTGGAGTTACCCCGTGACTCAGTGATTCTACCTATAGGATGGAGTAGGATTTACCCTGGTTGTGCTATGGGTTAAGCATTGGACTGCTATTCATAAGGTCTGAGGTTCAAACTCGTCAGCCACTCTGAGAAAGAAGGACGAGGCTGTCTGCTCCCATAAGGAGAGCCAAAGGAGCAGCTCTCCTCTGTCCTACAGGGTTGCGCCACATCAAAGCCATCTCCATGGCAGTGGGCTTTGATCTTGACACAAGGGACTGACCCAGCTTTTTCCTGCAAAGCAGCTGGGGGGTGTGGACACTGCGCTTTATAGGGTAGAGGTCAAGTGCTCGCCACAGAAGCTTAACCCTACTAAGGGGTGTATTTCTATCCCCACTTCGAGGCCAGGGCTACCTTGTGCAAGTCTACGCATTCAAACCAGGAAACCAGGCCTTGCCGATGGCAAGGTGGACTCTTTTCCACCTCGCGCTACAGTCGGCAGCTCCGGAGTTTCACTTGGAGGCCAGAGCCCCGGCGCTGCGGCCTTCAGCTTTTCCAGGCCTTGATGCGGGGCTGCTGTTGCTCCTGCTTCCCTGACCGCATCCCTGCTCGGCAGAGTCAGGCGAAGCTAGGCTGGTGTGTTAAGTTTAGGCCTGTTTGCTAAAGAGAACTGCCCAAGCTGAGCGTGAAAATGAATGCTGGGAGACTGGCATTTCAGACGACAACATATGAGATACCTATGCCACATGTCTACATTCACCACCTGTCACCAAAGCTACTCTCTTAACAAGAGTTCTTCTCAGGGGCCTCTGAGATTATTTTGTGAAATCAAATGTGTCCCCGAATTGAATTTCAATAAACCTCTTTGCTTCTCTTATTATTTTTAAAAAGATCTTCCTTCCTTCTCCCCACCATTCTCCTCCTTCTGGCCATGCTCCGACTCCCCTCCCTTCCCTGTCTTCTAATTTTTACAAGCGCACCTTCCCTGATAATCCAGCCCTGCCTGTTCCAGGATGGCTTGGGAATGCTACCATCTGACAGTGCTTCTCCAAGCAGGAAACACCCCACATTCCCAGAGAGAATCTCTATCAATCGGTGGGCACCTCCAAAGTAAACGCCTTCATATACATTTCAGCTTTGGGTGCATCCCTTTATAGTAGGGGGTCCCCTCAAATAATGTAACTGACAGTAACCATACTTTTGTACCTTCAGAACTCTTCTACTAGATAGTGAGTGACTCTTTACTCGAAACACTCAAACTCACAGACATGCAGTCGATTCTGGTTCATAACGACCTACAGGACAGAGTAGAACTGGATCCTCGTGGGTTTCTGCACCTCGTCTTTATTCTAAGGAGCACCTGTTATGTTTGAACTGCTGGCCTTCTGGTTAGCAGATCAATGTGTAACTCATTATGCAATCAGGCTTTTGTATTGTTTTAATCATTTGATTGGGGGCTCATACAACTCTTATCACAATCCATCCATCCATTCATTGTCAGACACTTTTGTACATTTGTTGCCATCATCATTCTCAAAACATTTTCTTCCTACTTGAGCCCTTGGTATCAACTCCTCATTTTTTCACCCACCCTCCCTCACAAACCCTGGACAATTTATAAATTATTTTTATTTTTTCATGTCTTATACTGTCTGATGTCTTCCTTTACCCACTTTTCTATGGTCCATTCCCCTGGGAGGGGGTTATATGTAGATCATTGTGATTGGTTCCCCACTTCTCCCCCTACCTTCCCCTTACCCTCCTGGTATGACTACTCTCAATATTGGTCCTGAGAGGTTTATCTGTCCTGGATTCCCTGTGTTTCCATCTCTGATCTGTATCAGTGTACATGCTCTGGTCTAGCTGGATTTGTAAGGTAGAATTGGGGTCATCATAGTGGGGATAAGGAAGCATTTAAGAACTAGAGGGAAGTTGTATGTTTCATCATTGCTATATTGCACCCTGACTTGCTCATCTCTCCCCCACAACCCTTCTATAAGGGGATGTCCAGTTGCCTACAGATGGTTCTTGGGTCCCCAATCTGCACTCCCCCTCATTCACAATGATATGATTTTTTGTTCCTTGATGTCTGATACCTGATCCCATTGACACCTTGTGATCACACAGGCTAGTGTGCTTCTTCCATGTGGGCTTTGTTGCTTCTCCACTAGATGGCCGCTTGTTTACCTTCAAGGCTTTAAGACCCCAGATGCTATATCTTTTGATAGCTGGGCAACATCAGCTTTCTTCACCACATTTGATTATGCATCCGCGTTGTCTTCAGCGACTGTGCCAGGAAGGTGAGCATCATGGAATGCCAGGTTAATAGAACAAAGTGTTCTTACATTAAGGAAGCACTTGAGTAGAGGCCCAATGTCCATCTGCTATCTCAATACTAAACCTATAAGTATGTGCACATAGATCTATTTCCCCATCATCATATATAAATATATTTACATAAGTGCACGCCTGTATTTAAACCTCTATACATGCCTTTTGCCTCCTATTTCCTTCCTCTCTTTCATTTTACTTTTCTCTTGTTCCACTATCATGTTCAGCCTTCATTTGGGTTTCAGTGTTTCCTCTTGGTTATATTGCCCTTGATCAAGCCCTACCAGTCCTCCTACACCCTCCTTGCCATGGATTTTGGATAACTTGTTGTTCTCTTGTCCCTGGGTTTGTTAACACCCGCTCCCCCTGCTCCCCCTCTCCCATGTACCCCAGAACTGTCAGTCCCATTGTTTTCTCCTCCAGATTGTTTGTCCTGCCTATCTTATATAGATAGACCTGCAAAGATAATAATATGCACACAAAAAGACCAAGACAGAGCAAAACAAAGCAAAAAAATAAAACAAAACAACAACCAAAAAATGACAAAACAAGAAAAAAGAAAGAAAAGCCTGTAACTAGTTCAAGGTCTATTTATTGACTTTTAGGAGTGTTTTTCAGTCGAGTCTAATGGGGTCCCACGCCCTGGACCCAAAGTCGATTTTTGGTATTCCCTGGGGACTTTGTTGCTCTGTTCTGTCACGCACCCTAGTGTTTAGCCACAGTGTCGTGGGGTCAGATTGGGAACAATTCCCACACTGTCTCCAGTGTTGTCCCCCATAGTGCTCTGTATGGGTCAGTGAGGGACACTGTGTCTCATAGTGGCCACCAGGGCTCTTTTGAGATCTTCACATTGTGACAGCATCCTTAGCACCGACCAAGAAGCCCTAGTGAGACTATGACATAAATGTGGGGCTGCTAACAGCAAGGCTGGCATTTCAAACCCGCCAGCTGCTCTAAGGGAGAGAGATGAGGCTGTCTGATCCCGTGACGATTTACCAGATCGGGAACCCTACCTAAGATTTCTATGCGATTGAGTCAATTTGATGGCAGTGGGTTTTTGTGAGGTATCACGATCCTGACATAAACTCCCTCCTTAGGGAATAAAGCATGTTTTGAAAATGCACCCCAGCCCATTCTGTCACCCCTCCCCTTGGGCTGTTAGTGGTGCTAGGGACAGGAGGGAGGAAAGAAAGGTGATGACTAACAGTTGTGCATCATGTGCCTGCGCTGCACTGGCATATACATGTGACCTTCTGCAGTTTTACCTGATACCGATGTACACCCATTGTACAGATGAGGAAACTGAGATGCAATCACTTGCTAACAGGTCAGGTAGGTTCTGCTTCTGGACCCAAGTACACTTTTATCATTCAGTAACATGTTTATCGCATATTTACACAAGGGGACTTCAGATCAAAGGAAGAATGTTTTGCTTTAAATATCTTTATGTTCTTGAAAAAAGGAAAATAAACTCCAACAGCAATCACAGCACAAAACAATCTTCACCGAAAGAATCTCTGAACGCTCTGGATGGAGCAAAGGGTTAATGTGTTCAGCTGCTGACAGTTTGGAAGTTTGGTGCCTCTGAAGAAAGTCCTACCAGTCTACAACTGTACAATCAGCCCGATGAATCCAAAGAGCACAGTTCTATTCTGCCAACCAAGGATTCACCATGAAGTCCACAGTCACCAGTAGGAACATTTCCTGAAATCCTCTTCTCTAACTTAAAACTTTTTACAGAACTATTGATAAAGAAACTAACTGGACTATTTTATTTAATAACAAGTGTGTCAGGATTGGAGAGAAATGAACCCCTCTATGGAAAATTCATTTTTCCTGCCCCCCAGATTAAAAAACAAACATAAATAGTACAAGAACACTTGGGGTGATAAAGAGACGTAAAAACCCAGAAGACATTAGGGTTTTTTTTTTGTCATCTGCTTTATAAAATAAAATGTTTGAAAGAAGCATGGAAAGGACAGCACCATTTGCATCTTTGCCAAATCCCGTGACCCTGGGCAGGCCATGCAATTCCTCTGAGCTGGTGGAGTTAGGTGTGGCATCAGGGAACCATCCAGGTTAAAAGTCACAATTCTTCAATGCTTCAACCCAATCAGCATACTAAAAGGGTTGGAAACTCATTATCTTTATTAAGTCCTGAATTTAAGAAACATCTGTGGTTTGCTATTTACAGGAAAGAAACCTGCATTTTCTGACAAGGTAAGCTGTTTCCTAGTGTTTTTCTTGTTCACATCTTGTCTGCATTCTTTGAAAAGAGCTGGGAAACTCACGTGTCTGCCTTCCTGTTTTACAGCCTTCGGTTGCTGCAGGCAGGTAAGACCCGCTGATGCAGGTGTGTGAGGGTATAGGGTATGTGCCATAGAGATCTATGATGCTCACCCACAGTCTTTCTTTGAATTCTGCAGGTCTCCTGGGGACCATATACCCAAGATACAAAAACCTCCTTTACCATTAACCGCTGAACGACCTGAAAGAAGCCCCCTACCAGGGAAGAAGCCACCTGTGCCAAAGTAATTGTCTGCTGTTGCTTGTACTTGTCATTCAGGCGAGGGGATGTCACGGACAGCCTGCCTCTTAGGACCACACTGGAGGCTGAGGATTATGGCCATGGCCAGGGGCGGGTAGTGAGTTACTTTTACTGCACAAGGTAGTCATAAAGGATCGAGGTATCTTTGGATGACCTTGGGCCCTAGGGGAGAATCGCTTCATCTGAATGGGGCTCTTGCTGGGTGACAAGGAGAGCTTGTCCTCAGAGGCAACCATGTGGTTGAGCTTCCCTACCTGGTTATAGATGAGCTTTGACCATGCGCAGGGACGATACCTGCCACTGTATTTTTAACACAGGTAGCAGACCGGAAATGCCTGGGGCGGGGCTTTAAGGGCAATGTAAGTGGTTTCCCGACTGCATGGCCACAGTGCCTAATTGCAAAGACTGAGTTCTGCCCGAACATTGCTAAGTTTACTGTAATGCTATTTGGGGATTGGCTAACCAAATAGCATCATGTGTCTGGGGTCAGGTCCAGCCCCACTCCTAGTTAAGCATATTTCCAAGGCTCCTGCATGTTTCTTCTGAGAAACAGGGATTCATCATCAGGGCCTCAGTTTGGCTAGGAAGGGAGCCATCGTTAACCCCGTCCAGGGCTGCTGCTGCCTGCGGCTGTGTCCGCTCTGACCCTCGGCGACCTTAGGTATAACCCAGCCACGTGCTGCCTGGTCCTGGGTCACCTTCACCATCTGCGATATATTGGATCCCATTGTGAGGGTGAGCC
This sequence comes from Tenrec ecaudatus, assembly GCF_050624435.1. Taxonomy (NCBI): domain Eukaryota; kingdom Metazoa; phylum Chordata; class Mammalia; order Afrosoricida; family Tenrecidae; genus Tenrec; species Tenrec ecaudatus. The sequence continues at coordinate 183,772,914 of NC_134531.1, read as the reverse complement.
TGTCAAGGTCTTGCATTGTGGGTCTCTCCGCATCAAACACGATGGCCTCCTCTGGCCATGGGCTTCTCTAAAGGGTGATGCAGCTAAAGCATGCCAGACAAAGTCTCGCCAGCCTCGCTTCTAAGGACTATTCTGGGACCAGGGCCAGGGCATGTCAAACCAAAGCAAAACAAAGCTCAGTCGTCCAGTAGAATCATATTTCAACAGTTCAAAAACTTAAACTATACGAGAGAAGAAATCTTAGTGAACCAAATATCAAAGAATTATAAAAAGACAGAATAAGCCGGTGATAAGTAGAGCATCTGACACATAGTAGGTGTTCAATAGTGCTCCCCCTCTCCTCATGGAGAGCATGGCATGGGCCAGGCAGAAGCCGACACAGTTTAAGATGAGGCACTGGATCTGGGTCTAGCTGGCTCATCTGGGCCAATGGAACTGAGCCACTTTTAGAAAGCTTGACCTTCGCCCCTCTTCCCCAACCCCCAAAGCCTCATTTCCCAGCTGTCTTCACTTCAGATAGAGGCTGAGATAACTGCTTCCAAATGTCAGCAAAGGGGCATAATGCCTAAAACGCTTTCATTTGCGCTGAGAAACATCTACTCAGTGAAATGTAATAGCCACAGAGTTCGTTTGCTGACTAAACCCTTTTCTCGCAGATACATATATATGTGTGTGTGTATATGTGTGTGTGTATAGAGAAAGAGAATCATTTGCTGCAGGAGTTAAACAGATTACAGGTGTGCCTAGCTCAGCTCGTAGTGATGACAGAACACCGAGTAAGTGCGCCTCCCCCTCCCCTGCCACTGCCTCTCTGCCAGGGGTTTTGGTCCCCACTTTCCTCCACCTCTCCAGCCCCCACGCCCAACCCCGAGCTTAGAGGGCTTGATTTCCCCTTACTGCATTGAGGGAGGCCATCTCTAGTGTGAGGCCGGCTCTTGCAAACCTCTTACTCTGTTTTTTTCCTTCCTTCGCCCTGATTCATTCCAGGCATGGATGGGGACCGGACAGACGAGAGACTGTAAGTGCGAACTATGTTTTGTAGTGAATACGTGGGTGGGCTCTGTGGAGGCTGGAAGGGAGTCGGGCTCCGCCTACTTGTCAGAAGAGAACTGAGTTCTTTAGAGTTTTCATTGCTGCTTTGTCACAAGGAGATGGCCAGGCCTTTCTTCTAAGGCAGCCCAGGAGGGACTCCAACCTGCGACCTTTTCGTCAGCAGCCGAGCACGCGAACCCTTGGCATCAGCCTGCAGCCCCATCTGACTGCCACTGGGTGGGGTCTGATGTAGCCATGCTGAGGTTTCTGGGGCTATCCATCTTTGCGGAACTGCCTGCCACATCTCTCTCCAGCCGGGTGTCTGCTGGGTTTGAACCACGAACCTTGCGGATAGCAGCCTGACCCTGTGACACCAGGGCTCCTCAAAGGCCCAAGTCATGGTGAGGGGAACAAGGTAGAAGGGAGGAAGAAGGTGAGGGATGAACCTCAATCCAAAGTTCCCAAAGGCTCTGATTTCCCTTCCTATCTCTCCGTGGCCTGAAGAAGAGGAAGGGTGTTCACTGAGTGCCTGCTAAGTACACGCTGTGGTGCTCGGTCCTTTACGGGACAGCCCTTTATCTTACCTGCTTTCAGCAACCTCCTGGGTCCCAGGCAAAGAAGGATCACTCCCACCTTACCCATGTTTGGGACTCAGTGAGCTTAGGGGACCATCTTTGCTCCTTTCTAAGAGAAAACTGAGCCTCCAAGGAGTAACACATGTGCCAAGTTCCGCGGTCAAGTCTGCCCAGGTCTGTCCAATTTCTTCAACACCGAGCACACTGAGGAGACTCCTGCCAGTGGCGATGGTTCACACACTCAGCTGCGCACTCGAGACTTGGCAGTTCGAATCCACCCAGAGTTGCCTTGAAGGAAAGCCACACTCCTGCTTATCAAAAGGCAGCCACTAGCTACCCCATGGAACTCACTTCGACTCTTACCACGTGGCAGGGTTGCCAGGGGTTGGCATGGATTGGTGAAGACCTCTGAAGCCATCAGACCCTGCTCCCGTGCTCTGCCCACAAGTGCAGATGAAAGTGCTGGAGGGTGTTGGGAGCAGGTAGACCAAGATCACACATGGGGCTGGCTTAGGATCTCAGAATGACTGGGGGAGGCTAAGGAAAGATGATCCCAGTGGGTCACTGAGCCGGAGATTTGGGGTGCTCCTTGAATGACAGGGAGGCCATAGGATACTCTAGCCTCATAACAGCCTGAGCAAAGGCAGGTGACTCGCAGTGCCCATGGACTCGGCAGGACTGTGAGAGCAGTAGTAGCCTTTAAGACAAAGAGGAGAAGGTTGAGTGGTGAGAGGAACCCCACATTCTTGAGGTCCCCAGCCCCTGGAAGGACTACTGACACTAGCTGTCATCTGAAGGCAGTTGGGTATCCTTGTGGGGGAGGGCATGGTGGCAGCAGCGCTGAGCTATGGCCCCGTGGTGAGTTGACGGGCACGTGTGCATCTTGGCGGCCCTTGGTTGGACTCACTGTTGACCAGTGGAGGTGCAGGGGTGCTGGGAGCGGGAATCGCCTCAATGGCAGGGGCTCGGTGGTCATGGCAGTATTTTCCAGAAGGGTTTACTGTGGAGAGGCAGACGCTACCGAAAGCATGCATACTTACATCGTTGAATAATGCAAATCTTTGGAACTGTGTTCTGACAGTCAGTTAATTCTTTCCTTTTTTTTCCTTCCACCCCCACCAGGATGAAGATGACAGTAAGTTCAAAAATACCTTCCTACAACTTGTAACTTATCCCTTCATTTTTCTGCTCAGATATTTACATTTATTTGATTTTTTTCAAAGTAGATCCTATTTAGTAAAGGAATATCCTTGAATCAGTTACAATTGTTAAACGAACATTGAGCAGACAGCCTGATGGTGCAGTGGGTTAAGTGATGGGCAGTACCCACGTGGTTGGGGGTTCAGCCCCGGTAGCCGCTGAGGCAGAAAGATGAGGCTCTCTGCTCCTGTAAAGTCTGCAGTCTCAGGAATCCTGTATGGGATCATTGCAGGATGAAATCAACTCGCTGGCAATGGGTTTCAGTTTGTTTTGTAGTTTACAGTTGGTATACTGAACCATAGGAAAATGGCTTCATTTGCCTGAGTTACCAAGACAATTATTAATTAACTTCATATGTAGCAATACATAAGCCAGTGGAGGCTTTCTACTCCCTTACAGTGCTACAGTGTCAGAAGCCCACGGGGGCAGTTCTCCCCTGTCCTCTAGGGGTGCCGTGAGTCAGAATGCACTCGAGGGCCTTGAGTTTGGTTTGGTTTGGTAGCAATACACAGAAAAGTTAAAAGTTGGATGTAGGGCTCAATAGGATATTTCTATTGTTGATACTCTCAGAGATACATGGGTAAAAAAATCCTGAGCCGCAGACTGGTGAGATCACAGAGAATGTTGGCACTCATAAAACAGAACAAGACAGAGCAGAACCAACTTGTGAACCTGTGTCTGAAATACAAAGGGTCTCCAGGCAACAGTTCTCTGCCGTGTTAGCAATTCATCCATTATCAAAAATAAAATGAACATGACTTTTATAGGATAATATAGAATGGCAGTATTTTTTAAATGCACTCTAAGGTAGTAGATTATTTAGAAAAACTTGGTGGCCAGGATTCTATCCAAACATTTTCTGGCTACATCTGATCTTTTGCATTTTTATATTCCTCCTTGGATTAACAAAGGAGCCCTTAGTACATCGCTGGTGTAAGGGTGACACACTGAGCTGCTAGCTGCAAGGTCAGCAGTTCTAAATTACCAGCCGTTCTTTGGGAGAAAAAAATGGGACTTTTGACTGTTGTAAATAGTGAGAGCATCTAAGACGCACAGGGGCTGGGTTCTCCCCGGTCCTGTAGGGTGGCATCGACTCAATCGATGGTAGTATTTGGCTTTGGTTTAGGGGGTTTGGGGGGGGGTATGTGTTGAACTGCCAACCCCAAGGTCAGCAGGTCAAATTAACCAGCTTCTTCATGCATGAAAGGTGAGTCAAACATCTCCCATGAAGATGTACAGCCTCAGAAATCTTGGGGAGCAGTCATCCCCTATCCCGTAGGGTAGCTATGAGTCAGAATCGACTTGGTTTGGGGGTGGGGTTCCTCAGAGCTCAGTCACTTCTGGAATGTTTTTGGTGACCCTTGGGATTCTACAGCCTGTTATCTCTCTTAATTACCTTCTCCTTCCATAGTGCATCAAAGGCCTCTGCCCCAGCCAGCACTGCCCCCCATGAGCTCCAATACTTTTCCTTCACGATCCACCAAGCTGACCCCTAAGCATTCCCTCCCATCGCCTCACCTGCCCGGAGCCTTCTCAGAAAGGTTTGTGAAAATAACATCAAATCCTCACTTAACATAATGTCTCCTGGGTCTATTCCCCGCTACAGCAGGGCCGGGTTGGTTGAGGAGGAAAGAAAGAAGCCAGTGGGTTAGCAGGGTAAGAATATTTCGGGTCTTAAGAACAAAAGCAAACTGGGTATTAAGAACATACACTAGTCCACATCTGTCCCCAAGGCTCTACACTTTGAATTGGAGTCCAGGGGTGGGGTACACGGAGTCAACTGCCCCATGATTGTCTCAGTCTGAATGGACCCTTTCCAAAGGAAGAGGGGTGCTTTCATTTAGTGAGTCAAGCACACAGATGAACAAAACCAATGAGCCTTAAGAGGTCAATGAAGGAGAATACTCAGAGTACATCCTTCATCTCCCACTGGAAGACCGAGAGCCCATGCCCATGCTAGGGCCAGAGATGCCGGTGTCATTAAGTCGCGCCCACTGAGATCCCATGTCTTACACGGGATACAAGTGCTCCATGGGCTTTCTTGGCTGTGATGCTCACGGCAGCGTGGAGCTGCTGGTGTCTTTGGAACACCAAGCTCTTGGTTAGTAGCCCAAACTGTGTGCAGCAGCCAGAGAAAAACCGGCTGAGTCCTGGCCAGCTGTTAAGTCTTTACTGTGCGGGCTCTGTTCCCCAGAGATCGGCTTTCTCAATAACCCGGTCATTTCTCAGGGCTCACAAGAAAGCCGTCCTGAGGCACAGAAAGAATCTAAGACACTTAAGGCTCCCTGCTGGGGTCCCCACAGCTCCCAGCCCCCAGGCTCATCCTCTTTTCTAACAGTCAAAGAGTGATGCCCACGTCTCTGTCGTACATCTTGTTGATCAACTACCAGCAACCCTCTCTCCACTCTGCCACACACCCTGTGAGCATTCTCAGAAGCCTGCACCTCTCTCCTCGGTGGCGTTTGGCTCTGGCTTTGCTGCTTCTTACACATCCATCTCTGCTCTGTTTCTCTTGCTGTATCAACTCTGTCCTTTTCCCATGACCCTATCCCTTCACTGGGCCCCTCCCCTTTTGTTCATTCTCACAAAATATTACTCGCCGAGCTTGCTGCACAGAGCAGATTTTACTGAAGGCTCGGGCTCTTGGGTACGGATGTGCTAGGTCGGCATGGAGCAGACAGCATAGATGGCAGGTAGCAATGATGACAACACCGGAGCCCTGGTAGTGCAACGGTTGAGCACTGGGCTGCAGCCGTTAAGTGAAAGGTCGGCAGTCACTGTGTGGAAGAAAGATCAGCCTCTGTAAAAATCGTTGTGTTGTTAGGTGTCATAGTCAGTGCTGACCCACGGTGACCCTACGCACAGCTGAATGAAGCACTGCCCAGTCTGGTGCCATCCTCATTGTCCCAATTCCCAGCCCATGTTGCAGCCACTGTGTCAGTCCCACTCGTAGAGAGTCTTCTTTCCGCTGCCCCTCCGCTTTACCAAACGTGATGTCCTTCTCAGGGACATGTCCAAATTGTATAAGATGAAGTCTCAGCATCCTTGCCTCTAAGGAGCACTCTGGCTATACTTCTTCCAACACAGAGTGGTTTGTTGTTTCAGCAGTCCATGGGACTTTAGTATTCCCCTCCAGCACAATTCAATGCATTGGTTCTTCTTCAGCCCTCTCGATTCAACGTCCAACGTTCAAGGCATAGGAAGCGATTGAAAACACCATGGGCTGCATCAGTGGCAACGTAGTCCTCAACGTAACAACCGTGCTTTTCAATGCTCCATAAGCACTGATTATAGGTCCAGGCAAGAAACAATGCTTGACACCTTCAGCTTTTCCTCCATTTGTCTTGATGCTACCTCTGGGCTCCGTGGTGAGGATTCAGGTGTTCCTCACAATGAGTCATAATCCACACTGGAGGCTGCAATCCCTGATCTTCGTCAGCAAGTGCTTCAAGTGTTCCTCCCTTTCAGGAAGCAGGGTTATGTCGTGTGCATACAGCAGGTGTTTACGAGCCTTCCCCGATCCATCCTGGTGCAGAGAACATGACATCAATCCTGTGGGGTAGTTTTATTCTCCTCCAGGGTTGCTATGAGTAGGAATTGATTTGATGGCAGTGGGTTTGGCTTGTTCGGTTTACTAACCTAAAGGTTGATGGTTCAAACCCACCCAGTGGCCCGGCAGGAGAAAGAGTTTACGAGTTGCTTATGAGAAGGTTACAGCCAAAAACACTCCATGGAAGAGCCTGTCTTGGGCCAACAGTAGAATGTGTCTGGGGGATTCTTTCCCTTTCTTGCCCAGGTCTGTAGCTTCAAAGAAGAACCCAGCGTCTCCAACTGGCCCCTTCCTAACCTAAAACCTGCCCATTTCTGTCTCCGCAGCAGCAGCCATTTCCCGCAGAGTGCCTCGCTGCCACCAGGCTTTCCTCAAGGTTTGTGCCACCGTTACTTCTCTGCCAGCTCTCCTGTGTGACTAGGGTCCCAATCTGTCCCAAGACCTTTGACAAAGGGCGTGCTGTTTCCTGAAGGCATGGAACTTCCTCAATCCACACTTAACTCAGCGCCTGCAGTGCGCAGGGACTGGTGGAATAATGTGACATAAACCAGCACTAGTGCATGCACGCGCGCACGCACGTAAGCTCTCGCCCACAATCTACCCATATAGACTTCCTCCCGACTTCAAGACTTGATATTTTTTGCTTTGTTTTTTTATTCTTGCATGCCTTGTTTGTCCTCGGGTTGTGGATTAGAGGTCTCTATTTCCGAACCTTAACCAGTGAAACAAGAGTGCTGGTGGCAGTGGTTCCGTGTTGGGCTGCTAACTGCAAGTTCAATAGTTCAAAACCACTAGTCATTCCCTGGGGGAAAGACGAGGCTTTCTACTCCCATAAGAGGTTACATTCCCAAAAGCGATTTTTGAAAATACTCCCGAGATTTTTTTTTTTTAACAAATTAAGATTTTTGTGGAAACCTAGCCAGGAGCAAGTCCATCAGTGTCATTTTCCAGCAGCATGGTGTCCCTGTGTCACATTGTATTAACTCCTCTATCCTCTCAGGATAGCTTTTTCATGACAGTGTTGCACACTTAATCAATAGCAGGGTGTAGACACTGCTTTTATAGGCGCTGGGATCCCTCCTCCAACATGCAACTCATTTTACAACCTGGCTCTGAAACTGAGCCAACCTATCTCTGAGGTTGGTCTACAAGCTGACTGAAGTGTGGACAGGTTTCCCAATTTATTTTCTTGAGAAAACCCAGGGATGTGGATTTTGATCTAAAATTAATTTTTAATTATTGACTTAATTTTTTCATGCTATAAAGACCAAGTCCTTTTTAAATTTTGGACTCTTGATCCAGCCACAGAAAAAGCAATCTGTTTTAAATCACAAATTAAACCAAAGAGCTGTCACTGAGTCGACGCTGACACATGGGGGTCCCATGTGCATCCGTGTACAGCCGTGCTCCCTGATGTTCCAAGACAGACTGTTTAGAAGAGGTTCCCAGACCTTTTCTCCGAGGTACCTCCGAGTAGACTCCAACCCTCAACTGTCTGGTACACAGGGAGCACATAATTAGTAAATTGCAATGACGGCTCAAGGTTGACTTTTCAGGATTGCATTCAGTTGAAAGATCACAGTGTCCTGGCACTAGTGACATCCCTAAGTTCTCCATGTTTCCTAAGCACTGAGGCAATAGCTCCCATGTGCCTCACATGCTGTTCACAGCCTCCAAATGTCCCCCCGCCCCAACTCCCTGTGTTTTGTGAAGGCACATCTGTGCTGCCTGTCTGGTCCCTGTAAGCATCTGAATTCCAGATCCCAAAGCAAGTTCCATGCTTCCTCAATTTATGAGTGGGTGGGTAGTTTTATATGTCTGGCTAACTAATATTTGATATACTACATTCATCAAAATTAGCATCTTTCCCCCAAGACTGACCAAACTCCTGGTCCCCATTCTCCACTAATTCCTTCATGTCCAATAGCCCGTTATAAGACCTAGAAACTGGGTGGGTGGGTGATGGTGGAAAAAGGTAGATGTGCCTGCATTATGCTGAGTGAAGTCAGCCTCTCACATAAGGGCAAAGGCCATGCGACTTCACGTATATAGAAAGTCAAGCAAAAGTAAGTGGATCGTGACCACAGTTTACTGGTGGTTACCAGGGACAGGAAGAAGGGAGACGGAGGGATGGTAGTTTCATGGTGATGGAAAATTTACATTGATAAAGGGCAGCGTAGTATAACAGATTATTGTAATTGCTGTCGATAAATTGTGCAGGAATAAAAAAGTTGAATTGACAAAAGGTGTGTGATAACTATATTTACAACAATGATCAAAAGAGGGAAGCCACTGCTCAGGCTGCTTATATACCACAAACCACCTCATGGCATTTGGTTTCTTGGTTTGGAGGTTTAGGGTCAGGGTTGCATGGGCATCCCAGTTAATTGGCCTAATGGTGTGTTCACTGCTTCTGTTCTACTATGTGCCTGATTCATTTACAAATGCATAGGGTCTGCAAAGCTTGAAAGCAGCCATGCAAGGCACACACATATTGTATGGCTCACCGGGAGCAGTGAAAAGGTTCTTTCTCCATATTGCTGGTTCTGTGGCTAAAAAGGAAGGAGGTTCTCTTTTCAGAACCACATCCAGGCCTTTAGTGCGGTGCTTTGGGTGTGCTGCCTACCTTTGAGCTGGCATTTCCACACCACCAGGATATGAAGGTAGCCTTTCCTTGTTCCTAAATAACCATCTATGGCTGCCTTGACCTGCCAGAATCTTCCTTCTACAATCTGCAGTGCCTCAGCGGGCCTTACCTTTGCAGCCCATAGCAGCTGCTGTGATCATGCTTGTTGAGTGGATGGCCTCTAGCTGTCTGGGAATGCCAACTCTTCCTAGGTAACTCTCTTGTCCTCAGTGGAACAGTTGGCCATTTATGGCACATGGTAGGTGTGCCCACACCTTGATGCTACCATGCAAATACCTGGGCCCCAGGGCACTCAAGGTTCCTTCAGAGATTCTCATCTCTGTTTGAGAACCATAGCCCTTACGTCTCAGCCCAGCAGTAACAGCACATGCTTCGCTCATCCTCTTTGAGCCTGGGTTTCCTCGTATGCAAGATGAAGACCGTCCTTCCGGTATGGTGATGTTGGAGGATCAGAGGTAGGTAACATATCCAAAGCACTACACCCAAGGCCTGGATGCCATTCTGGAAAGAGATCTGCCGACTGAAGGAAGGGATAATGTATGAGGGATAAAGAAACTACTCAGCTAATAGAACCCCATCACTAGCACCTAGAACACAACCTTGCCAACCACAAGTCAAGACCTTCAAGGTTTCCCTGAGATGAGGAGACATGATCGTTGGAAGTTTCTGGGAGCTGTCAACAGGAAGAGGGTTTTAGAGAGGGTGAAGCACAAGTTCAGGGTCACTAACTTGAACCTCAGATACTCTGCACTGCCTGCCATGTGAGATGCACAGCTCAATTTTTCTGGAAGCCTCATAAACTTTGGTTACCAAGGGAGGGGGCCAAAGAGCTAAACATAACCTCAAAGGAGTCTCACCTTGTCTCAGATAATGTAGATTTATTGTAAAAATCATGAGAAAATAAGACAAAAGGGTGCCCCCCTTTTGATGGCGTGCGTTGTCACTGTGCTGGCTGTCGGACTCCCTGAGGGGAACGTATGAAGCTGTATCTCGTGTTCTTCTGATGTCTACATGCAGATGCCTCTCTGACTTTCCTGTAAACGGCTCTAGTCACTTTATAGGATGTCGTGTGCATCTCTAAGAAGTCACCTGAGTTTGAATTACTGCTCTCAGAAGGTTACTGGCACGGTTAGGTGACACTACCCGAGCCGCCCTTGTGAATTTTAAAAGGGGAGCTTGTTTTTAAAATCCGGGTTTCCTGAAATGTTAACTATCTGAACAATTATAAGGACAGTATGGCGGAGGGAGGGGGTATGAGTAAAGTAAAAAAATAGCTGAGCGTAAATTAACTTGCACAATTCTGTACTTTGGAAGGGCCCATCTGTAGACCACCACCCAGAATCGCATCCGAGGGCAGGAACTTTCCTCTGCCGCTTCCGAACAAACCCCAGCCCCCAGCCCCTGGGAACACCGAGGTAAGAGAACACATGTGTTCACATGTGTGTTCTTCTCCACAAATAAGTCATTGGAAAGTCCCATTTAGTACACTTTTATACGTGTATCTTCTGGTGGTCTCAGTATATTTTTAAAGAAGCAGAAGGAAGGAAAAAAGAGAAGTCAGAGGGAGAATGCAGGGGAAAGAAATCATCCCCTTTCCCTCTGCATTCTTGCCATTCTCGGAGCCTCCATGACTGTGCCAAAGCGCATGCTTTCATCAAACGCTGAGCAAGGGAGTCCTTTCTTAAAAGAAATGTTTCTGAGTTTCTCATTCTGCATATGTCCATCATTCAAAGGCTCCCTAACCTGGTTTCCTCTGTGTGTTATTCTACTAAACTGAAGAAATAATTCTAGGTTTATCGTGTCTGGTTAGAGATGGAACTGGATAAGCCAGTGGCCATCGGATCAATTCTGGCTCCCGGCGATGAACCCGGTGGGTCAGAGGAGATCAAGGTGTTCAGTGGTTGTGATCTTTTACAAGGAGATCACCAGGCCTGTCTAGTGAGGCACCTCTAGATAAAGTTGAAGCACCAACCTTTTGCTTAGCAGCCAAGAGCCTCAGTATTTGTACTCCCAGGGACTCCAGTGGTTAAAGGTTGCTTATAGCCAGCTCCCTCTGCAGAGTGGCAGGATTGAAAGGAGCTCACATAACACCTCTACAAGGAGCCCCACCAAAAGGAGTCAGTGGAGTCTATGGTTTCAGTTAGTTCAGCTGCTTCCTAAAAAGGTGGAGGTTCAAATCTACCCGAGGCACCTCAGAAGAAAGGCCTGGAGAGCTACCTCTGAAGCATCAGCCAGTGGAAGGTCCGTGGAGCCCAGTTCCCCAGGGACACACACACACACACACACAAAGCTGGCCTGGACTCTGCGACAACTGTTCTAAATGATTTTGATATTCAAGTGAAGACAGCAAATGTTTCAGACCTCATGGAATGGAGGTGGTAGTTTATGGAAATGATGGCTTGCAGGCGTTTGTTTTCACTGATATGTGTAACTGCAAAATTCATTCCATTCTTAAAACATTTACAATTTCAGGATTCATTAGATGAAGAATGGTACGTTTCTTATATTACCCGACCAGAGGCAGAAGCTGCTCTTAGAAAGATAAATCAGGTACGCTGCTCGTGTTTACTTTTGAGTAGTTATAAATATTAATGGACGGTGTAAAGGGAAGTTCCTTTTATTGAGTGCCAATCATTCTGCTACATGGGGCTCCTGTGATGGCACCTGCGAGGAGGCCCATTGGTGTCAGCCTTCCCGTGTGGGCCCCACGGCAGTGCCTCCTAGGACCCCGAGAAAGGTGTGAAAACAAGGGCAGAAGCACTGGGCTGGCATGGGCTTTGAGCGTTTTAATAATAAAGTATCCACGTTATCAAAGGAACCATCCCATGCCTGAGCGAGACATCCCCCCTTCCCCTAACACAGACATGGATGGAGGGTCTTCTATACAGAGAACGGCAGCCTGCTGAGCCCCTTGGGAGAAGCCCCTAGCTTGTCCTTTAACACCATGAGATCCTAAGTAGATTGCCTGTGGCCCTGAGCTGGACCCTAGTCTTTCATTCCAATTATCAGAGAGGGGAAAGAAAACATCCTTCCCCTTTGCTCCATTGGATATTGGATACTGTGACTGTATCTAAAGTATAAAGCCATGGCACTCAGTCTTAGCCCCACAGTTAGATCATCTGTTTAATAATCCCAATGCCTGTTCCTGACCCTGAGGTTTTGATGTAAGGAGTCCAAGGTGGGGTGTTGTGTAGGCTCTGGGGTTCTCTAGCCTCCAGCCCCAACCCACTGCCAAGGAATCCAGTCCTACTCCAACTGGCCCAGGTGATTATAATGGGAAGGCAAGGTTGAGAATCAGGGGCCCAGGGTTTGTTTGTGTAACAGAGATGTCCTGGCTGGCTCAATTAACTGGGAATAAAGAGAACAGAGAAAGACGGTATTGCCCATTGATGGCTGTGCAAAGACATCCTGATTCTCTATAGCGAGAAGGGTATAGCTAATTCATTCCTAATTGAGTCTATTTTCCTCTTAGATCTTGCAGTAAGGCTCATGTAGCAGTAATTGAGTGATGACATTTTTAAGTACTGGACAAATCACAACCCTTTTAGTAACTCTCAGGATAAGTACAGACTTTTCCTTCGAGTGTGTCACAGATGAGATGCTGTACTATCGAGAGAGCGTGCGGTGGGTGGGTACTGAGGCTCACTTGAGAGGCATTGGTGGGTTCTCTACCTTGGAATGTGAAAAGAAAGGATTAGGGAATGAGCTCACAGGACCAGAACGGTCTATTTTGTCAAGTAAAAGCCCCCGGTTTCTCCTTTTCTTTTCTTAAATCATTTTATTGGGGGCTCCTACAATAATTCACACATCAGTTGTGTCAAGCACACTAGTACATCTGTTGCCATCATCCTTTTGAAAACATTTTCTTTCAACTTGAGCCCTTAGTATCATCTCCTCTTTTTTCCCTCCTGCTCCCACCCTCCCTCCCTCGGGAACGCTTGATCAGTTATATATATATATATATATATATATATATATATATATATATATATATATATATATATATATATATAAATAAATTCTTTTCATATCTTACACCATCCGCTGTCTGCCGTCACCCCCGTTCTGTCAATACTGAAAAGCGGACTCCTTTTTCATTAGGAGACTTCAAAGGGGTTGGCTTGTAAGTTTCTCTGCTGTCAGCTCTGCTGCCTCCTTCTTGACAAGCAGACACTCCGTAACCCACGGGCCTGTGGCGGACGGGGCCCGAGTGCTCACCGCCTTGTCACGCATGAGCATTTGCAGCAGATCCCTGGAGGCTGGGCTAAGGCTCTTGTGGCAACACACGTGTGGACTTTCACTGCTCCCATGATAACGAGACTGTATCCTCTCAGGATGGTACTTTTCTGGTGAGAGACAGCTCTAAGAAAACAGTTACCAACCCGTATGTCCTCATGGTGTTATACAAAGATAAAGTTTACAACATCCAGATCCGTTACCAGGAGGAGAATCATGTTTACTTGTTGGGGACTGGACTCCGAGGGAAAGAGGTAAGGAACCCTACCACTTTCAAACTTTCCCCAAGGTCTCCCTTTCCACCCCACTACATTGTAAGCTTCTCTGGGAGGCCAGGGTCTATGGCAACTTGAGAGTTAAATCACAGAAGCCTGTCACTCACTGGAAGGAAATGAACAGTACTTAGCTCTGCCAAGCATCCTCCTTTAGACCCTTTCCCCCAACCGTCTAAAATACATTTCCGTTATAAACTATGAAAATAGGTTAATATTTATATTTTTAACGATGGTGTCAGAGGTAAGTTCCTTCTATCATTCACCCTGCGACATAAATTTCTCCCATAATGATTCACAATCTCAGACACCCAAAGAAGGGACCAGACTGTGTTTGGGTAGCACTGTTGTTAATGACAGGTGTGAGATGAGGGTACAGAAACCAAGACCACGGCTGAGAGCAACCCCAAAGCAAGCAAGGGTCATGATGAGAATTCAAAACCAAACCAAGCTCACTGCCATTGAGTCAATGCTGACTCAGCCACCCTCTGGGAGTTTCTGAGACTGTAACTGTTTACAGAAGTAGAAAGTCCTGTCTTTCTCCCTTGGAGCTGCTGGTGGTTTCCAACTGCTGACCATGTGGATCACAGCCCAATGCATAACCACAACACCACCAGGGCTCCTCGTGACAACAGTATGGGAAAAGGACCCCTTTAATGAAGTTGAAGGAGTCCTTGGTAGTGATGGGGCTAAGTGTTGACTAGGAACCCAAAGGCTCGCTGTTTGAAGCCACTAGTCATTTCATAAGAGAACGAGGTGCCAGTCATACGGCTTTGGGAACTCCACGGGGCCATGCTACTCGCGTTGCCATGGGCTGGTCTCCACTTGTGAGCAAAGAGCATATGAAGTTAAAAACCAGAGGAGGTGCAGGATGAGATAAGCAATGGCACGTTGAGGGAATTGCAATGTGTGGGTTGAAACAAGATATGTCAAAATTGTTGAATGTAAAACTGATGATGCGCTCTATAAACCTCACCTAACTCACAATAAGGAGTCTACATAAAAGGAATTGGAAGTAATGAGAAGTTTTATTAATATTTTGTTGGCTATTGATGATTTTTTTCAGAGCTCTGTGGTAGAAATTATTAAAATAAACATTTGCCTAAATGGTCCTTTGATCTTCAGAGCATCAGGTAGTAGGGTGTATTATATGATGAAACACTGAAAGTCATGCTTCCCATTCCCATGTGTGTACCCTGCTATCTTGCATCTTTCAGGACTTCCTGTCCGTGACCGACATTATTGACTACTTCAGGAAAATGCCACTCCTGCTCATTGATGGGAAGAACCGAGGTTCTAGATACCAGTGCACATTAACGCACGCTGCAGGGTATCCATAGCACACTAGCCAAGGAAGAGCACCTTCCGCTTGCCGCTGTTGCCCACCCAGGGAGAGCTGTCACCCTGAGACAACGGACCATGCTTGAACCTCAGCATGGAAGACAAGGGTTTTGTCTTTTTTTGTTGTTTTTTTTCAAATATGTTCAAATGAAGACTGTCAAATACCCCATAACTTATTTATTCTTCTTCCATGTTTATAAAGTGCATGGGTAGTGGTATTTGGTTCACTGTAGTAATTCACTTAAACAAAACAGACATGTCTTTTTTGGATGCCTGTTTCAAAGTACAATAATTTACATAGCCTCGGATAAAGGCCTGGAGCAATTTACAAAGTATTGAACTGTAATTCTTCATGGTATCACATGAATTTTTTTCCAGTAGAGAGACCATTGTCCATCAGAGGCAATCATTAATTTTCGACATATCATTTGAAATTACTAAAATCTACTTTCTCAGCAGCAATACTTTAAAGGCTTGAATATAGGACTTTATTCTTTCTTATTTGGTGGTGTTTGCTTGGGGGGCATTTTGTGTATTTTTTATGAAAAGATAAATGTATGTTGGGATAACTTTCTAGAATTAAAATTAATTTGATCTTTTGGCTTCCTTTTGGATTCCTAAAACAACTTTCAATGACTTTACTCTGTAGTCTCTATTACTGTGTTATTTTAAATTTTGTTGCAAAATTAAACTATAAATACCAACAGAAAAAGCATTTAACATTTAAATATGAGGCACAAACTTTGGTATGTCGAGCACGTGGGTTTCAGTTGGCACTTTATCCCATTCCCACACCCTGCTCCCTTCCACCTCTGCTACCCCAGAAGCATAGCCAAGAGATGGAGACTTTACCCAAGACACAAGAGCGCATGAGGCAGCAGTGCACACACACATCAGACTTTTATATTGCGGTCTAACCTTCCCTTTCTCTCTCTTTTCATCCCTCTGAAAACTGCCAGGAATTCCTTTATCTTTATCCTTTCCAAAAAAAATCTCTATCCATCCTCCACAGTGATCTGATTCTTCTTCAGTATACATGTCTCATTAACACAAACTAGTAGGCGGTTAGCAAGCCCAAACCTGGGATTCAGCAACAACACAGTGACAACAACTGAGCAAATGTTTCCTTTGGGGGCCTTGGTTATTATTCTGTATATATTAACAAACTTTTTTGGTTTCACTTAGTTCACAAGTTTTCTAAGTGGCAAAGGAGTATCTTCTATCTTCATGGCCACAATCCGAAATAAAGGCTATCAGAAAGGTTTAAATGTTTCCTGGTTCAAACTGATGAATTTCTAAGAGAATGGGTCAGTGGAGACTTAACCCAATGATGATAACAACTAGCACTTTACCAAACCTCATGCTATGAAATGGAAATTCTCAGTTTAGGGTTGGCAGGCCTAAAGCTGACCTGCCCATATTAATTTACATGATTTAATCAACAGGTTGTCCAATTGGCTGTTCAGTCCTTGCCCGCTCCATGCTGGGCAGTGGGGAAAACAGACACCGAAACGCGGCTTTAGAGTGCGCACAATCTGCTCTTGTTTCAGTGTGTGGTATTCTTTGTGTCAAAAAGGAGAGAGAATGACACATTTCAATGAAATTTTCAAATTTCAAGGCAACTATATTCTAGTGCAGGGGTCCTCACACTGTTTAAACAGGGGGCCAGTTCACTGTCCCTCAGACCTGTTGGAGGGCCGAACCATAGTTTAAAAAAACTATGAGCAATTCCTATGCACACTGCACATCTCGTATTTTGAAGTAAAAAACAAAGAGGGCAAAAACACCCGGTGGGCCGGCTAAATGTCCTCAGTGGGCCGCATGTTTCAGGACGTCTGCATCTAGTGCATCGCATTTACAAAGCAACCTTAAGATTCTTCTCAGTCTCTCCTGGCGGAATATGACAGAGATGAAGAAGTGTTCCAATGAAGGCACCCTATTCCATAGCTATGACAGAAAGGGGTGTTGGAGAGCTAATATCTTTAGGCAATGGGCACTCAGTAGCCTCGTCCTCAGGCACCAGCACCTCCATTCTCTGGGGAGGCCCCACCTCCTTTGTCAACACACCTGGCATATGGCGGGCAGAAAGCTGACTTACGAGCCTCCTTAGGGGGAGACATCTCACCCTAACGTGGAGTTGTCTGCTGCCATGCCTCAAGCCTCTTGTTCCTACCATGGAGGACATTAGTCTACAAAGAAATCAGAACTGGGAAGACGACAGTGGGTAAATTAGTGGAGACACTGAAATCTACTCCAACCAATGGACTGCCAAGACCCAATGCATGCTTCCACAAGTTTGAGTTATTTGGGGCAAGTACAACCAGAAGATTTCTGATTAATATAAGCTCATACCATCCACTAATAATTCATTAAGTCTCTTTCAACCTGAGCTAAATTCAAGTATAAGGTAAAAGATAAGCAATGTCCACAAATAATTTCCTGGACCATTAGTTAAATAAACCACCCTCTGAAATATTAAAACAGCAATGAAATAGCCTTTAAGATGTGGAAGTTAAATAAATAAATAAAATGATGCAGAAATATTTACAACTCTACATATATTTATTGTTTCAAATGATATTACATTTATGAGTATACTCAATTCTCCTGGATATTTTAATTCTACAATAAATACAATTAGCAATTTATAATTAACAAACAATCAGATGGAAAAACTATTAAAGGCAAGGGACACATCAGACAATTTAGACTCTTCAAAGAGGGGGTTGTTTTTTTCAATTTCATTAGCATCTTCTGTCTTCACAGGATTATTAAAATGCAGAGTAAGGTCACAAAGCAGTAACTGAGAGAGCTCTGTATAAAACAAAGAAATGGGATATTCATGTCATTGTTGCATATAGGCAATCTAAAGAAATGTTATTGTCCTAAAGAGCTATTTTCTAATTCCAAATTTATTTTTTTCAAGTGATACTAATCAAATCACAATTTAGGCAGAGCCTGGTTTAACTTAAAATCAGATTTATGGACTACCATGTAAGAATGACAAAGTTGTATTAGGTTTCTTTAGCCAAACTTGTTAGCTATCTTACTGAGTCACAATTTTGTTTACATATATTTTATTTTGATATTATCTAAGTGAGACATTCAACAAGTTTTAAAGAATCAAATAGATCTATAAAGATAGTTTTAAAACACAGTAGATCCTACCAACCGAGAGGCAATCATTCAACTTTATTAGCTCATTTTTTAAATTTTTTTATAATTGCTATTTACTTTCATGGACTCATAATATGCTTATTTTTTTCACTGTTGTATATTATCTTCTTTTTACTGACCATAGATGGCTCTTTATTCCTAGTAACATAATTTTGGGCAGCGTAATGTTTCAATTTGTATTATGTAAATATTCTTCACATCTAAATCTCATAGTATAATTACTTTACTGGAAGCCCAGACCCTTCATGCAAGTTAATCATTGTTAGTTTGTTTTTATTCATTCTGGTTGTACTTCTTCCAAGATGGATTTGTTTGTGCTTTTTACAGTCCCTGGTTCTTCAATATTCTTTATATCCATCAATCACAAATAGCCACCCACTGTCCTCCAGTCAGTTCTGACTCAGAGGGACCCTATAAGTGCCTATGGGAGACGGCCCCACACGGCCTCCAGCAGTGCAAACCTGTAGAGAAGCAGACAGCTTCCTCTTTCTCTTCTGGAGCAGCTACTTGGCTTTAACTTCCGGCCTTTTAGTTAGTAACCCCATATTCAACCCATTGTGGCACAAGGGTAGCTTAGCACAAATTTATCTGTGGAGTACATCTCCCCTTGGTACCTTCACATAAATAGTTGAGTGCTGCTGCATTGGTTCTGACCCATAGCACCCCCACCTACACCACAACACAGCACTGCCTGGCCTGCACCAATCTCACAATGTTCTTATGTTTGAGTCCATTGTTGCAGTCGCCATGTCAATCCATGTCCTTGGGGGTCTTCCTCTTTTTCACTGCCCTTCCCCATTACCAAGCATCATGTCCTTTAGAAGGACTGGTCTCTCCTGATAACATGTCCAAATTACGTGCGATGCAGTCTCACTCCCTATGCTTGCTTCTAAGGAGCATTCTGGTTGCTGTTCTTCCAGGACGGATTTGTGTGTTCTTTTGGTAAGGTACTTTCAATGATAATCACCAGCACCTTCATTCAAATGTCCAAGCTGTGTATGAGGTGAATGAAAATATCATGGCTTGGGGTAGGGGCACCTCTAAGTCTTCAAGTGACCTTGGCTATTTGGAAAAGTGTCCCCTCCCCAGAAGCATTCTGGAAGGATTGCTCTCTAGGCTTCCTGTATTGTTCCCATCCTGGGAATGCCCTCTTCCATAATCCTGGAGCCACCTTCCCTCCCCTGTTGAATGACCTGCTTCCAGAAACACATCTTTCCCTTTTTGGGATCTGCTCTCATTCTGTGGAACACAGCCTCATTAACTTTCCGAGGGGAAAATCGTCCTACAGCTGAAATGCCCCTCTAAACACACATTTTAGAGTGATTGGTTGACTGGAGGTAGAAATCTAGGTTGGAAAGAACACATGGCCTCGGGCTTCTGAAGGCATTACTATGTTGCCTTCTAGCTTGCCGAAGAATTTTCATGTGATCCTCAACTCTTATTTTTGTTTTTTCTCCTCTTTGGAAGCATAAGGATATTTTGTTCTAGAATTTTGATTTCACAATAGTATGGTTTCTTTATTCATTGTACTGGACTCTTTCCTTGTGGAAACTCAGATATTTGGGGCAATTCTCTTACCTTTCATCTTTGACAAATTCTCTTCCTGCTTTGTCCTATAACCTTGCTTTAATTGAATTGTAGAGCTCTTGGAGAGCCCTCATGTAGTGGTTAAGTACTCAGTGGCTAAGTAAAAGGTGGGCAGTTCAAATCCACCCCCGGGCTACAGGAGACAGATATGGTAGTTTCTCCTTGAAAAGACAATGGTCCTGGAAACCCGATGGGGCAGTTCTACTCTGTCCTACAGGATGGTTCCGAGTTGGAATTGATTCAGTATCAATGGGTTTGGTTTAGACTTCCTTGACTGAACTTACTTTCCCCCAATAATTCATATCCTGTCATTGTGCTTTACAACCTAGAGGATCCCTCATTTGATGCCCAATGCCTTCAGTAGGAATTTTCGTTTCTGTTGTCATGTTCATTTGGTGGTTGCTGTTCTCTAAATATCCCTTTATTAGACACTTTTCCTTTATTTTTCATGGACTCGGCATCTTCTCTGTGATACTGACAGTGTTCGTCGCCCTTTATCCTTCTTCTTCTTCATTGAATCTACTAGTCTCTCATATGACATGCCTGTCTGAAACATTGCTTATATTTAACGTTGGAGGAGGAATGAAGCCGACTGCTGGAAACTCGGTGTTTCTTGCTGGACTACTTTGTTAAGAAACCTCTGCAGTTTGCACCTTTCCTTTTACACTGGTCAAATTCCTGCAAATGCAACCCAAAGCTAGATGCAATGAACAGCTAAGGGTCTAAATCATTGGATCCACACAAGTTGTCTTAAGTTTCTGTTTTCAGTACTCCCTCCCTTGAGGTTCTTGGCTCCAAAACAGCCCGTTGTTTCACTCTGTTGGTGACTAAAAACTGAGTTTGCTGTCGTAGAAAGAAAGCAGGTGCCCAGTTACAATGTGCATGGAATGCACAGCTTCTTCAACAGACATTTAAGTAGCCCCCTTGTTCTAGCTCCACTTTCGCTTACACATGTAACGAACTTCTCCAAGCTTTCAGCTTTGTCCAGTTAACTCAGGAGTCAGACTTTAGAGGTCCGTTAAATGTTACTGCTTGCCTATTTTCTGCCCAGTTGCTTTCCATTTTTTGTTATTTCATCTTGAGAGTTCTGTATGTTGTAGGCTCTACCCTTTTAAAGTCACTTTAGGGTAAAATCTCAGACCTGCCATTTGCTAGCTGTATGAATTTAGGAAAGTGAATTAACCTCTTTGCGTCCCTGTCCACATGTCAGTGCTGAAGACGTTTATAGCAACAGATGAGCTTCTTCTTAGGGTTGTGATGGACACTATGAGAGTTCATTTATGTGGCACTCTTGGAAACCTGCCCGGCCTATGCTAACAAATGGTATCGTTGTGATTATTTGGGGGAAGGAGTCGGGACAAATTCAATCTTCCATAGGTTTACCAAAGCCTACCTTTCTAGTCTGACTCTACTGGCCCATTGCAGACTAACTGCTTAATCTACCCAACCAACTTTTCAGGACATATCTATCGTTGTTTTATTTCATGAAAGAATCCACTTCCCACACTTGCCCAAATGGAACAGCCAGAACAAACAGCTTGGGGCTGAATCTAAGCTTCCTTATTTTTAATGAGTTAAAACATTAATTTATAAACACTTTGCAATAGTAAACCTCATAGGAATTCAGTTAGAGTAACACAGAGTGTGTGATAGGTGGTATGAAAGATGGAAGGGGTACTATCCTTGTTCACAAGTGTAAGTGACCTTGATTAGTAAGTGTGGTATGGGGGGTGGGGATGCAGTGGTGGGCAGTCAGAGGGAAATGCATGTTTCAAAGGCACAGATACAAGAGAACAACAGGTGTAAATAGGCAATTAGTTTAGTATGACTGAAGCACAGATGAGGAGAGAGAAAAGAGTGAGATAGGTAACTGGAGAGGCAGACTGAGGCCTGATCCATCACAAGAGGTTTAATAGTCCATGCTAGGAAGTTAGGCTTTCTCCTGAGGATAATGGGGAGCCAGTGAGGGTTTCAGCAGGAACAGACTGTTGATATTTACATTTGAGAAGGGTTGTCCAGGTAGGATGTTGAGAATATTTTTGAAAGCCGAATTCTACAAAACCAACCACATTTATTTGTATCAGGCCACTCAGCACCTTTGCTAGCATGCACTGAGACTATGAGAAGTAATCTGGTATAGGACACAAAGCCCTCCCCAAACTCATCTGACCTTGGGAACACACACCCTCGTTTTAGCTTTATTTTCTTACAGACTAACCATAATTACTTCTCAACACCAAGCAGAACCTGGGAAATATTGAACTAATAAGAACCTAGAGAGAACTGTAGAAAAAGAATACCAGCCACTCACTGCTTGGTCCTAACTAACAACCACACCCTTCTTCTTGGTGGTGTAACTTGACTTCATTTGAAGGGATCCTTTCCCCATCTCCATCCGTAAATCCTCACTGGTCCAAATTGGTCTTGGCAGTCTCATTGGTCTTGGCAGGCCCCTTACCCTTGGCTGTGGCTGCTGTCAGCATGCGCATATGATGTAAATCTGGCCAACGGAAGGAAAAGGGACATGCGCTGGAAGGATCCAAAGAGAGACGTAGAGAAAGATGACGGCAGAGAAACCATCTCCTCTTCAGCTGTCTGGCCACAGTGAGTGCTGACCATGGAGAGTGAAAACAGAGTGAGCATGACCGAGCAGGCAACTGGAAAGAAGCGGGCGCCTCTGAAGCTATCAACGCTCTGAATTTACTTGAGGGCTGCCTCCTTTGGATCCCCCTTTAGTTTCCTTACTGGTTACAGGCTGGTGATTTTCCTTACAGGCGAGGAATTTTCCACAACCAAGAAATGTGTATAAAGGAATAGGTTATGTCAAGAAATGTCCAATCAGAAACATCTCAAAGAATAACAGGGTAGGTGTGAGGTGACTGGTTAAACTTCATCACCTATGCGGTCTAATCCTGCTCTATAAATCTGTTTAAAACGAAGGATGCTTAACCTTTAACGGAATCAAACAACTTGTCGTTTTTATTTTGGAAGTAACCTTTGGGTCTTAATACAGATGAATGCATAAAGGCACTGGATTTTGTGGAATGTGACATTATTGTGCAATAGGCAAAGGAAAATAAATGAATTTAGAGGAATTAGCTAAACATCACCATAAGCTTGTCAATGTCTAGAATAGGAATTCAGGTTACTCTGTGGACATGTCTTCATAAGAGAGTGCTTCTCATTACAAGTCAAGGTCCACGTACACCCCAGCAGGGGCAGCACAAATGGACTCTACCCTGCTAGTTTTCAACCTCATGTGTAAGCACTGTAAGCAGCAATTTCATGTTTACCTTTCATCTTCTTTAATTCCAAAGAAATGGTGTTCAGGTTTTTAATCATAGCTTCCACGTTCAGCTTATGGTCAGAAACGTTATTCTCAAGCATCTGATTTTAAAAACAAACAAAAAAGCAGAATGGACCCATCAGAAACATGTGTATTTAAAATGCATTTTCAGGATTTCTAAAATGAAAATAAGCTTTTTGAAAACAGAAACAATTGTTAATCATAGTCTTTTTTAACATGGTTAGAATAGTAACATCCGTGGTTGGGTAATATTTTCCCAGCTGAAAATATCTCCCCCTGGAATTATTTGGATGATGTTTCTACTTTAATCAGACGACATCCACAAGATGGGGCCCTTACAATAGAAATGTCCCATTTTCAGAACGCCTTATCTCTTACAAACGACCTTACAGCTCAGCAGTCATATTAGAGTTTCTCTGATTTTCTTTATGTAAATTAATTATCTTTTTCCAATTAAATTCTAGGCAGCATTCAAATATAATTTAAGTACACAGAAAAACAGAATTTAATGATTACTAGTTAACTAAGAGGTTGGCAAAAAGGCCACATTTAAGTTTGGAGGGTTAGGACAACATGTAATTCAATCCTGGATAACTAGAATGTGTAAATTAACATGTTCTTATGTTATAATAACTCCAAAAACCAAACTCACTGTCACTGAGTCAATTCTGACTCATAGTGACCCTGTAGGACAGAACTGTTCCTGTGGTTTCTTGACACTGTAAATCTTTACAGAAGTGGAAAGCCCCATCTTTCTCCTGAGGATTGGCTGGTGGTCTCAAACTAGTGACCCTGCAGTTGCAACCCAGTGTATAACTCACGATGCCCTCGGGACTCCTTTATGATATACAGTATGTCCAGTCATCTGAGCACAACTCATTAACTAAGTTATAGAGAGCACCCATTTAACAAGCTGTTCCAGATACAAACACGGCACAGTGGTTCATGGGAAACGTGCTCAGCCATTCCAATCCCTTAAAACGACGTGACAAATGAAAAGCACCATGAGCACACACGACTGCAGCATGGGGAGAGCAGGGCAGTAATGCGGGGGTCGGAGAACTGTTTAAAACCAGGAAGACAAACTAACCTTTAAATCAATGCCTTGCTTCTGCCTCCAAGGCCGGAGAATGGATCCTAGTTCTGTCACTCACTTCAGTACATACACTAAGAATTACTAGAAGAGAAATAAAAACGGAAAAATAATTTTCCCCCTCCTAGACATGAAAGAATCCAATGTAGTTTCTATAAGGCCTGGTGGGGTGGTGGTGACACGTTGGGCTGAGATCTGCAGGGCAGCAGCTCCAAACCCCCAGCTGTCCCCAGGGAGAACGACTGGGATCCCTACTCCCGTAAAAAGTGGCCGTCTCAGAAAGCCACAGGGACAGCGCTATCCTGTCCTATAGGCCACTGTGGGTCGCATGGCCTCTACGCCTGGCCTGCCCTGTGAGGCCCACTGTCAGGTGGACCCATGGCGACCCTGTGTGGGCTGTGCTTGAGGGTTTTTACATGGCTGCTTTTCCAGAAATGGTTTGCCAGGCCTTTCACCCATGGCACCTCAAGGTGGCCTCACGTCTCCAACCTTGTGGTGACAGCCGAGCCCTCTCACAGTTGCACCGCCCTGGGGCCACCATCCAATTTTTGCTACTTTTCGGGGAACAGGGTGGGTGTTAAAAATAACCCCAACTCGATGCGGAGCCAAGGGACCCGACAGGCCAGGGCAGAGCTGCCCCCGCGGGTTATCTGAGACGCTAAGGCCGCCACGTTGCAGGTGTGGACAGCCCGGTCTTTGCCCCTCCGAGGCGGTTGGTTTTTCCGAAGCGGTTGACTTCGCCGTTAGCAAACCCACGCACAGCCTGCTGCGCCACCAAGGTTCCGTGAGAACAGAAGGGATGGAGCCGTGGCGGAGAAGCCCGAGCGCCGCCCGGTCTGGGGTCTGGAGGGCCCGGAGCCCCGAGGCCCAGTGTCAAGGCTGCCAGGAGCGCAGGGGCAAGGCCCACCGGGGCCCAGCAATGCACAGACCCTGAGAACATGAGGAGCGTGCTAGCCGCGGCCAGCCCCTCGGCCCCTCAGCCCGGACGGGCCCTTGGTAAGCGGGGCTGCGCTTCACATTCGACGGTCAACGGATTCTCCTCAGGCCACGGCCACGCAAGGAGCACGGCCAGCGCGGGGGGCCGGGCCTCACAGGCTGCACGCCCATGCCTGCCCTCCCTCAGCCCCGGCCTCCCCCAACCTGCAGAAAGCCAGCTAAACCGTGCTCCAAGTGACCCAAGCCGGACAGCCGGACCCTACCAGGAGCCACCTGGTCCCGTCTGAGGTAGCCAACGTCTGGACCGAAGTGGGAGGGCTTGGAAAGGCACGCGGAGTGAGGCTGGGCTTCCTGATTGGGCAGCTTCTCCGCGCCGTGCATTCTGGGAGTTGTAGTCCTGGGCAAGCCGCCTTCGCAGAAGGTTCTGGATGGCTGGGGCTGAGTGGGCACAGCCATAGGATGGGAAAGTTGCTGCCTCCTTTGGCCTTATACAGCCCAGGCGCTGCGCGAGGTGTTTTACAGACTTGATTGGCATTTATTTTCATCATGTAGTGTTATGACATGACTATGGCACTGCGACATTAAGACTAAGCCTTGAACTGAAACGGCTTGAGTCTGAATCCCATGCCGGCACTTGTCTAGCTGTATAGATGTAACCATTCAGAATTCAAATGCACTCCCTCTCCTATAAAAAAGAAATAATAACTAGATTTTAGTGTTATGGTCAGGGATAAGCGGGATAATGCCTGAAGAGGGCTTGGCATCCAGGTGCCCCATCAATGTTATTTATTATCATTCTTGTGAGCTGTTATAAATGAGTAACACACACACTGAGAGATAGACAGTTGCTTCTTACCAAGTGGAGAAGCTGGGATTCAAGCCAGCTTTTGCAGGTTATAGGACCTGAATCTTCACTGCCACAACTTTGGGGGTTGACCCATGATGGAGATTTTTCTAGGAGCCCTAGATTTGGTGAAGTGGCCCATGCACATTTGAGGCAATGACTGACAGCACCAGGTTCCACACAAGGTGCTGCTTTTTCAAAATCTCCCCATGACATCAGCCAGCTTCTTGAACCAGCCCCTTCCCGAAAAACAATAGCCCGTTTCACTGCAATTAGAGTTGATTGGGACTAATGGTGTCTCTAGAAGACAGAGTAGAACTGCCACAGTGGGTTTGAGACTGTAACTCCGTACAAGAGTAGAAAGCCTTATCATCTGTGGCTGGTGGTTTTGAACTGGTGACCATGAGGTAATTGGTCCAATGCATAACTACTATGTCACTAGAACCCCGTCACAGTCCATAGTCTTGTTTATTTATGTTATAACCTATTACTTTCACTTTCACCCTGTATTTTTGTCGTTTGAATGCGGTCAGACAAATGAATAGGTACATGGGAGAGCTGAGCTGTGGTCCTCACAACGGCTAGTTAAATAATCTTGAAAGGAATGCCTTCCTCTCACTGACCCTCAGTGTCCACATCTATTCCTTCATGAAAGATATGGACTAGATTAGTGTTCCCTAAATTCATTAGTGGAGCACTGTCTTCATTCTTTGCTATAACCTTGTGCCACTTGCGTTATTAATTCTTTAATGCCCTATATTTCCACCACTTGGCTGTCACGTTGTCGTACTGTGGTGCCACGTGTGTTAGTGTGATGCTGGAGGCTATGTCACTGGCATTTCAAATACAAGCAGGGTCCCCCAAATGTACAAGTTTCAGCAGAGCTTCCAGACTGAGAACAGCCTATAAAAGGCACAGGCTATCCACTTCTGATGAGTTAGCCCAGGAAACTTTATGGATAGCATTAGAGCATTATCAAATACTGAGTACTTCATAAATATAAACCGAGCATTGTCAGAGATAATGCCCGCAGGTGAACTCCCTCGGGTCTGGGGCCACTCAAAATATGACTGAGGAAGAGCTACCTTCTCAAAGTAGAGTCGACTGTAATGATGTGGGTGGAGCAAAGCCTTTGGGACCTTTATTTGCTGATGAGACATGACTCAAAATAAAGAGAAACAGCTGCAAACATCAATAAATAATCAGAACTTGAAATAAATCTAGGAAAACTGAAAGTTATCAACAATGAAATGGAATGCATAAAGATCAATATTCTAGGCCAATGGTTCTCAACCTTCCTAATGCCAAGACTCTTTAATACAGTTCCTCATGTTGTGGTAACCCCCAACCATAAAATTATTTTCATTGCTACTTTATAACTACATTTTTGCTACTGTCATGAATCATAATGTAAATATCTGATATGCAGGATGTATTTTCATTGTGACAAATGGAACATAATTAAAGCATATTGATTAATCACAAAACAATATGTACTTATATTTTGTGAAATATTTATGTGTTTTCCTATGGTCTTAGGTAACCCCTGTGAAAGGGTTGTTGGACCCCAAAAGGGGTTGCGACCCACAGGTTGAGAACCACTGTTCTAGGCATTAGAGACTGAAATGGACTGGTATTAGCCATTTTGGATCAGAAAATCTTATGGTTTACAATGCCAGGAATGATAGATTGAAGATGAATGATGTTGAATTCACAATCAAAAAAGACATTTCCAGATTTTGAAGTCTGTGATGATATAATATCTATCTGCCTACAAGGAAATCCACTCAAAACAACTATTATTCAATTTTTTGCACCAACCATTAAAGGTAGTGATGAGGAAATTGATGAGTTTTACCAACTTCTGTAGTCAGAAATTGATGAAACATGAAATCAAGACACACTGATAGTTATTGGTGATTTGAATGCAAAGGTTGGAAACACAGGCAGTTGGAAAATATGATGTTGGTGAAAGAATCAAAGCTGGAGATCACATGGGAGAATTTTGCAAGACCAAAGACTTCTTCTTGTAAATACCCTTTAAAAGAACATAAACAGTGCTTACCTACATAATCCTCAGGAGTTCTACTGATAGAATTCACAGAAATCAGACTGACTACACCTGTGGGAAGAGAAGATGGAAACGCTCAGTATCAACAACTAAAACCAGACGAGGGGCCGACTGTGGAACAAACTAGTGACTGCTCATTTGTAATGCACATTGACGCTGAAGGAAATTCACACAAGTCCGTGAAAGCCAAAATAGAAGGGTGGATTTGGAGAACATCTCAAAAGTGGACTTAACGCACTGAACATCAATGATAAATGGCATGTCAAACTGCAAAAGGTCATTAAAACGGAAGGCACAGAAAAGTCAAAGTAGATATCAGGAGATACTGTGAAACTTTCTCTGAATCATGGATCAGCTAAGACAAATGGAAGGAATGATGAAGTCACAGAGCTTAACAGAAAATTTCAACATATCAGGGAGATAAAATAAAATATGATATTGAAATATGCAAAGACCTAGAGTTGGAAAACCAAAAAGAAAAAAAACATACTCAACATATCTTTTTAAACTGAAAGAACCAAAGAAAAATCATCAAGTCTCAAGGTACAATTTTCAATGATTCTGTGGATAAAATATTGAATGATGCAGGAAACATCAAAAGAAAAAATAAAGAATACACAGTTCCTGTATAAATCCCCCCCTAAAAAAACTAGTCAACATTAAAACTTTTAAAAGGTAGCCTATGAGCAAGAACCAATAGTCCTGAAGGAAGAAGCTTCAATGCACTGACAGCACTATCCAAAAATTAGTTTCCAGGAATTGATGGGTTACCGATGGAAGTGTTTCCACCAGCCGATTGAATGTTTTAGCAAGCTGATGTAGCATTGGAAGCACTCACTGGTCTCTGCCGAGAAATTTGGAAGACAGCTACTTGGACAACTGACTGAAATAGATCCATATTTGTACTCTATCCAAAGTAATGTGACCGAAACAGAATGTTCAAAATATAGAAGAATATCATTGATATCACATGCAAGTAAAATTTTGCTGAAGATTACTCAACAACAGTCACAGCAGTAAATTGACAGGAGCATCAATAAGTTCAGCTGGGATCCAGAAGAGGACAAGGAACACGGGATATCCCTGCTGATGTCAGATAGAGCTTAACTTAAGACGAAGAGTGCCAGAAAGATGCTTACTTGCATTTTATTGACTATGCCCAAGCATTTGAGTGTGTGGATCATAACAAGCTATGGATAGCCTTGTGAAGACTAGAAATCCCATAACACTGCATTGTGCTCATGTGGAATGGGTCAAAGCAGTTGTGCAAACAGAACAAGGGTACACTGCATGGTTTAAAAATCAGGAAAGGTTCTCATCAAAGTTGTTTAATCTTTGTGTTGAGCAAACAATCAGATAAGCTGAATTATGTGAGGAAGTATAAGGCATCAGGACTGGAGGAACGCTGATCATGCAGAGGAAGCGACCTGGCTGAAAGTAAGGAGGCTGGAAACATTTGCTGATGAAGATCAAGGATTCCAGCCTTCAGTGTGAATTACCCAAAATCTCTTAACTGGACCAATAGGACCATCATGGACCAACTGAGCCATCATGATAGATGGAAAAAGAAATTAAAATTGTCAGGGGGTTCATTTTTCTTGGATTCATAATCAGTGTTCATGGAAGGAGCAGCCAAGAGATCAAATGATGCACTCACTGCACTGGGTAAATCTGCTGCACAAGACCTCTTTAACATACTGAAAATTAAGGATGTTGTTTTGAGGACTAAAGTGCGCCTGACCCAAGCCACACTGTTTTCAGTCGCCTCATATGCCTGTCAGGGTGGGATATTGAATAAGAAAGACCACAGAAGAATCAATGTATTTGAATTATGGTACTGGCAAAGAATGTTGAAAGTACCGTGGACTGCCAAAGGAACAAACAAATCTGTCTTGGAGGAAATACAGCCAGAATGTTCCTTAGAGGCTAGGATAGGGAGACTTAGACTCACATACTTGGACATGTTGTCAGGAGAGACCCGTCCTCGGAGAAGGACATCGTGCTTTTAAAGTAGAGAGGCAGGGAAAAGTCATGGGGATCCTTGGATGAGACACTTTGACATAGGGACTGCAACAAGGAGCCCAAGCATGAGAACAATTGGGAGGGCGGTGCAGGACTGGGCAGTGTTTTCTTCCATTGCACATGATGTCGCCATGAGTCAGAATTGACTCAATGGCACCTAGCAACAACGATATTCTACATTTGCTTAAAAGAGCCTGGTGTTGTAATGCATTGTGTGCTGGGGTGCGAAGTGCAAAGTCAGAAGTCAAACCCATCTCTGGGTGAAAGATGAGGCTTTCCAATCTTGTAAAGATTGAAGGTCCCCAAACTGCAGGGACAGTTTTTCTCTGTTCTGTAGCATCCTTTCCCAGTTGGAATCGTCTTCATGACAGTGAGCTGGGTTTGAGTTATATTTATTTTCTGTTTATCATTTAAAATTTTCTTTAAGATCTTTACATCTCCAACGTGAATGGAATAAAACATAAATAGAAGGTAACATAAGACAATGAAAATAAAACTATTTATAAATAATCTAGATACTCTTGCAGCCTAAGGACTTTGACCCCGTAATCTGGTGTTTGTTTGTTTGTTTTGTTAAAATGGTTGATTAATAAGTGTGGTTGTTAGGTCCACCTAGTTGGCTACAACTCAGAGAGACCCTATAAACAACAAAATGATTAACTGCCAGGTCTTTGTCATCCCCACAATTAATCCTGTTGGAGCCCATTGTTGCAGCTATTGTGTCAGTTCATCTAATGGAAAGTCTTCCTCTTTTCCACTGACCTTCTACCTACCAAACATGATGTCTTTTTCCAGGAACTGACCCCTCCTGATAACAATCCCAAAATATGTGAGATGACGTTTTGCCATTATAGCTTCTAAGGAGCCTTCTGGCTGTACTTCTTCCAAGATAGATCCGTTTGTTCTTCTGACAATCATGGTATATTCACTGGTTTTCAACACCATAACTCCAAGGCATCAGTTCTTCAGTCTTTATTCATTGTCTAGTTTTCACATTCCTATGAATTCATTGAAAATGTCGTGGCTGGGGTCTGGCAAACCTTATTCCTCGAGTGACACCTTAGCTCTATAACACTTTTAAAAAGGATTTTGCAGCAGAGTTGCCCGATGCAGCAGGTCATTTTGTTTCTTAGCTGCTGTTTCCATGGGCACTGATTGTGGATCTGAGGAAAATAGAATCTTTCACTAATTCAGTCTTTTCTCCATTTACTGATCTAACTGTGAAGATTTGCTTGCTTTATGTTGAGGAGTAAGCCTTACTGGAGGTAATAGTACTTCACATCATCTTCATCAGTAAGTGCTTCCAGTCCCCTTCTTTCTTCAAGTAAGGTTGTGTCATCCAAGGATTTCAGGCTGTCAATGAGTTAAGTGAGTCTGAACTGTTCAAAACAGTCTCACCAACAGAAACTTTCTCTTTAATAGAATCTCTAGGTTCCCAAATGTATTTTCCCTACTGCCCCTTTACAGAAAAAAAATATAGTTTTGATTTTATCAAAAGTATATATATTTTGATAAATATTTACATATTTGGATATATTTATGATAAAGCCACACCCACAAGAAGGCATCATCAGGGTGTGACCTGATTGACAGGCTAGACTCTACTCCTGCACTTATCTGAGTTGACATGAAATTTTGTGACTAGCCCAGTCCCCTTGCTCAGAGGCTGCCCAACCTGGATGCAGACCCTGCCTGCAGGGCTCCAGGGCTCTCTGTCCTCCCCTCTGTATGATCTTGTCCCTCAGGCCAAGTCACCCTCCTTTGAAACATTGAACAAGCACAGCAGTGTCCTAAACATTTGGGACTGCCCAGATCTTTGAATTTAACATAAAGGTGAATTTAACATAAGGTGTGTGTGTGTACACAAAGTCACACACACACATACACCGAGCAAATAGGACAATCTTTATTTTCTGAATATAAGACATGAACTAAGAAAGAACAAAAACAACTGCCTTCTCTATGTTGTAAAGGTCAGGATGATTAACATCAACTGGAGGCGATGGTCGCAGAACAAGACTAGATGAACGCGATGCTTACTGCGTGCAGCCTTGGCCTCCCCATTCCACTCGGTTTTGAAGCAGACTAGTGACAGCTTTGCTTCAGATCGGCTTGATTCCAAACGTGTGTTTGCAAACCCACAGACAGCCGATAGCAGAAGTTCGATAAAATATGGTGAGAAAAGTAGGTGGGTTGAGACCGTATCAAGTCTGAGGATTTTCAAAACCTAGCGATGCTGGGACCAATGTAAAATATGGTGTCCAAGTGCGGTACCCCATTGCCAGGTGTTTGCAGGACCCGACAGGCCTCACCGAGCTCCTGCTGACATGTGGAAGTGTTTGTCCATCCAGCGGGGCTGATGACCTCTGACCACAGACTCAAATTACTGTACTTTGGAAAAGACAAGCTAGAAGAAGGAGGAGGAGGAGGAAGAGGAAGAGAGGGGAAAGAGAAGAATCTTTCTGTTCCTTTAAAATAAAGGTTATAAGAGGGAAAAGAAACCTGAATGGAGATTATAATGCTGTGCTTGTAGCTCACTCCTAAAATATCCAAGGGCAGTGCTGACTACTCAGTGTGCTGTTTCCCTCTTAAAATAACAATCAATTCTCTTTTTTCTCCTAAGAAAATAAAATTTAAAAACATGAAAGCATGCTTGTCTACTTTAGTCTTGAAACTGATTAATAGAGGAGTCCTGAAAAACAAAATGTCCAACAACTGCCTTCCGTAATAAGTTTGCAAATCTGACAGTTAGAGGGTTGCAGTTGCTGAGCCTAATGTGAATGAAACGCAGAAGAAGAAACAGCTGGCAAATGCTCCCCCCAAAGGGAAGCTGCTATAGGACGTGGTGACCGAGCCTTTTATGGCCTCTGTTAGCTTTTTTACAGATACTTGACATAAAGTTTGCATTTCCAGGCAAACCCATTCAGTAAATGATCTCACATCTCCCCTGTGATCTCAAGGCTCCCATCCCCACTCCATGCCTGCTCTTTCTCAATTAAGAGCACTGGTTTCTGTGTACCTAGGGACCTACTGCTTACTGGAGCATTAAGTCCCTACTGAATGGTGCTTTATACAGCCCCTGTTTATAGACACTGGGGCAGTCACAGCAAACCCATGCTCTGTTCATTCCCAAAGAGCCAGACCAGCATCCACCAGGCCTGGCAGCAAGGAAATGCCTCTCCCTGTTGGTGACTGTCTTGGAAGAAGTCCAGCCAGAGTGCTCCTGGGAGGCAGGGATGACGAGACTTCATCTCACATACATCAGATATGTTGTCAGGAGAGACCAGTCCCTGGAGAAGGACATCATGCTTGGTAAAGTGGAGGGGCAGTGAAATAGAGGAAGGCTCTCAATGAGACGGATGGACACAGTGGCTGAAACCATGGGCTCAGGCCTAGGAACTACTGTGAGGCTGGCGCAGGACCGGGCAGTTTTTAGCCTGTTGTGCATAGCATCGCTATGGATCAGCATAGACTCACTGGCACCCAACAACAATAACCAAACAACATTAGTTGTTGTGAATGGAGCCTTGCTGGTGCAGTGGTTTACATGCTGGGCTACTGAACTGCATGGTCAGCAGTTCAAAACCACCAACTGTTCCTCAGGAGAAAGACGAGCCAGGATGGGGAGACTTCATCTCCTGCATTTTGGACATGTTTTCAGGAGAGACCAGTCCCTGGAGAAGGTAAGATCGTGCTTGATAAGGAGAGGGTCGTGAAAAAGAGGAAGTTCCCCAAGAGATGGATGGACACTGTGGCTGTAAAATGAGCTCACACACAGGAACGGTGGTGAGGATGACGCTGCTGTGCATAGGGTCCCCATGTGCTGGGGCTGAATCGAAGTCACCGAACAACCACTGCCACATCCAGGCCTTTCTTACTTGATCCCTTTTCAGAGCAGTGACGATGGTTTGCAAAACAGGCTCACACATAGGACAATTGTAAGGACGACGCAGCGAGAACCAGGCCATGTCTTGTTCTGTCGTGTGTTGGACTGCTGGGAGTCAGAACAGACACAGCGGTGCCTGACAATGACGTCAGTAGAGAGGCGAGGTCTGGGAAACCCACAGAGACCGTCTTTGCTGTCCCAGAAGGTGGCTGGGAGTCAGAATGGCCGTGAGAGATTGATTGCTCTTAGTAGTTTCAAGTCTGTTCCAAGTCCTGACCACCCAGCATGGTGTAGAGCAGACTGCCCTGGGGCTTTACAATCACCTTGCCTGCGTCTGTCTTCTGAGGCTCCTCCGTGCTCCTTCAAACGTACAACCATTCTGCTAGTAGTGATGTGCTTTGCCACTGTGCCCACTGGGCCCTGGCTTTCACAGAAGCCAGTCACAAGCAGGAAGCAGGAAGGCCAGTGGCTGCTGCCACCCACGTCTGAAGTGACAACCGAATCTCCAGGCTCCTGTTTGCTTCAAAGAGCTGATGATTAGTCAGTCTCCGCTCCACCTTCTTCTTTTTTCTTTTTAATCCAAAATACACACCTTCTGAAACATGCAATTATGTTACGAGGGAAAAAACACCCATAGTTCACTGTGTGAATGAAAATGTTTTCATTTCTAATTAAGAGACTACCATCCCGCATCTCCCTCTGAAATAGGAAGCTGCCCAAACAGGGTTGCCAGATAAAAATACAGGATGCCCAGGTGAATTTGAATTTTGGGAAAAACAACCATGTTTAGTGTAAATATAGTCTAAATATTGCACAGGACATACTTAGACAACAAATGTACTTGCTATTTTTCTGCATTTCAAATTTGACATGGGATCCTGTGTTATCTATCATCTGCTAGAGCTAGCAATCTAGCCTAAGACCATGACGAAGAAAATAATAATAAAGCAAGTAGTGTGAAGTCTTGCAGATCCCGTAGGTATGGAAGCCAAGAGAATGCTGAGGTTTTCTGACATTAAGTCCAAATCATGAAAGTGAGACAATCACTCTACCCGAATTTGGCTCCGTTCTTTCTTCAACATCTCTGGATTGCCAGGTGGAAACTCAATCTTTGATAAACGCTAACCAAACTCACTGTCATTGAGCCAATACTGATTCATAGTGATGGATAAGATAGGATAGGATAGGGTAGGGTAGGGTAGGGTGGGGTGGGGTGGGATGGGATGGGATAGGAAAGGAAAGGAAAGGGTAGGGTAAGGTAGGATAGGATAGGATAGACTAGGATAGGGTAGGGTAGGGTAGGATAGGGTAGGGTAGGATGGGATAGACTAGGATAGGATAGGATAGACTAGGATAGGATAGGATAGGGTAGGGTAGGATAGACTAGGATAGGGTAGGGTAGGGTAGGATAGACTAGGCTAGGATAGAATAGGGTAGGGTAGGGTAGGATAGACTAGGATAGGATAGGGTAGGGTAGGGTAGGGTAGGATAGGGTAGGGTAGGATAGACTAGGGTAGGGTAGGATAGGGTAGGATAGGATAGGATAGACTAGGGTAGGGTAGGGTAGGGTAGGGTAGGATAGGATAGGATAGACTAGGATAGGGTAGGATAGACTAGGATAGGGCAGGGTAGGGTAGGATAGGACTGCCCCTGTGCATTTCTAATACGGTGACTGTTTACAGGAGTAGAAAGCCCCACTTTCTCCCAATTCTTGGGTAAAGCTGATGTAGAAAGGCCGACAGTATTCACCTCTGCTCTGTGTTTTGACCATTGCTTGCTATGCCTTTTTGTCTGCAAATGCTGTGCGCTTGGCTGTTTAGAAAATGCAATGGTCTATCAAAGCATATTCATGACACAATGTTGTATTTATTTCCAGAGATCCACCAATCATAGGATGCCCTTCTCTGTCCCCAAATAAAATATGTTTCTAATTCTATCCTGTCAGCTCTCCAACCCCCAACCATACGTCCTCTGTTTATTAAAGACATAGATCCTGATCAGAAGCTGTCTCCCTTTAGGCATTCCCTACCCCTACCCCACCCCCCACCATCCAACTCTAGCCTCATCAACCAGCAGGCAACGAGAAATGAGCATGTTTATAAAAAGACATATTGTGTTCACAAAGGTCCCTGGGTGGCACAAACGGTTTATGCTCATCTGCTAACCTCGAGGTTGGTTATTCAAACCTGCCCAAAGGGAAGATAGGCCCAGAGAAAGCCCTGTGAGGCAGTGAGTTCCACTTTGTAACACAGGAGGTCCCCAGAAGCCAGAATCAGCTCTTGATAGCAATAGCTTTCGGTTATGTTGACGAAATTATTCCATTGCAATAGAATATGGTGTGCTTACATTTTATGGGGGAAAAGTCTGTATTTATAAAAGCAAGTTGGAAAGAAGACACACACCCAAATGCCCACAGCGATGTATTCTGCACAGTGAAATGAGCATATGATTTATTTCTTCTATTTATTTTTTAATCAGCCTACATGGATCTTGAGACTCAAGTCCCTGGTCTCTTGTACAGTCTCCAGAGCATGTCGCTGCACAGTAAGACATCAGTGACTTTAAGGCAGAGCTTCTTGAATGTATAGTCCATTGACAGTCACTTCACGTGCTGGGAAAATAGAGATTATAGGACCTCACCCCAAAGGCTGGGCAAAGGAGGGACTCCCTGGATCTGCGTTTTAACCCCTCTCCTTCCAGGGAATGGAGCCCTGGTGGTGTCGTGGTTACCTATGAGCTGCGAACCACAAGGTCAGCAGATCCAAATCAGCAGCCACTCTCTGGGAGACACACACGGCTTTTTTATTCCCATAAAGAGTTACAATTTCTGAAACTCGCCTGGAAAGTTCTCCCCTGTTTTATATGAGTTGGATTCCACTTGGCAGTGAGGGGACTTTTTTTTCTTCCCTTTCTCTTCTCACTTTAATGCAGGTTGTGGACCATCCTGTGAGAAACACTGAACTGAAGCTTAATGTGTCTTTCATGAGGCACACATGAGAGACCTGCTACTGAGACTTATTTTAGAATGTAAGTGCCAGCATTCAGTAGTGTTTTGCTTTGGTTTTAATTTCTACAATTTTCAATCATAAACTAGGTCCTATAATTAGGGAGGAAAGTATGTGGGTGGATGGGTGGACTCCCCTGGCATGGCAGCAGATCCAGATTCCCACGGGGTCCCGAGCTCACGGCTTTTCCAGTCTGCGAGGTGGGCTCAAGGAACGAGGCTTACATTCCCGCTTCAAGTTCTTTATTTCTTCTGCTTCCCGGTCTCCTTTGGGGTCATTAGTTTCACTTCCCACTTGATGTCTTTCCATCTCAACTTGATGGCAGTGAGTTTGGTTTTTGTTGCTCTAATGTATACACTGCATTTGCCAATTCGAGATCATTCCTGGGTACGATTCAGTGAGATCAAATGCATCTATCATGTTGTGCCATCACCACCTATGTCCTCGGCCAGAGCGTTCCCTTCCCAGAGGCAAACACTGCCGCGTCTTTCCATCTACCTCTGCTGCCGTCACTTTGCTCCAGACCTCCTCTGCCATCTTCCACTCACAGGGACAATGGTTCCTGGTTGGTGTCAGCCCTCTTGCCCTCCGTGGTCCACTGCACACCACTGCTGGGAAAACATTCCAACATGCCCATTGGATCATGTCATGCTCCTGCTTCAAGCTCTCCATTGGTATCTTGGTATAAAATACCAAACTTGTAACCTGGGTCTGTAGGCCCTCCCAAGTTAGTCTCCATTTCCCCTTGCTCTTTGAGTTCCCAGTGAATGCCAACCATGGTTTGGCAATTGCTGTTGCCTCTGCTTGCAATGCTTTTGCTTCTGAGCCCCTCAAAACGACCGTTCCTAGGTGATGCTTTGGATTTTAGAAAGGCCATCCCCTAATATCACCCCATCCTCCACCCAGCTCTGTGCCCGTGTTGGCATTGTTGCTGTCAGGCGCCGTCAAGTCAGCCCCACTCATTGAGACCTTATGGACCACAGAACGCACCACTGCCTGGTCTGGTACGAGCCTCACAGTTGTTCTTGGGTTGAAGCCCATTGATGCAGCCACTGTGTCCATCCATCTCCTTAGGCGCTCCCTCTTTTCCCCGGACCAACTACTTTACCAAGCATGATGTTCTTCCCCAGGGAATGATCTTTCCTGACAGCATGGCTAAACATGAGACCAAGTCTCACCATCCTTACCTCTACGGAGCATTCTCACTGTACTTCTCCCAAGACAGATCTGCTTGTTCTTCTGGCAGTCCAGGGTACTTTCAACATTCTTCCCCAGCTCCATCATTCCAACACAGTGAGTCTTCTTCAGTCTTTCTTATTCAATGTTCAACTTTCACAGACACGGGAAGCAATTGAAAATGCCGAGGCTTGGGTCAGGCACAGCTCACTCCTTAAAGCAACAGCCTTGTTTTTCCAACTTCAGAGAGTGTTTGTGCAATAGCTTGACTCAGTGCAATGATTTGGTAGAGTGCATGACACAGAGTCCCTGGGTAGTGCAAATGGCGCAATCGCTCGACTGCTAAACAAAGAGTGGAGGTTCAAGTCCACACAGCACATCTCCAGAGAAAGGCCTGGCCGTCTATTTCTGTACCCCAGCCACTGACAGCCCTTGGGGCCCACTACTCCTCTGGCATAGATGGGGTTTCCATGATTGAGAATCAACGTGGAAGCAAGTGGTGGATATTTTCTATCACTGATGATGATTATATTCATGTCTCTGCTGACCTTCTGGGTTCAGTCGCTCTAACATACTTTTGCAGAAGTCAGGGACCTCCGGTCTCATTCACGACCATCTACTTTGTGCCTACCGCAATTCTTGCAAAGACCACAGCGACTGCTCAGGTGGTACCTGTTCAATCACAGGATGAATGCATCAGCCTGCATCGGTGACTTTTTTTGAGATTCGGGGAAAGCACTGTGCGTGTTAGCACCTGGCATCTCCCCGGACCCTCCACAAATCTCGGACAGCCCAAACCAGACCTTTAAAGCCTTCCAGCTCCCCGATGGAGAAACAACACCCACGGAGGTGATCTAAACACCTGGGCTTCTTCAGGGAGGTCTGCCTTTAGGTGCTGGGACACAAACCAAAGACCTGCTAGAGCCGCGAGAAGCAGACTTGTGGCTGCCCTCTGAGGCCACACTGGCGAGGAAGCTGCCAGGCTAGGCAGCCTGGCTCTCTCTGATGAAAGCTCTCGGCTATGCCACATCCTTTGAAGAAAAACCAAATGACTTAGGATCTGTCCGAAATGAAGGATGTTTTAATACTCGGTGTGTAAAAACACTGATATTTTGCTTCTTTTTTATTAAACAGATTTTATTATTTTCCAGAATCTTGTC
Source organism: Tenrec ecaudatus (assembly GCF_050624435.1). NCBI lineage: Eukaryota > Metazoa > Chordata > Mammalia > Afrosoricida > Tenrecidae > Tenrec > Tenrec ecaudatus. The sequence goes on along the minus strand of NC_134531.1, from coordinate 183,733,797 downwards.
AGCATAATCACTTTATAGGTGGATGAGATATTCTGCCCTGCTGCTGCCGGAGTTCTTCCACAGCAATTACCTTGTGGCACTTTGGCTGTAATTAGGTTTCCGCCTCGGATTTTTACCCCGGGTCTGTGTAATAAATGAAATATGACCAGAATTTAAATTTGTCAATTACAAGCAAGCTCAGTGCGTAAACACACAACTGAGCCATGAATTCCAAACCCTGGGCTGTGGCTGGGGGGCAGACGCTCTGAAAATTAAAATGGAAATAAAACGAGTGTCTGGCAATCGAAAGGGGGCCCCTAAGAAACCACCGCCGTGCCCCAAACAGGTACGCATGATTCAAGCCCACCGCGTGGACTCCTGACTATAACTGGCAACCCCAGGAGTAAGCCATGGGTTTATATTGAAATCCTCTGCGGGGCTCTGCTTTCCTGCCCTGTCTGTGAATCCTTGTTTCTCAAACCGAGGTCAGTCGGCTTAAGAACACGCCAAGCTAGAGACCACTCGATTCTGTGGTCACCTCCTGGTGTCCTTGCTGAGCAGAGAGCTGGGGGCAGGCTGGGCTGTCTCCCAGCCTGCTCTGTTATCTCGTCAGGACTTCCATAATTGCTCCTGTGGAGCCCTCTGCTGACCATCCCTTGTAAAGGGGGCTAGTCTCACATCCCTCCTGCTGGAGACTGCAAGCATGCTCTCTCACGAAAAGAACGACAAGAGGTTTTATTTTGTTTGTTTTGTTTAAGCTTTAGAAGAAGCCCCAGGTGAGAACAAAAGACCCACGTTTTGGGGAACACACTAGGTTGCTGTGTTCGTGTGGGTTGACTAGAGAAAAAAAGCCAGAGACACTCATGTGTGTAAGAGAGTGTTTTATCTCCAAGAGTAATTGTATAATAAGAAAACGTCCTGGCCCAATCCAGCTCAAATCCATAAATTCGATATTAGCCCATATGTCCGACACTAGTCCTGCATCCTTCTATAGACTCACGCAGCACATGCCATGATGCCGAAAGCAGGAAGATCCACAGTGAGTAGATGTCTTTTGGAAGCATCTCAGTGCAGCCACGGCTCTCCATGTGGCTCCTCCAGCTCTGGGGCTGTAGCTGCCATCAACATGACTTCATGTGGCTTGTCAACAGAATATGAAGCAGAGAGTGAGTGTATTCTGCCTCCAGTCAGGAAGAGAGGAGTTCTCAGAATCCTCAGGAGAAGGCCAGGCCCACAAAGAGGCATCATTTGCTATGGTCTGATGGACAGGCTTGACTCCACCCCTTCGCTCAAGCTGATGGGGTTTATGTAACTGCCACTGTTGCATTTCCTTGTGACTAGCTCTTCTATGGTACGCACTAATGATAAGCCCAAGTCAGCACTTCTCTTGGAACCTATGTCCTGGAGGAGACAGACCCAACTCAACAAATCACACAAGTGCAAAGTCATTATCAATGGACACAGAGCCGCTCCCCAGCTCCTGGGGGCCCTGTGTCTCATGAGCACTGTCAGAATCTAGATTTTTCTTGGCTGTCCTTCAGAAGTAACTCACCTGCCCTTCTAGATTATCTCTGTCTGGAAGCACTTCTGAAATCTGTTCCAATCACCTGCAAGCCACTGTTCAGTGGCTGTGTATGGGATGCATTGGCCAGGAGTTGAAATGGATCTCTTGCATGCAAGGTGAGGAACCTGCCAGGGAGCCTGCACTGCCCCCATAGATACAGATTTTGCGTATAAACCCAAACCAAACCATTTGCTGTCAAGTTGATTCCAGCTCACAGTGGTTTAATTGCTGTTATTGTTGTTGCTGCTGCTGTTAGGTGCTATGGAGTCCATTCGGACCCATAGTGACTTCACTCACAACAGAATGAGACACTGCCTGGTCCTGAACCAGCCTCATAATTGTTACGATGCCTGAGTCCATGCTGTGCCACTGTGTCAATCAATCTAATCGAGGGCCTTCCTCTTTTTTGTTACCCTTCTACTTTACCAAATATAATGCCCTTCTCGAGGGACTGGTCTTTCCTGACAACCTGTCTGTGGTAATGACATAATCTGGTACCAACTTGAGACTCTTAAGAGTGAAGGGGTGGAGTTTAGCCTGCCAATCAGGTTGCAGTTGATGATCTCATTTGGAGGTGCTATGGAGACAAATAGCTCACTGGAGGAGGCACACACACTCTTTCCCCGCGAGACATTCCTTTTGACAAGTCACATGAAGACACGCTGATGGAGTCAGAGCCCTGGAGCTGAGGAGCCACATGGAGACCCAGGCCAGCGCTGAGATCCTTCCACCGCCACTGGATCCACAAGACTTTCCACCCACTGGCCTGTCATCTTCCTGCATTTGGCATTGTTGCATGGCTACATGAGTCTAAAGAGGAATTTATGGACTAGTATTGGACATATGGGCTAATATTGGACTTATGGATTTGATCTGGACTAGGCTGGGATGATTCTCAATATACAATGGATCTCTTATATAAAGTTATTTCTTGTACACGTATGAGTGACCATGCATATGTTTCTCTAGCCTACTCAGATCAATACAATGTTCAAAGTAGAGAAGATGACGTCTTGCCATCCTTGCCTCTAGGAGCACTTTAGCTGTACTTCTGCCAGGACAGATGGGCTTGTTGTTTCAGCAGTCCATGGTACTTTAGACCTTCTTCTCCAGCACCGTACTTCAAATGCATGGGTTCTTCTGTGGTGTCCTTATGCCGTGTCCAACTGTCCCATGAGTAGGAGGTCATGGAAAATGCCACGGCTTGGTCAGGAGCACCTTAGTCCGCACACTCGCGTCCTTTTCAATCCCTTGCTATTGTTCTTCCATGATGAGTCTCCAGAGCCCTCATCCTGTCCTCGGATACAGGGCCCTGTGCCTGGAATGCTCTTCTCTTTTCTAGATCTCAGCTTGCCTCTCACAAATGATCCCCCCCCCCATGCCATATCTCCAGCCATCACGTGTCTTCTATTCGATCCATTAAACCATCAGAGGGCAATCAATATAAGGGCAATAAAGACTTGTAATGGAAGAATGGTAAAAAGGTTAGAGAGTGAAGTGTGGGCAAGGAGAAGCTGAGGGCAAGATGGAACCGGAGAAGAAGGCAGGCGGCAGAGCAGGCCAGGACCACACAGCCTACACTGAAAACAATCCCTGCAGGAAACCATTTGAGGGTGTAAGCAGGTGAGAGTGGGCATGCTGGTGGTTATTATGATCATGTGAATGACTTGGAAAGATAACCCTGGCTTCATGGTGGAGCACATATTAGAAGGGGCATGGATGGGCAGTGGGAGTCTATCACAATCACCCCTAAGAAAAGTGGCAGTGTCTTGTTCACGGCGGCAGAAGTTAGAAGTGAAATGGTGGAATCACTATGGGCTTGGGGATGTGTGTGTGGAGCAGATGGGGGAAAGAGGGGGTGTTTAGCATGGCCTACAACATATCCGTATGTCCATTTTACAAAGAAGGACGTTGGGGCTCGGTGGGAGGTTAGATCATCCAGCTGGGGAGTGTCAAGTGCCTTCTACACCACAGTGCCTTAAGATTGCATGGGCCATTCATGTCCCAAAGCATGACCCTGTATGCCTTACATTCCGGAGATAAGCCCAACGTGTTTGCTGGATGTGTTTCGCAGCCACTGAAACTTGTTAGGTCCTGAGATTTGGGCCCATTTGCCTCTTGGTTTCCAGTACTCAGTCCAGTGCCTTCCCTAGAGTAAAGAGCAGAACATGTTTGTTGCATGAATGGCCAATGTTCATCTCTCTCTCCTACAGATGGGAGGCAACTATAGGACAAAGGGACTAATTTTCTCTTTCACCACCCTTTAGTCTAGAGATTTTTTTTGCAGAAATTCTCAAAAAAAAGACTTACAAAGGAAGTCGATGTTTCTAGCAACCTCAAAAGCCAAACTCGCTGGCATCAAGTCATTTTCGACTCCCGGTAACGGTAGGACAGAGTAGAACAGCACCTTGCGGTTCTCGTGATGGTCAATCTTTATAGGAGTAGGCAGCCTCGTGTTGCTCCCAAGAAGCAGCTGGTAGGTTCGAACTGTTATGCTTTGCAACCCAGGGCTTGGTTAAAATGGCACAGGCTTTGGGATCACGTGGCCCTGGGCTTAAATCCTGGCCTCTGGAGGTGTAAGTTGCGTGTCCTATAGTTGTGTGTCTTCTCTGAGTCTCCAGTGCACACACATACACAATGAAGACAGACAGGGGCTTGGCACATTCATTTATAAACCCTCAGCTTTATAAGACAGGAGGATACAGAATTTCTCAGCTCATCAGGGGCAAAAAATGGGACTGGAATTTCTCTCCTTTTAGTCATAAAGTTCCTGTCAGTATTAACACCTCTTCCTGTGGCTTACTCAGGAATGCGAAAAGAGGAAGTTGGCTCTCTGGGGGGCGGGGGGGTCCCCACTTCAAGCTGACAGATGTCCCCTAAGGCCACTTTTAACAGAGAGTTCTTTTTTATTCTTCTTTGTGATTTACGGAGTGTGTCTGCAAGCCTCTGGGCACAGCCATGGAACAGGAATGGAATTAATAAATCAGATCTGTTTCCTGCTTAATTCATGGCTCTGAGAAAATTAGACAGAGACAATAGGAGAACCTCAGCAAATAAGGTCTCTGAGCTTGGGTTCTGGGGCCCGGGCTGCTACACAGGGAGAGCTGCAGCTGGAGCAAGACAGATCCCAGGAGAAGGTGAGAACCTAGAGGAGACCCAGCAAACCCCTATCTTTCCCATCAAATCTGTTGGACGTGAGAGTCCGGGCCCTGAGCCATGTCTGTATGGGCTCCAACCCAGTCGTTCTCCTTCCGCATCAGGAAGTGTGGGCAAACACGCAGTGTCACATGGCAGATGATCTGCAGAAATCAATTGAGTCTTACAAAAACCGAGTCTGTTGTGCTATTGATGACGATAGCAGTTCCTGTCCAGTTGATTCTAACACCCAGTGTATCAGGTAGAACTGGGCCCCAGGGGCCTTCCAGGGGCTGCGTTTTAGGAAGTAGATAGCCAGGCCTTTCTTCCGTGATGCCTCTGGGCAGGTTCAGATGGCTATCCTTTCTGTTAGCAGCCAAGGGCTTAGCGGTTTATGCTCCCCCCACCCCCTGCCGAGACGCCACTTATGAAAACAATAAGGCATATATTTTTGTTTAAACATTTTGAAAATCTGTTTAAAAATGCACTTAAGTATTTCCTGCACAACCGTGAATTCCTTGAGACAAACTCAGAGAACACAGGAGGAGCTCAGTGAGCGGAGGCTGAGAGCTGGGCTGTCTTGGGTGTTTTCTGCTTGTCAGACGTAGCAAGATTAGGGATCAAGGGGCTTGTCTCCACCGGAATGACTATGCTAAAGAAAAATTAGCTGTCCATGCCACAGTACAGGGATTGCAAAAGAATCAGGCACGCATTAGACACCTATGGGGACGATCCAAAGTTGGGCATGCTCAGACCAAAGTCAGAAATCACCTTGGCCCAGGTGAAGGGCAACCAGGGCTTACAGACTAGGGACCAGCAACATCACTTCACAGGTACCCTGAACTTAGGCACTAAGATCAGCCAATACCGTCAACCACGCCCCACCCCCAAGTGGGGATAAACAGCAGACTGAGGTCTGGAGGTGGCCTAACTCAGGTGGCTCTCTTGCAGGTCAGAGTGCAGGATCTCTTCTGTGTGCTGGGGCGCACACACCTGTGTGTCCTCTCAGGGCACCCTGGCTCGCTCTCTAGCTTTTTCCTTTTTGGTTCTGTGGACTCCTCTGATGGGCCATTTTCCATGTGGTTTTTTTCCTTCCCCTGAAGTGGCCCCGCCATGCATCCTGGCATACTGTCTGTATGTGTATGACACCTGAAACTTCCCTTTCCATCCCCAAAGTTGCTTGGATTACAAAAGTGCTTCTGCTTCATGAATTCTTTCAGTGTCAAAAAGCAAGCACTGAGGTGACCCATCCCAGAAACCTAACGCTTGTCGTAGTTAGGAGATTTTATGTCAACATGAAGACGTGAAAGTGTAGGTGCAGAATCTAACCTGTCCATCAGGTCACAACCTGATAGTGTAAGGTGACCAGATTTTAACATTGGTAAAGTGGGACACCATTGACGGGGGCACAGGCGGGTGTTCTTGATTAAAAATTTGGTCTATATGGAGCAACAATTTTCATAGAACGCACAAATAGTATTGCAATATATTTTTTAATTTCAGCATAAGTACAATTTACAAATATAATACATTAAAAATTATATATAGTATTGTTTTATTCTTTGCTATATTTCTCATTTGAGTGATTTTTTTAGTAGATTGTTGTCGTTATTTAAACTGTCGTGAAAATTTTCACAAGAATTTGTTAAATTATATTTCACACATAAAATGGCTTTCAAAGCCTCAACACTTAATTGGGATTTTTCTGATTCCCACACTTTATTTACTGTAGGAAAAAACGCATTCAGCCACAGTATTAGTTCCTGGTAAGGACAGTGCATATTCCACAATTTTTAGTGCATTATTGTATGGAACATGGTTTGTTTCAAAATGATGAAATACTTCTCACCATTTGTTCTCTATTGTTATTTTTGCTGATGCCCAAGATTTAACCTTTTCCTTAACAATATAGATCATTTTTGGAAATATTACTATATGGGAAAGTTTGAGTAATATGATCGAATGATTTTTGCACATCATTCCAATTATGTTCTTGTTTTAATGTAACCCAATGAAAATGTTCAATATCATTGTAATGTACCATTCACTCTTCTATTGAACTTTTTAACGTAATTCATGATATCTGCATGATTTATTGCACCTTGTGCTTCTAGCTGGCTTATACTATTACGGATAGTTAACGGAAGAAAATTATTTTCTAACCACTCTTGACACTGAAATTTTAAATTATTAACTTCATTTGCTACTTCAAATACTGAAATTTTGTCACCTTCAATAAGTTTTATAGCATTTTGAAAAAGAGTTGCTTGATTGTGTACAAACTCTAGCCAAACTTTTGAAGATTCTTTTTCAAAAAACTCTTCTAAAATTCTAGGACATTTATCCTGTGATAGAAAGTAGGATTTCAAAGGATCGTATATTTTCAAAATTCTTTCGACAGCTGGCAAAAGAGCTAACCAGCGCGTTTTACTGTATCCACGTATTTTCTGATATTCGACTTCCGCAGTTTCACAAAATTCTTTAAGCATTTCAACGCCCACAGTGTATATATAGAAATAAGAATATATTTTTGTAAGGTAGTCAAGAGGCACCAGAGACCAAATCAGTCGAATTAGAGCAAACACGCTTTATTGAGGAGAAAAACCCAGCCTGGGCAAAGTCCCACGGTCCATAGTGTCTGGGCCAGGGTAGTCGCACCCCAGGCTACAGGGGTGGGGCTTATATTGCCAGAGAGCATGCGACTGGGCTGTTTTGAATCCATATAAGGTAAAGTCGTCAGGGATTGAGAGATACAGTTATGTCCGGGTTTCTGGAATGTAAGGTGTCTTCCTGGTTCCGGGTGTATTTGTGCCGGGTGCAGAGCAGCTGGCCGACAGCAAAGCAGGCACTGAGCCAAACGGGCCGTGAACAAAACAGGCCATGAGCAAAACAGGACATAAGTAAAAGAAAGAAAAACTTGCAAAGCTGCTGACAGGTTACATAGCAGCTCTGGTCAGCTCCGCAGGCGTGTGTGGGAGATTCAAGGCCACTTGCTGTTAGTTGTGTCAGCCAGCTCCGCATGGGTGGGGGAGATTCAAGGTCACTTGCTGCTAGAAGCCAACCTGGCATTGATCTGGCTATACAATTTTAATAACAATATTTTCCACATCTACGGAGAACAAATCAGCAGCTGCTTGAATGGCGTTATGTATTATGTGCGCTGCACAACCAACACCAATAATGTTTTGATTAAGGTTTTTGTTTAATTTATTAAAAATATTATTTGTACCTCTTCTTGCTTTTCCTCCAAAATTTGCATTCGTGTTGTATGCACAATATGCAATCATTTTATGTCTTCAATTGTTTTTCCAAAATATTAATAATGGAACTGAAAATTATTTCAGAAGTTTCGCCAGGCACAGAAACAAAATCTAAAATTCTCATTTTTATTAAAGTTTCCGAATCAAAAAAATCTAATAATGGTTGGAAATAACTTTATATCCTTATGATTAGATGCGTCAGAATATATGGATATAAATTTATTTTTTTCTAGATTTTTGTTTAATTCTGAAAATGCATATGGAGAAAGCACATTACACACAATTGCCTCGGATTTTGTACTAGCACAGGCAAATCTTTTGTTGATTAACTTTTTGACAGCTTGTGATGTCCAGTCCATAGATCTGAAGAAATGATTGTGATTAATGGCATGAAAAGACATAACTCCTTCTGCTAATGCTAATTTCTTTTCTTCGTCTCCATAAATTGCTTTCCCCAAAATATTCCTATATTTTGGAGGAAGATGCAGCAATATTTAAATATCTTTTATGTTTCTGTGTCTCCAGGTGCTTTGAAATATCATTCTTCCCGCCGTGCGAAATAGAAAATTCACCATTACATTTCTCACATTTTACCATATAATCGCTTTTGGTTTTTTTAATAAAAGGAAATTAATTTCTTAGATCATCGTTAAATTTGCATCCTCTTTTCTTACTCATTATGTTAAAAATCTAAAACAAATAATTTAAAATTATATTATAAATTATTATATACATACTGGTTAAAAACACAGCAAGTAGGTACATAATTACATGAACATATTTTATTGTTAGTTTATAAATTAAATTAATTTGATTGCTATAAAGTAACCATATATTTTTAATTATTTTAACTTTAATCCTACATTTCTTTCTAAATAATAGCAATACTAGCTTGTATTATTTTTTCTCTGAATTTGCCATAATGTAAGTTGTAAGTGTCACTTTCAAGGCTGGCGCTAGACTTTTTGCCACCACTATAAAATATAAATAATACGGGTATTGTCTGCTAAATTCAAGAAAATCTATGTATTTATGAAATAAATAATAAATTACTTGCCTAAATTATCTGAATCACTGATTTGTTGATATCACTTGTTTAACTAGCACTAGCACGCAGTACGATGTGTCTCGTCTGAGAGACAGTTACAAAATATTTTTGTCGTTGTCAATGCCAAAAAATGCCACTGTTCATTAAGTCCAAACAATGGTGGTCGAATTCTAACAATTGATCAACAATGCAAACTTTGCTAAGCAATTCTTGATAATCGGTTCTTAACAATTATTTGTTATTATTAAAGTTTAACATTATAAAATTAACAAGAATAATATACAACTCATATCCTGGTGAAATAGCCACATGGCAGCCGAAAACCGTATACTCCCTTCCCATTCTCCTGCTGTTCCCTAGCTTGTCGTGCATTCTTTTAAAAAATCAGGACTTTTAAAAAACGCCACAGGACACAGGAAAAATTGTTAATAATTGGGACTGTCCCACCAAACGCGGGACGTCTGGTCACCTTAAATACAGCACGGAAACCCTCTGCTGTCTCAGGCCCCACAGGGTCCCACAAGAGACTTCCCTGATCGCTAACAAAGACGTCTTAGAAAGTGCATCTGAAGACCTCCACGAATCTCCCAAGTCACAAATGCAAAAGCACATCTTCACAAAACATTCTGCATGTCTCTCAAATCTCGTCCTTCCAAAGCCACAGACTCCCTGGGTAAACCCTCCCACCATACCTTGCTCACTGGCTTCCCTCACCGCAACATTTTTTAAAATTGTGGCAAAAATATAGGTAACAAAAGGTTGCCACTTCAGCCCTCTTCCCAGACACACCAGCCACACTCCGTAGGGTCAATGTGTTGTTCAGCCATCACACTCTGTGCCCACCCTTAACAGAAGCTCGGTGTCCCCTAAACATGGAATCTCTCTCTGCCCCTCCAGCTCACCAGCAGCTGGTGACTATTAATAAATGTGGATCTCTACCCACTTGCCTGTGATATACATTTCAT